>NC_064772.1:35921977-36266977 GCF_011397635.1 Epinephelus fuscoguttatus | reverse complement strand
CCTGACTGATGATTCAACTCTTCCTCTTTCAGGGGGCAGCCCTACATGGTTCCTAAAGGAATAGTTTGAAATTAACAGTCTTGCAGACAGTGGTATTAAACTTTAAACTATTAAACTTTTCTTCTCACACTGAGCCAATTTGTGTCTTGAAGTATTTATTCGTGTGTGTTCCTCCAGTGGGCTCCACATGCTGCAGCTATGCAGGGCGTCACACCACCTGCAGGGAGTACTGCCAGGCCATCTTCAGGACTGACTCGACCCCCACCGTGTCCCAGATCAACGCCGTCAAAGAATACTGTCAGAGTCACAGCGCCCAGCTGCTCAGCTGTGTCAGCAACTTCACCAAGTCTTACCCCATACGCAGCCCGATAGACAGTAAGTCCATCCACACCTCACCTGCACACACACAGCTGACACAGAAGCACTGCAGACCAACAAGTTGCATTTGTCAGTTTTACTCAGAACCAGCGCCGGGACATGACAGATTTAGGCAACAAAAGCATGTAGTTAGGTTTAGAAAAAAACATCATGGTTTGGCTCAACGTTCACACAGGAAGTGAACACCAGGCTCCTGGGTGAAAGTCCGCAACCAAAGCCAAGATGTCAGTAATGCACACTGTTAGATTTAGGCAACAAAAGCACGTGGTTAGGTTTAGAAAAAACAACACGTTTGGCTCAACGTTTATACAGGAAGCGAACATGGGTCTGGTTTGTTGGACCCATCCACCACCCCTCCCACCGACCCTATAGGGACGTTCAGCCCATGATATTATGTAAAAATCAGCCAGCGCCGTATCGTACTGCTGTGACAGGTGCTGTCCAGCCAACTGGCAGCATTTCATACCTCGTGAAAGGTTCCATCCGCCCACTTACAAACTGACACTGCACGGCCACATATACTGCTGCGAAAGGTGGCTTTTGGCGTCGCTGTCTAACGCCGCAATTGCTAATGAAGCAGGGTTATTTGACGACTTTGGAATGACATAGACTGGGCATACACACGTGAACCAGACAGGCTATATATGGGGCATTGAAACCCAACGTCCTGCCTGTAAGGAGAGGGACGACAGGAAGTGGAGTTCCTCAGTGTTTTTAGGCGAGGGTGGTGTTAGAAGCTACTGATGAACCCAAGCTATGCTATTCAGCGGGCGTCCAGCGTGCAGCAGTGAGTACTACTTGAAGCAGTAGGCTGACAGCCAATCACAGGGTCTTAGGCAACCCTCTTTCGTCATGCTAAAGTGGGTGTGGTTTCATTTTAAGTGGGTTAGGAAAAGCGATAAACTAGAACTACATACAGTCTTGATAGAGTGTTATTTTCAACATGGAAACAGGAGTGGGTGACACGGATAAAATATATCATGATGTGGTTCATCTTCCAGCACTTATCGTTCATTCCTTCCCTCACGTCTAGGTCTGTACTGCTGTGACCGGGCGGAGGCTCCACACTGCCAGGAGGCTTGCCGGCGAATCCTTCGCACCATGAGCACAGAGCATGAGATCATGGAGGGTTTGATCGAGGAGTGTGGCTCCCAGCCTCTCCCTCAGGAGCCCATGTGGCAGTGCTTTCTGGGCAGTGCCCACCCTCCCTCCCCACCTGAAGAGGAGACCCCCCATCCTGCCAAGATGGACTGTGCCAAGCTGCACTGCTGCTCCAAGGCTAACACGTCCCTCTGCAGGTACAGCACACTGCTCAGAGGAATTCAGTTTGTGAGGCAGAGTACAGGTTGAGGTGAAATGTGTTAGCTGTCGTTATAACCCAGTCTCTGTCCTCTGCTCTGGAAGGGACATGTGTCAGGAGATCAGCACTAACTGGGGCAGCCAGACGTGGCAGGACTTCGACCAGCTCTGTGAGTACAACCCAGTGGAGACGGAGCTCATCAACTGCCTGGCTGATGTCAGAGAGCCCTGTCAGCTGGGCTGCAAGGACCTCGCCTACTGCACCAACTTCAACAACAGGTCAGACTCCCACACACTCACCAGGGCTGAACTCGACAGAGTTTGTCATGGCGGAGTATTTTACCCACAAATGATATTTTGACATCAAGCCATTGTCCTGTCAGTCGAAACATCTATTAAATTAGTGTGTCCACATATCAGACAGTGACCACAACCTGCTCCAGATCAACACAAGCTGTTTTTTGTTTGTTTGTTTTTTTTTGACTGGATGCTTTTAGAAGCAGTAGAAACAGTGAAAGAGTTCCTCAGCTCACGTCTCTGCTGCTGACTCAGTGCACACATCAGTTATCTCTGGTGCTTAAATTTCATTTACTATCATTATTAACAGATCAACTGACATTTAAACTTTTATGTGCAGCTCTCTGAATAATAGTTCAACAGCTTTTATCTTAAGCCTCTTTCCCACTGCACAAAGAAAACTCCCCACTACATCTGGCATTCACTTCCAGGACAAATGACTCTGCATTAGTCAGAGGTAACTGTCAGCTCCAGCTCCAACCAGCTTCTTCTTTATTATTATTTTACTTAGAGATTTTTACACTGACAACACAAGCCTTCAGAGCTGCCTCAACTCTTTGTGGCACAGATTCAACAAGGTGCTGGAGACATTCCTCAGGCTGTGGTGTTTAAACCATGCTCAGTTGGTACTAAGAAAATCTCCCCCACACCATTACACCACCAGCAGCAGCAGCAGCCTGAAGCGTTGATACAAGGCAGGATGGATCCATGCTTCCATCTGAATGTGGTTTTTCCAATCTTCTATTGTCCAGTTTTGGTGAGAAAACCCGTGTGAATTGTAGCCTCAGTTTCCTGTTGTTAGCTGACAGGAGTGGCACCTGGTGTGGTCTTCTGCTGCTGTAGCCCATCTGCTTCAAGGTTGGACAAGGTGTTGTTGCTTCAGAGATGCTCTTCTGCACACCTTGGTTGGAACCAGTGCTTATTTGACTTCCTGTTGCCTTTCTATCATCTTGAACCAGTCTGGCCATTCTCCTCTGACCTCTGGCATCAACAAGGCATTTTGGCTTGCCTTCACCATGTCTACATGACTAAATACATCGCTGCCACCTGATTGGCTGATTAGCTACTTGCGTTAACAAGTTGTTGAACAGGTGTACCTAATAAAGTGGCTGGTGAGTGTATGTGCTTATTTTTGCCAAAAACAGATATCACTCTTGGCCTCTCTTGATATTTCAGTAGCTCTTGAGGCTTATTTCTCAGCTGCTTTCAGCTCTTTGTTGCACTCTTGATTGATTTATTGATTGTTTGGTTTTATTTATAGATTGTCAGATTCAAAAGCAAAATATAAAAGGATCACATGTAAAAGTGAAAACACTTCAACTTGCCTCAACTTTTAGTTCAACTACTTTCAGAGCGTAGATGGAAATTAGCAACTTCTCTGCCTGCAGGACTTGAACTTGAAACCAAATTACTAATGCTGTCACTTCAGCTGATTTTAACTTCTTTCAACACACTCCAGTCGACACAGGTTCTTTCAGTGTTTTAACTAAAGTGCAACCCCTGCACAATATCCCATTTATAAAGAATTACATTGAAATCATTTTACAGTGTTTTCACCTGCATTCAGCAAAGCTAGCAGACTCACACTTTGTTCAGAAAACGTTTCTATTTTTATCAGTTTATTTATATCAGACTCTTTTCTCAGTCCCTCAAATGTGCCTCTGAACATCTGTGAAAATGCATCATTTAGCGCCCGAAGGAAAGAAAGAGGCCGAGAGGGAAAACAAGAGACATTGTTGTGTTGAACCCGGTGTGACCCCGGAGTTATCAGGACCACAGCATGTTTTACACACTGTCTACAGATGGGGCCAAAGGCCAAATGGAACGGCTTCAAAGGCTGCACTGGGAAGTCACACTAACACACACACATCAAAACAAACCCAAGTATACTTCACACATACACGCAGCGGTCTGCAGGTCACCTGGTGAGTGAGGCAACCACAAAAGCTCACAGTCATCTGATACTGTGGAGCGTTCTGAGAAGCCTGGCACGTGTTTTGAACCAGAGACGAGATGTGAGTTTGTTTTTTCACACGAGATTCACTTAGATGGAGTATTAGATTAAGTTTAAATAAAAGTCATTTAAAAATGTGACACTCTATAAACTGTAATTGTACCTATAGATTCCTGGGGCTGCTGAATATATCAAGAAAAACTTTATGATCTGCTCACTCACGGGCAAATTCACAAAAGGATTGTGCTGCTTTGCTTCCCCTTAAACCTGCACAAATAAGACAAAAAGAAACTGTGCAATTTCAAAGCACCTGCACAGGGTGAAATGCACTCTTAACTGTGCTGCCAGGCAAATAGTGTCTCAGTGCTCCTGTGCTTTTGGCACCTAATTAAATTATGTAATATACATTAAGTCTGAAAAATTGTCTCCTTTCTAAGCAAATGAGCCTAATTAGAAAAGAAAAAGTCCAGTTCACAAAGACCAGCCCTAACAAGCACATGCAATAATGGAATTTTTTAGCAGGAATGCAGTTTAAAAGTTTCCCTTTTCTTTTTCTCTCTTGCCGTTTTCCTGCCTCCTGTGTTCTCGGCATTTATACTTTGCCACATGGATAACTGCAACAAGACACAGAAAAGGGCAAACCTCACTCAGCTGCAGAACTTTACGGATGTGTTTGTGCTGTAGTATCATGAGTGCAATATCTTTTGTGAAGTGGACCTGAAGTCGGGGCACGGTAACATCAAAATTGTGCTCTAACAATTGACCAATGAATGTCAGATAGTAACCAAGATTTAGGATCTATTCAGAGGCTTGAAACATAAAGTGCACAGCATAGGATTTCACAAATTTCCTTCAAACTATCTGTGGCAGGGGTAGGCAACCTACGACTCCGGAGTTGCATGCAGCTCTTTGGCCCCCCTTCAGTGGCTCCCTCTGGCTCTGAGAAAAAAAAAGGAAATTAATCATTTATTTTTTGACATTTTAATTAAAATTTTGGATTTCTGTGGGCCTCGAGAGGTTCTTACATTCTCCGGGTGTAAAAACGTACAGCCTATACATCTATAGTAAAGGAAAAAAAAGTTTCGTCAATGAAAACTTGCATCATAAAAAGTTAAAATCTCAGAGGAAAACAGAGAATGTAATAGTGCTTGGATTCATTTACTTTCAACACCAACTCTGCAAAGTTGCAGCAGACCTGCAGTCTTCTGGGAGTTTGGTCCAGATACGTGGTGCATAAAAACTAAACACTGCTTCTCCATGTTTAGTCTTGACTGTGGGGACACAAAACAGATCTGTCCCTGAAGACCTGAGAGGTCTGGATGGTTCAAAGTGTAGCATAAGAGCAGACATTTAAACCATTTAGTGCTTTATTAACCAGCAGCAGCGTCTTACAATTGATTCTCTGAGAGAGAATAAAAACAAAAATAGATGATCAGATGTGCGCTGCTCTGGACGGGCTGCTGTCTGGGACGTGTCGTGTGATTTCCTACAAGAAATGCATACACAACAGTTCATATGATATACAAATTTGTGCCCCACGAATGACGTTACATCCTTGGTGTAAAGTTATGAAATTAACCTAAAGTTACGACGGTTAGGTTTAGGAAAAGAAACATGGTGAGGACGTCCCCAAGTTGCCTCCTTACAAGCACACTTGGGACTGTGTCCTAGTTTACTGCTGTCAGCTCACTGGTCACGTGATCACAGTCTTTCAAAGTACATGGGATAAGTACGAATTTGGGTGCGTTGCAGTTTGTGAGAACTGCCTGATGTAACGGGCCAGAAGTCTCTATGAGGCAACACTGGGACACAGCAGTGCTTTGAGTTAAATGGTCAACTTGTAATTTAAAAGTTTTCTTTTTTTTACATCCCCAAGAGAACATTGCCATGAGAGGTACAGCCTTCTCTCAAAGTGAACAGCATTACGGGCGATTAAGAAGCATTGATACCCCCTCAGAAGTATTTGTGTTGTTTGAATTACAGGCGGATCTTTTATCACTCACAAAGACAATATTTTGACAAGCTGTGGTTTTTAGATCATGATGGTACAGAGCTCATGCGGTGGCATTGTGGGATCTGAAGTCCAGGCAGACAATCTGTGTGTAAGGCTCTATGAGTTTCCTTTGATGGGCTCCAGGGGAGCCTTGTGTGGGTCTCTGCTCCCCTCAGGGGTTCAAACACTGGGCTGTGTAGCCGGGAGCAGCATGGAAGACAAACACTTGTCTGGAGGTAGTGGAACATGGGGCTAATAACTGAGTGTCTGTCTTTCTTCATCTCTGTGGGTGTACGACAAAAAAGTTTGGACCTTAAATTAGAAGCAATCCCTAAACACATCATGCCAATCCTGATGAAGAGTACTGCGTCCAAATTGGGATGGTTTTGGACAGTAATGGTTGACCTATCAGCCCCAGGGAGGTTATCAAGAGGTATTGCTGTATTCTTTGACAGAACATTAAGTAGTCACTCTCTGCTTCTGAATACATGGCAGATGTGACTGTAGCTGTGTCCCAGTTAAGAGGTGGTTCCATTATATGAAAATCTGGGGTCCTACAGAGGAAGCACAGGCTCAGGCTGACCAAAACAAGACAGTCCAGCCTCACAGAGACTGATGTAATGTTGCATTTGGGCAGTATGGGTTGTTTATCGGCAGGAAGTTGCTCTCAAACAGACATAAAATTCTGAATACTAGAGGCTTCTTATGCTTGAAAAAAAAGTTTGAATGACGTACTGTGTGTGTAAAGGCAAAAGTGTGTCTTCCTGTTCCCAGCAGCCACACTCGAAGGCTGGGTGAAGAGCCTGGCATCATAACCTCCGCCTGACTGCATCCTGCTGCCTCTTTGATCTCTATCTAAGAACACTGTGGGCCATATTTTAATCACACGAGCACAAGTGCAAAGTGGAAGGTCTTGGCCACACAGACTGTGCGGGCCTCTCCCAGTGCAGCTGCTTATTTGGTTTATGCATGCACTGCTCGCTTCGGTCAACGCTCCACCTTGAAAATAGGTCCTCTGTGTGTTTATGGGGTCAAATGAGGATAACGACGCACACTTTTGGACAGTCTCATAGAGGGCATTCATAGTTTTCGGTTGTAGGGTTGGGGGATATGGACAGAAATTCATATCTTGGTATTTTCGATGAAGTGAGCTCCATGTTCAGCTGCAAGTCAAAGCCACATTTGAAATGTGACAAGCACTTTTATAAAACCAGACTGTGATCAAAATAAAATGCAAAGACAGGGTTTTTTCCCTGTTTGAAAATAAACAGCTGATAAAAAATGAATAGCAGGGCTGCACGTTAACTTTGTGCACGCAGCACTGGAGCTACAGAGGTTTAAAGGTTTGAGCACAGGACACTGAACTATACCATGAG
The DNA here is from genome assembly GCF_011397635.1 of Epinephelus fuscoguttatus. Classification (NCBI taxonomy): domain Eukaryota; kingdom Metazoa; phylum Chordata; class Actinopteri; order Perciformes; family Serranidae; genus Epinephelus; species Epinephelus fuscoguttatus. Next base: position 36,259,680 of record NC_064772.1, on the reverse strand, counting down.
TATAAAAGCATCAAGTAGGTCTACATCCACTGTTGTCTGAGACAATTACAGATCTTTGTGGGGGAGTTAAAAAGTCATTTTCCATCTGCTGGCCTTTCCAATGAATCTAGTGCTGGAAAATGATTTAAATATTTTTATTTATTTAGACTGTTAATCTTCTAATCAGCGATGTACTGCACATAGTGATGGCCAAATGAAGCCTCATGAAGCATTTTCTTTATTTCATGAGCCCACTAGATGGCGCTTTTTGTTCAACAAAAGGTTGAAAGCACACTGAATTGCCATTCTTTGAGCCTCTCTCTTTAAACCATGAGCGCCATCTAGTGGTCTCAGGAAATAAAGAAACTGCTTCACGAGGCTTCATTTGGCCATCACTAACTGCACATGTGGTACTGCTGTCATTCATCTCACAGACTGATACAGTGTTTAGAGCAGAAGTATGCGATTTGAGACACTGATTGTCTACTGAAACTCCCCAGCAAGCATTTTTTGGTTTAAAAAATGTCTAAGAGCCGTCTACATGAAGACCTGACGTCTAGGCTAAATCACGGCTGAATTTGGGCTGTCAGTGAAAATTTGGTAGACGTCTAACCATAGCCAAAGTGTAGACGTCATCAATTATACAGCTATGTAGAGACCATGTCCAAAAAATGGAGATAAACATATTTTAATTACTGTTGACTCTCCATACGTGATTGAATATCATACTGCATGCCATCTGCAATGGCGAAAATTACATTTAATCAGTTTCAAAATTAAACCGGCTAGATTTGGGTTACATGTAGCTAGACTAAATCGGAGCTAAATATAGCCAATACGTTTAAATCACGACTATTGCTTGCTGGGTCAGCAGTATCAGACATGCTGCCTCCCTACACCTGACCTCTCAGACCTCAACAACACACTGTGTACATGTGTACACGAGTAGATGTGGGGATAAAGGAAAGAGCATGAATGTATATGTGTATATATGACCATATGTCCACTGTATGTGTTCCTCGTGTTTTTCTTGTGAGACATAAACGTGCAGATTGTGAAAACAAACGTCCTTCATGCACAATAAAGGCTTTCTATCCATCTAAAGAGTAATGCAGTGCAAAGCAACAATACATCTGTTAGAGGCAGATGTGATATTCATGGTGATGTACTACCAGACAATGATGAGCTGGAGATGAAAGACAATCAATCAGGAAGGAAGGAAAAACACAACGAAACAGACTGTGAAGTTGTGATGGATGGGATTGTTGTGCTCGACCTGAAAATGTCTATTTTATAACTTTGTTTGAACAGAGGATGAAGAGGTCGGATTGTACACCGATCAGCCACAACATTAAAACCACCTACAGGTGATTGTCTTGTTACAATACAATGTTCTTCTGGGAAACCTTTGGTGCTGACATTCATTTAGATACCACTCAACACGCTCCATCCCCCCAGTGCCGTTGCAGACCAAGTACCCCTCCTCATGGCAACAGTACTCCCCAATGGCAGTGGCCCCCCAGCAGGATAATGCACCATGCCACACTGCAAACATGGCTCAGGAATGTCCCGAGGAATGTGACAAAGACCCCAAAGTGTCAACCTGGCCTCCAAATTCCCCAGATCCCAATCTGAATGAGCATCTGTGGCACGTGCCATTACCCCACCTCACAACCCACTGGACTGAATGGATCTGCCGCCAACACCATGGTGCCAGACACCGCAGGACACTCCCAGAGATCCTGTGTCCACGCCTCGACAAGTCATAGCCAAGTCCGATCCAAGGAGGCCCCACCTTGGATTAGGGGTACATCTGGGGCACAAGAATCCTTGAGCAGATTGGGACCGGGGAAATTTGGAAGCCAGGTCGACACCTTGAGCTTTTTGTCACGCTCCTCAGGCCGTTTCTAAACAGTTTTTGTAGTTTGACATGGTGCGTTTTTTTGCAGGGGGGTCACTGCCATTGGGGAGTACTGTTGCCATGAGGGGGGGCACTTGGTCTGCAATGATGTTTGAGTGGGTGGAGCATGTCAGGTGGTGTCCACATGAATGCCAGAACCAAAGGTTTCCCAGCAGAACAATGCATTGGAACAAAATAATCAAAGTTTTTCACTTCACCTGGCAGTGGTTTGAATGTTTAGGCTGATCGGCGTTCGTGCTGCAGCAGCGCTGATTAAACTGCCGGGACTGCAACTCTCCATCACTGCGCTCAGGGAGGAGCATCAGTGTAGCTGCTCTTAATAAGAATCAGCTGAGTGCCACATTTAGTTTTGGGTTGAGAGGAAAACCAATGTTGACCATTTGGGGGTTAAATAAAGTTAAGGATCCAGGGTTTTACACACACACACACACACACACACACACACGGTTGTCTAAGATAAACAATGCTTCCACTCATCAGGAGGAAATGGAATGATGTAACCACACCCAGAACTGGAACCTTCTCTAGTTAAACCACCAATTAGCTGACTCACTTGAGACCAAACCCACCAATCAGACATCAAAGACACTTCCTGATGCAGTGGGAGAAGAAAACTACCCTCACATTATCCACAGGGACCCCCTCTAAGGGCACTCATTCAATCCCCCTGCGCTGGCAATTACGTAAATAACTTTTTCAGTATTATTTTACTTTGAGTTCTTCCAAAATCACCTCTGTCTGTCTGTCTGTCTGTCTGTCCACAGGCCGACAGAGCTGTTCCGCAGCTGTAACGTCCAGTCAGACCAGGGTGCCATGAACGACATCAAGCTGTGGTCCAACGGTACGATCAAGATGCCATTCATGAACATCCCCGTGCTGGACATCAGGAAGTGTCTGCCGGACATGTGGAAGGCGGTGGCCTGTTCGCTGCAGATCAAACCATGCCACAGCAAGTCCAGAGGAAGCGTCATATGCAAGTATGTCCACTGCCATCCTGTAAGAGACAAGTTTCTTCCCACAGTGACTAGAAACAGGGTGAATATGACCAGGAGGTCAATGTGGAGTGAAACTAAAGTTGACCTTTTAACAGCACTGACTTCTGGGTTTCTGTGTCTCCCCGCCGGCGATAGCTGTGGCCGGAGGCGTTATGTCTTTTGGTTGTTCGTCCGTCCATTTGTCCATCCCATTCTTGTAAATATCTCAAGAATGACTTGAGGGAATTTCTTCAAATTTGGCACAAATGTCCACTTGGATGTAAGGAACAAGTGTTAAGACTACAGGGTTCATAGGTCCAAGGTCAAGGTTATTGTGACCTCATCTGTCTCATTCTTGTGAATTCAGTCCCAAGAATACCTCGATAGAATTATTTTAAATTTGGCACAAACATTCCCTGGGACTCAAGGATGAACCGATAAGATTTTGGTGGTCAAAAGTCAAGGTTACTGTGACCTCGTCCGTCTCATTTTGTGAACGTGATATCTAAAGTAGGCCTTCAGGGAATTTCTTCAAATATGACACACCTGCACGAAAGAATAATTTGATTAAAATTTGGGTCAAAGGTCAATGTGACCTCATAAAATATGTTTTTGGCCCTAAATCAGGAATCATGCACTACTTATGACAAAACTTCACACACATGTTTGAGAGGACAAAATAATGAAGTGATGACATTTTATATCCAAAAGGTCAAAGGTCAGCTTCACTGTCACATCATAATGTTCTTCAAAAACATTTTTCTGACCATTACTCAACACCATAACTCCACATCAACGATAGCCATGGCAGGAGGTGTTATGATTACGGGTTGTTCACCCATCCATACACACATTTGTCCGTCTGTCCATACATACATACACCCCATCCTTGTGAACATGATATCTCAAGAATGCCTCGAGCAATATTTCTTGAAATTTGGCATAAATCTTCACTTAAACTTCTGGAAACAGCCCCGTCTACATTGTCATGTAAACTTGCAATATGCAGTTCCTCTGAAAATGGAGACTTTTCGCTCATGTGCATTAATGTTCCAGGCACTAGGCATGTGCGAGAACGGCGACCATCACATCAACAATGGCGGACTTCTGAGCTCTGTTTGTGCTGCTCACTAGTGATGGCCAAATGAAGCCCCATGAAACATTTTCTTTATTTTCTGAGCCCACTAGATGGCGCTCATGGTTTAAAGAGAGAGGCTCAAAGAATGGCAATTCAGTGTGCTTTCAACCTTTTGTTGAACAAAAAGCGCCATCTAGTGGGCTCAGAAAATAAAGAAAATGCTTCATGAGGCTTCATTTGGCCGTCACTACTGCTCACCCCGTTGAATTGATCAACGCTTCTCCAGCAAAGTGTAGATTTACCATAACAACTACACCTCGTCGTCTGTCCAGACAAATGTTTGTGCAGTTGCCATTTTGTTTGTTTGTACATCTCCGCTCTGTAGAAGGAAGCGCATGTGCGTAGGTGTGTGTTGTTTCATTACAAAGTCACACCGCCAACTACTGGCCTGGCATGTAAACTACAGTGTCTTTTGCGGATCCATGTGCACCGCGATTGTTATCAAAACACTGTCGTCTCAGCGCAGATTTTTTTCAAAACAAAAATGCAAAACGATTCTGTTTTCAGAGGATTGTTTATGTGTAAAAATGGCCTAAATTCTGCATCAAACCCAAGTGGTTACTTAAGGCATGGATGGATGGAAGCTCACTTCAGATGACTCATTTTATGGATGTGGTTTGGTGTAATGACTGGTAATTATTTGTCTCCTACATGAATTTTGTGGTGTACATTTGTCTCGGCATGTTTGTCTGTTGACCTTAAATGACCTCGTTTTTCTCATAAAGGCGCGAGGTGTTCAGCCTCTCACTCGTCCTGTTGCTCCTCTCCACTGCAGTAAGCGCTGAGTGATGAGAACAGAAGTAATGTGCCTGACATTTGATGGACAGAGGGAGGCTCTGCCCTGCTCTCTGGATCTGCTGTGTCATGTCTAGAGAGTGTGTGTGTATGTGTGTGTGCGCGCCCCTCAGGCTATATATCTTGTTCAGTCATTTGTCAGATACAACCCTCCTCTCAGGTTTTAAGCTCCCACCCGTCTCAAATGACATTACACTATCACACATCCAGCTACAGGCTGTGTGTGTGTTGGCAGAGCCTCTCACTCTACACCCAGTCTAGCTGACAAACCTCAGATCTGCATTTGGAGACACTGAAGTTACACATGACCACTCCGTGTTGATTGATTCTAACAGATTTGTTTCAAGCAGTGCCTGTATCTCTTATCTGTCCTCAGATCAGACTGTGTGGACATCCTGACCCAGTGTGGCGACAGGAAACGTTTCCATGAAGGTCAAACTCCAGAGAGGATCTGTGAGCTGCTGTCGCCCATTGATGACCCTGAACGCTGCATCCCCCTCCACAGATACCTCAGTGAGTCAGCAGTCATTCTTTCCTGTAGGAAAATGTAGAAGAGCTCAGTTATAGATGGATATAACTCGTGTTGTGACATTTTAAAAACCTCAAATACCACGTAAGATTTCATAACCATACTGCTTTCAGTCCCTCAGAAGCTTAAATCAGTTTGTGGCCACCAGGGGGCAGAGGAGCATAGAGGCTCAGGAGCTGACACACAGCACTGACAGTATATCATCTCATTGAGCTGCTCTGGTTTACATTTTAGCAAACAGTTGGCTATTTATACATTGAGCAGACACAGAGCCACATTAGCATCACACTAGAGTTGTGCCTCTAGCCCTCTGACAAGTTCAAGACCAATAGTCTCCAGCCTTAAGCTAACTGTGTCTGCTGTTGGTGCTGCAGGTAGTTTACAGTGCGTTTATTTGCTGCTGCTGGAATTAAGGCTGATGAGAATACGGAGACAAAGATATTAAATAAATGTGCCATAACACAAAAACAATGAGTTTAGTGAGCTCTGTCAGGCAACAGTATCAAAGCAGATGAGAGTGAAGCGAGATGGCAGGAAATTGATGACTTCTGTGTGTCTTGCACTTGGTAAACTTAGCAGATACACATAGGCGATAGCGACACCTGATGTAACGTAATGAATATGAGTGACAACATCTACATAATGTATGCAAATACAATATGCAGCACATAGTAACTCACTGTGTGCGTGTGGTGGGACAGGAAAGGAAATGCTTCAGAGGTTGCCTGAGAATCACCTGGTTTTTAGAACTTCCTCATGGGCCTTTACCGCGCTGAGTCAAACCCCGCCGTGCCGATTTGCATTTCCATTTTCAGGTTAGACGTGTCGTGCCACGCCGAGCTGCACCAGAGATGGACTTTCTCCAGAGTAGATCCAAAAACTGGTGCACTGGCCCTTTAAGTGGGTAGTGGTGACATCTGTCCCATTCTTGTAAATATCTCAAGAACAACTTGAGGGAATTTTCTTCAAATGTGGCACAAATGTACATTTGGACACATAAATGACCTGATTAGATTTTCAAGGTCAAAGGTCAAGGTCACTGTGACTTTGTCTCATTCTCAGGAACACCTTTTGGGATTTTTTTTTTTAAATCAGATTTGGCAGAAACTTTAATTTGGACTCAAGGAGAAACTGATTAGATTTTGGTGGTCAAAGGTCAAGGTCACTGTGACCCTGTCTGTCTCATTTTTGTGAATGTCATATCTCAAGGACATTGTGAGGGAATCTCTTCAAATTTGGCACAAATGTCCACTTAAATTCAACAACGAACTGATTGGATTTTGGTGGTCAAAGGTCACTGTGACCTTGCATCTGTCTCATTCTGATGATCTTGATTTTATATTTGATCAGCACTGCCTAGTGTGACAGTTTGACCACAGTTCATGAGCTTTGATCGACATGCTGTGTTAGAGACTCCTCATCTCTGATTGGTTGCTGCTGACTGTAGATTCTGGCAAATGCCATTACAGGCAGTAGGAAGAACTGTCTCATGTACTTCTTTCAGGGCATGGTGACAGTTTCATCAAATATGACTCAAAGTGTTTTTTCATAAAAGTTACCAACTGTAGCTTTAATCTTGTTTTCCATTTCCATATCCACCCCTACCCCTTCACACACTCCCTCCAGCCCCCAGTTCCCTAGGCAACAACATCGTGGAGGAGGTCGTCCATCCATGCAACCCCAACCCCTGCCCTAACAACCACCTATGTCAGGTCAACAGGAAGGGCTGCCTTGATGATCTCAACTGTCAGCCATACCTCTGTGTGCCAGGTACGAACAGATACTGCTACACCTCAGCAGCTTTACTGTGTCTGCAGCATGCCACTCATCCTGAGCATGTGTGTGTGTGTGTCTTCAGGCTGTAAACTGGGCGAGGCCTCAGAGTTCCTGGTGCAGCAGGACGCTCGTATCCAGGTGCCAACTCGTGCTGGCCCTGCCGGGTGCTACGAGGTGTGCAGCTGTGGTCCCAGTGGGCGCCTGGAGAACTGTGTGGAGATGCCCTGTGTGGACACCAACAAGCCGTGCGTCGTAGGAGGACAGAGGAGGAGTAAGTCTTACCTCACATCTGTCCACAGGTCCCTAGAAGACAAAACAACAAGCCTCAGACACAGCAGAATCTGCATATGTTGTACACGTGTCTTAATGCTAATCCGAGTGTTCAACTCTGAAAAACTCAATCCATTACCTAAATCTCCTAGTGGTGTGTGATGGGGACGGCAGTGATGAAAAGGTGATGCCACCGCTGGTGAACGACATTCCTGGATGACACTCATGAATGAAGTCATTAGATTCATCACTTCCTGTGGAGAGGATAATTACATTTGGACAAGTATGATTAATATACAGCGTCTCAATCAGAGCAGCAGGGCTCTGCTCCCTTCATGCTACGCAGTTTCATTACAGATTAACACCACCCTGTCTCCTACCAACAGTCAGAGCTGGTTTCTTTTGGTCGCCTTAAGAACCATCCATGTCTCCTTCTTAATTAATACAGGTAATATCATTGATTATACATTAATTCAGACATTACAGCATCTCCATCTCAGCTCCGGCAGTCCGTTACACAAGTTCTTTGCAATTTTCAACCCAGCCTAGTTTTAGTATACTAAGTGTATACTAAATGGAGATTTGCACGAGAACACAGGACTTACTTAGAGATAACTTGTTTGTAATTATTTAACTTTGTAACTGTTGCATTGCTCATGAAACCAACCGACAAAATGAACGTGTTGATACACACCGATCAGCCAAACCATTAAAACCACTGACAGGTGAAGTGAATAACTTTGATTATTTTGTTCCAATACAATGTTCTGCTGGGAAACCTTTGGTTCTGACTAGTGATGGCCAAATGAAGCCTCATGAAGCATTTTCTTTATTTTCTGAGCCCACCAGATGGCGCTTTTTGTTCAACAAAAGGTTGAAAGCACACTGAATTGCCATTCTTTGAGCCTCTCTTTAAACCATGAGCGCCATCTAGTGGGCTCAGAAAGTAAAGAAAATGCTTCATGAGGCTTCATTTGGCCATTGCTAGTTCTGACATTCATTTAGATACCACTCAACACGCTCCACCCACTCAAACGCCGTTGCAGACCAAGTACCCCCCCTCATGGCAACAGTACTCCCCAATGGCAGTGGCCCCCCAGCAGGATAATGCACCATGCCACACTGCAAACATCGCTTAGGAATGGCCTGAGGAATGTGACAAAGACCTCAAAGTGTCGACCTGGCTTCCAAATTCCCCAGATCCCAATCTGAATGAGGCATATGCCATTACCCCACCTCACAACCCAATGCACTAAAGGGATGTGCCGCCAACGCCTGGTGCCAGACACCACAGGACACTCCCAGAGAATCTGTGTCCATGCCTCAACAGGTCAGAGCAGGTACATCTGGGGTACCGGCACATCATAAGAATCCTTGAGCAGATTGGGACATGGGAAATTTAGAAGCCAGGTCGACACCTTGAGCTTTCTGTCACACTCCACAGGACATTTCTAAACAGTTTTTGCAGTGTGGCATGGTGCATTATCCTGCAGGGGGGTCACTGCCGTTGGGGAGTACTGTTGCCATGAGGGGGGGCACTTGGTCTGCAATGATGTTTGAGTGGGTGGAGCATGTCAGGTGGTGTCCACATGAATGCCAGAACCAAAGGTTTCCCAGCAGAACGGGCATAAACTAACATTCATCAGTTTTCATTTCTTCATTTCATTGCACCATGCGGCCCTGTGCTTTACAAAATGTATGCCCCTTTATTTTGAACATTTTTATAAGAGACTAGGGGTGTAAGTCACTGGTTTCATCACGATACGATATCAATTCTTTGGACAACCATCCGATATTTGCCAATATTACAAAGTGTGCCTTGATACAATTTTGATTTGATGTGATACGGGGGCCTTCGGTCAACATGAGACGATATTATGTGTCTGTTTAACTTTATCTGTTACAGAAGAATCTGCAAACCCTTTCTTTTTTACTTTTTGCTATAAAAGATAACCAATTTTGACTCAAACCATGATCTTTTTCATAAAACTTCAGGACTGTATAGATATTATACACTATATACTATATTTTGTTATTTTATTATAAGTGGTGTGACAGGGACAGGTAAATCAAAGGCCTGAAAGGAGGTAACTGATGCCGTTAACTCTTTGTCCTCTGTTGTAAGAACCATCCAAGAAGTTAAATGAAAATGGTTTGATTGGAAACTTGATGCAAAAAAAACACAGTAGTACACACAATAAAACACAACGGCTGCAGGATGCTCCTCCCAGTCTCTGTCAGGAATTATTCCTGATGGAGACAGCGACAAACCTTCACAGGTACGGTGATGTACGTGTTATATTAAGTGTTAAATCACTGTATGTCAGTAATAGCTCAGTGTTTGGTCAATAATGTGGGTCTCACAGTGTCACCACCACAGAAGATCCATTTGTGGAGTTCTCTCTCCTGATTGATTCAAGTGGGAATGGGACGTCAGAAATGTAGAAAACGTCCTGTTCACGTTTCATGAATGAGACCCAGTGTCTTTAGCTTTGGCCCAGAGTTACAGTAAAATCAAGGCGATTACTTGGTGGCTTGATGATAACTCCATTAAGACAGGAGTGAGTTTATCCCTGAACCATCACAGACTGATGGACATCAGCTGTGCACTGAGAGGACTCACAATGCTGTATGAAGAATGGGACAGAAATGTGCAGCATCTTATATTAGCTGGGCTGAGTAAAGTGAGAAAAGCTATCCCTGTCTGAATACCAGTCATGTTTTCATAGAATAGAGTCGGCTCCTGGGTGATTTCTGACTTCTCCTGTGAGCTGTTTTTTTCAACATTACAGCGCAGTGATTTGTCAGTTGTTGGGACCATCACAGACGCATAGAACAAGGGCTGAACATTTCTGCAGGGGAACCTATAGCCGTCAGCCAATTTCTAAAACACTCGCACTCATAATTTATAGCACCATACTCGTCTTTATTTGTCAGTTTCATTCACACTGCACTGCATCTCATTTCATCATGTGTAGCTGTCATCTGTCATCCCGCCACTGGGGGGCACCAAAGCAAAAACCTTTCAGAATCATCCTCTCCAACATTTTAAAATCCATGAACTTTCACTTAGCGGTGCCACATAATGAACAATCTTTTTGTTTACAAAGACAAATACATGCCACTCCTCTCTCCTCACCAGCCCACAGAGTTTGTTGCTCCTCCAGCTTTGTGCTTTTGTGTTTGTTTCTCTCGCCTGCACTCCGAAAGAGGGGTGAACTGCTGCGCGCTTAGTGGAGACAGATGTTTGGTTTGATTGGACACACGCTGTTGTTTTGTGCGGAGCCAAACTCCATTCAAAAGTCTGGCAATTTAATGTGCCATTGCCTAACAGCAGGGACAGATACACCACAGAATATGACTTACCTTTTTCAGACTCCTCAAGAGACTTCTTTTTAATTCAGCAGGTTTATATTCTTGTTCGCAGAAGTTCTTAGCAGGTGAGAGAGTTTGCAATCGAAAGGTAGCCAAGAAATTTAAATGCCATGTCTTTGTCTAATCCTCTGACTTCAGACTTTTAAAACTGATCGCTTGGCAGTCATGATGACAGTAAGGTAAGACATGTTGTTTGAAGACCTTTGTGTATCATATTCCACCCAGACACCAGAGCAGGTGGTAGCCGATAGTGAGAGACAACAAAGGATGTGCTGCTTGGTGGAGGAGGTGTGTGCTGAAGTGTAGATCTTAATAATTCTGATCTGAGTAGAGATGTCTTGTTTTGGAATGCTAAGTCTCCTGTCTGTGCAACAAATTGACCTTTGGGTACTGATAAAGAAACTTTGAACCTTAACTGAAGATTATTTCGTCAAACTACCAGATATCACATTGCTGAAAGACAACAGGCAACTAATGCTCCTCCTCACCAAGCTAACACTGTTAAACACAGTCACATGTTTGATTTGTTCATTTTGGATGATGTGCTTTTTTTTTTTTTTTTTTGACACAAAGTCATTGTGGCTTGCTGAGTGCTGCTCATTTAGGATGTTGTTTAATAGTGATGGCCAAATGAAGCCTCATGAAGCATTTTCTTTATTTTCTGAGCCCACTAGATGGCGCTTTTTGTTCAACAAAAGGTTGAAAGCACACTGAATTGCCATTCTTTGAGCCTCTCTCTTTAAACCGTGAGCGCCATCTAGTGGGCTCAGAAAATAAAGACAGTGCTTCATGAGGCTTCATTGGGTCATCACTAGTAACAGGTGCTGTTAACTAGTGATGGCCCAATGAAGCCTCATGAAGCACTTTCTTTATTTTATGAGCCCACTACATGGTGCTTTTTGTTCAACAAAAGGTTGAAAGCACACTGAATTGCCATTCTTCGGGCATTTAATATTCACTCCGACCCACCTCTCAGCAGGATTCATTGTTTTCTATTTTACCATTGTGTGTCATTTTAAAGCTCTTTAAATTGGCTCTGTCTCACTTATAAATAGATGTCAGTGAGTAAATCAAACTGAACATGTAAAACTGTGGAAGACATAAAATATCTGAAAAGTGAAAATGCTAACACTCTGTCTGAACGGGGCTTTGGTTGCCTTAATTTCTCTATTTCAGCATCAGCATGACAAAAGCTCTTTAATGTGTATGAGCAGCTCTTCTGACAAAACTGAATTATAGAACAGCCACAGATAAGAAAACAAGCGGCACATAAGCACGTAGCATTTTCATCTATTTTGAATATTTAAACGGCTTTATTGTTCACTGTGTAAGCAATAAAAATGTTTTGTGTGTGTCTGTGCGACAGCTTAACAGAGACAGAGCCCTTATTTACATTCCATTAGCCTAATGCATTTATTTGTTTTCCTCCTAATCACTTATTATTGTCCATTTTCATTTAAAACACATAAACTCAAACACTATGCAGTCGTCCCAATGAGATATAGGAGTTTTAAAAAGTTAACTTTCTCTGCCCGAACATGAGAAATGAATGGAAGGTTGCTGCGAATGTTCCTGAGGCCTATTCAGAATTTTAAATGGATGATTTTTTCATGTAATAGAAAAGAAGTGGAGCCAGCAGGGGAGTAATGGTGGTGATAAATCATTGCTCTCATGTAGGAACCAGTAGTGCTCTAGATGTGTCACATTCATACTAAAATCCAACTCTGTCACTCTGGATGAGACGCCTCGAAGCTCTGAACACAAATAAACAACAAACCGAAGAAAAAACAGCTGCTCTCCATCCCCCAGACACCGGTCCCGTCACAGATAACATAGCCTCTTTAGACACAGTAACAATCAGGCTAATCAGTAGTGATGGCCAAATGAAGCCTCATGAAGCATTTTCTTAATTTTCTGAGCCCACTAGATGGCGCTTTTTGTTCAACAAAAGGTTGAAAGCACAGTAAATTGCCATTGTCTGAGCCTCTCTCTTTAAACCATTAGCGCCATCTAGTGGGCTCAGAAAAAGACAATGCTTCATGAGGCTTCATTTGGCCATCACTACTAATCAGTGCTTCTCTAAATGACAACTAAATGTATTAGGACAACAATTGAAGGTGAAATATTTTGCAAAATGCACCTTTTCCTTCGCTTTTCAGCATAAATATGTTTCCCTGGTGTGTCTAGAGACCACATATTGTATGTAATAATGGACATAGCTGCCATGACGTCATCTGTTGGTTTGTAAACTGATGTCTTAAAACCTCAAGTTTGGCATTTTGGCATTTTGAATTTGTGGAGTTTGAAGTGATTATATTTGGATGAGAGGGTGAAGCTGTGGAAGAGCAAGGGGTAGATCTGACTCAGATTGTGGTTACACCTCGTAGACAGCCTGTCACTCAAAGTGGCTGCGCCCTTAATTATGTGTTACTTTGAAACACTAGTTGGCACTGGAGGCTTCTGTGAAGTGCTGTAAAGTTTAGTTGATTCAAAACACACATTAAACACACATTAACACTTGTCTTTATCTGGTTACATTTTCCCCACAAATACAACATGCTAACATTATTAGCACAAGCCTGTGGCATTTTACATTATATAAATTAGCCTAGCAGCTAGCGGACTTTTCCTTTACTCATATGAAGCCAGGGAAAACAGCAACATTTAACAAAAGTAACGTTATAAAATTCAGTTCCATTACAACTCACAAGCTTCACTGACAAAACAACTGTCTTATACTAAACACGTTTTCCAAACAAATTCAAGACGCTATAAATTATATACTATACTGTATAAATTAGCCTAGCAACTAATGGAGGTTTCCTCTACTCATATGAAGCAAACAGGACATAATATGGTAGGCTTTATTGTATTCACAATTTATTGTTTCTTATCTGTGAAATTAAAGTAAATATTTCCACTGAGGGAAATGGTTTCAGCTCACAGAAACACACGGAGGTCTGCGTCGCTGTGACGAGTATTTCATTGAAGTATAAATTCTGCTCGAGTAATAATAAAATAAAAAAATAGGAAAAAACATTTTCTGTACCAGGCTGTAAACACGTTTATTTCTGCTGTAAAGTTGGGCATTTTAACATGGGGGTCAGTGGATATTGACTCACTCTTGGAGCCAGCCTCTAGTGGCCATTAGAGAAACTGCAGTTTTTGTGCACTTGGGCGTTTCACTTCATTTTTAGACCCCAGAATCTTCCGCCTGCTAGAGACCCCCTAAGTATGAAAAAAGACCGTCCTCTGTCTTTATTTACTGGCCGATCGTAAACTTTACAAACTGACTCTCAAACAATAAATACATGAAACCAATTTGTCACAGTGCTTTCTCATTACATTTTCCCATATCACCATATCCCACTGCCTTTATGATAGAATGAACTTAAATAAGCGTCATGCTATGTACATCATGAGCATGAATCGAGCCTGAAAACACAATAAAACCGTATCAAATACTCTGCACAGCAACAGAAATAGTCACATAACAAGTGAAGAGAGCAGGTATTTTTGAATTTAAATCAGTACATTCTAAACATACAGTAACATGTTGTTCACATTTGCTGTGTGTGTGTGTGTTCTTACCACCAGGCCACGGGACGACTTTCAGGATGGACTGCCACACCTGCTCCTGCTTCGCTGGTGACGCCATCTGCTCTACGAGAGAATGTCTCAGCTTCGACAGCTTCAACGAGGACCACAAACACTTCACCGGTCTGTGTGTGTGTGTGTGTGTGTGTGTGTTTGTTTGTCAAATGCACAGTTTACTTGTACACTGACTCTCCTCAGTGAAACCAGTCATCATGATGAACTGAATGTCTGTTTGAACAGAGCCTCTCTATCTGTGGTTCCTGCTCACCTAGCATTAGCATTAGCATCAGCATCAACTCCCAATCACGTTATCCGGGTGTTTGAGAAATTCGCACAGTTCGACTCGTAATAACATGTTTACATTTGTTTTAAAAGTCTTGTTTTAGTTGGACTAACACAAAATAAATCGATTTTCTGTCATGTAAACATACTGAAAGAAACACAGTTTACTGTCTCAGTTTAGCTTTAGAGAAGCTAAAAGGTCAGATACTGTAGTTATATTTCTTCAGTGAACATCCTCAGGAAGATTTCGATGGTTGACCGTCAGCATTAATCCTGGAACTGATTCATTCCTCCTGATAACAACGTGATAGAAAGCCACGTTTCTGCTTCCAGTCTAACTCTCATTACACTGTAAATGTATTCAGTCCATCACAGTGCCTTCATTACTTTCCTCCGTTATACTTAAGTCTTCCCTGTCCTCCTGCAGGCCTTCCCTGTAGTTGTCCAGACCGCTTCGTCCCAGTGTGTGCCTCTAATGGACGGACCTATCCCAGCGCCTGCGTGGCCCGCTGTATGGGTTTCAAGGACTATCAGTTTGTCTTTGGCCTGTGCCGCCTCAGTAACCCCTGCGCCAGCAAACCCTGCCAGAGAAACCAGAGGTAGGTTCAACTTAACTCCTCCATAGAAAGGGACTGTTCGCTATCGATCAGAGGAGGGAGGGTGACTGGGGTGTGTAACTGGGGAAAATACATGACCCTCCCACCACCATAGATAACCATATTTTTTTTTATATCTATGCCACATGAAGGTAATTCAATGAGCAGGCAGCACCCTCTAAAAGCATCTCAGAGCATCGTTCAACTCAGGTAATCTCTATTTTCACAGTCAGGCTGTGATAAACGGTGTAATTTAGATTTTTTTTCAAAACAAAACATGCCTTTCAAACCAGCCACTGGGTTTTGGGGTTCAGAGAGTATTTGAAATCAATACAAAATACAACAATTTAAAATTGCACGTCCCTACTTTGGGCCAAAAATTGCACCACCCCCTCCCCTCGCTTAAATAATGAACAGTCCCTAAAAAAAGTCATTACAGCATTTTCCCTCCCTTTCCTCTTCACTCTCTCCTTCCATCTGTCTCTCTGAGCAGCTGAGATGTTGTTTCAGGTGGCTGTGGCTGTGATGAGCGGGGTTAACTCACCCCGAGGCTTTTTATCAGCGTGGGGTTTGTTACTCCATTTCATTCACAGATCATCATCGTCCCCCACCCCCACGCTCCACCCATGAGCTTTGACCCCTCACCCACAGTTTAAATGCTGTTTTGGAAGATTTCCACCCCGACCTAAATACAAATCCAAGAAAGCTGAGAGCAAATATATTTTCAGCCCCGTCAACATGTAAAATGATATTCAAACACCAACGGCAATTTAAGCGTTCTGATTATTCTCTACTCAGCTCAACTACAGAGGCCTTTTCACTGTTATGATGGCTTCAAGGATTTGTGAATTTGTCACATAGACTAGGCTGTTTTTAAAGACTGCTGTTGGAAAAAAAGGATAAAAATTCAAGATGAAAACAATAAATGACATAGAAATCAGAAATATACACGTCACAATCTCTGTGATTGAATTTATTTTCATGACTATGTTTTATTGTAATTTAAGATAGAATTAGTAAGACATCTTTCTGTTTTTTGATCCATTATAGTTTGCTGTCAGTGCAAACTCAGTACTTCATTATATTTCCTCATTGTCTGGACAAATACAGTATAATATATATGTCCATCCATCCATCCATCCATTTTCAACCACTTATCCGAAGCTGGGTTGCAGGGGCAGCAGGCCGAGCAAAGCACCCCAGACGTCCCTCTCCCGAGCAACACTTTCCAGCTCCTCCTGGAGGACCCCGAGGTGTTCCCAGGCCAGATGAGATATATAATCCCTCCAGTGTGTTCTGGGTCTCACCCAGGGCCTCCTACCAGTGGGACGTGCCCGGAACACCTCTAACTGGAGGCGCCCAGGAGGATCCTGATCTGCCCGAGCCACCTCAACTGACCCCTTTCGACGTGAAGGAGCAGTGGCTCTACTCCGAGCTCCCTCTGGATGTCTGAGCTCCTCCCCCTATCTCTAAGACTGAGCCCAGACACCCCCATTTTGGCCGCTTGTATCAGCGATCTCATTCTTTCAGTCACTACCCAAAGCTCATGACCATAAGTGAGGGCTGGGACGTAGATAGTAGTGATGGCCAAATGAAGCCTCATGAAGCATTTTCTTTATTTTCTGAGCCCACTAACGCAACACGGAATACAGTGTGCTTTCAACCTTTTGTTGAACAAAAAGTGCCATCTAGTGGGCTCATAAAATAAAGAAAATGCTCCATGAGGCTTCATTTGGCCATCACTAGTAGATGGCCCAGTAAATCGAAAGCTTTGCCTTCCAGCTCAGCTCCCTTCTCAACACAATAGTCCATCACAGCGCCCGCGTCACTGCAGACATCACGTCAACCTGCCAATCCATCTCACGCTCCATTCTACCCTCACTCGTGTACAAGATACGAGATACTTGAAGTTCTTTGTAACTCACTCCCAACACAGAGGGGACAGCCCACTGTTTTCCAGCAGAGAACCATGGCCTCAGACTAAGAGGTGTATATGCAGCACTAATTCTGTCAGTACATAAACGAAGACATGTCATACATGCTGATTGGGCGACTGTCAATAAAACTCAGAACTTCCTGCACTGATGTTTCAAATTAAAAGCCTTCGAGCTTCCGCTCTACCTCAAAGGGCACAATCCCTCGTACTGCTGGTTGTCTATCAAAGGTACCCCATGTACCCGAAACTAGAAACGACGATGTGGAAGCACGTGATTGGTGCTGCTTCCACATCTTCGGGCCCACAAAGGAGATGGACTAGAGACAACATTAGTGATGGCCAAATGAAGCCTCATGAAGCATTTTCTTTATTTTCTGAGCCCACTAGATGGCGCTTTTTGTTCAACAAAAGGCTGAAAGCACACTGAATTGCCATTCTTTGAGCCACTCTCTGTAAACCATGATCGCCATCTAGTGGGCTCAGAAAATAAAGAAAATGCTTCATGAGGCTTCATTTGGCCATCACTAGTCATAGAGATCCACGTTTAACAACAGCGAAACTATGTCTTCATATGTCTATAACCCCAAATTGCTCCTGATGGCTGCCATCGGTGTGGGGTTGTTTAACTGAGTTGCAGATGGCACCTTGGTGAATGTGACATGTCGAGTAGAAGCGCTTTGATTGGTCAGAAGACTGAAAAGGTGCTATACAGATGAGCAGATAGTGGTTTGCTGCTTTATTAATGCTCTGAATGTCGCATTCAGAACCTTTAGCGTGCACACTCTAAAGAGTCGAGGTGTGTGTGTGTGTGTGTGTGTGTGTGTGTGTGTGTGTGGAGACTTGATGGTTGCCATGGTGATAGAGCAGGGTTTCCATGTGTGTTTGGAGGGAAGCAGTTTTCTCCTGTTGCTTTGCTTTTATTGTACCTGTTTTTCCTCCAAAATATAATCCTGAGTGTGTTGTTTACCTCCTCACTGTGTGAATGTGAACTGAATGCACACACAGTTCTGGGTCTGGGGCTTCTCACCCTGTCTCCTCACGTAAGGAAAGAGGGCAGCACTGTATGGATGAATACATAAAGGCATATTGTGTGTGTTTCCAGGTGCATCCCAAAGTATCGCGTGTGTCTGAGTGACTCGTCAGACTGCCTGCAGTACGAGTGTGTTGGCCGGCCGGCAGCCTGCGATAAGAACAGCGTGGAGCCGGTGTGTGATACCGACGGCCTCGTCCACCCCAGTCTGTGCCAGCTGCAGCAGGCTGGGAAAACCATGGCGTACATGGGCCACTGCCAGGTAGGTTATGCCGGAGACTGCTGTCTTCATCTTGAGAAACACTCGGCGCTGATCTTACTATAGCTTAGGCTATGTGTTTTTTTATGCACCTATGCAGTGCAGACCTGGGAGCAAAATCACGAGCAGCTGTAAGTGTTGTTGAGGCACTCAGTGGAGTGCACTCCTTCAAGGTTTAGGTATCCTTTCAGTCAGCTGTTACCTTCAGAGTCGACACAGCGTGAGGTAGAGGACAGAGTGGAGACAGAAGGACAGTAAACATATTAACCTGATGGTGCCACTAAAAGGAAAAGTTCTAAATCAGATCAGTAGCTATATTTTTGTGTTGAGTGTGACTGTGCAGAGGAATGATGATGGTCACTTTGCCAGATGACCTTCTGGTCAGTGGGATCGTGGCTGGCTTTTAGCTCCCAAATGTATCAGACTGAAAAAGGCAACATTTTGACCCTATTTGATTATTCTTGAATTATGTACCGAGTCCTATCATGAATTTTAAATATAATAATGTCAACATGATATCATCAATTGGTTCAGTCAGATACATTTTTAGGGTGCCAAAATCCAGCAAGTCATTCAGTCTGTTTACATGCACAGTTAAAGGGATAGTTCAGGTTTTTGGACATGAAGTTGTGTGAAACGCTGACCATCTGTAGCTCTGATGTGACAGGTGTCACTACTGTCAACGAGCCTCCTGCTCTGAGAAATGGCCCATAGCTTACCGGAGAAAAAGTAGTTCTGAAGATGTACGGGGGACACGTAACCAAAAGGTTTTAAGCTACAAAAAACTATGCATGTGTTTTGTTAGACTATTTCAATAATTTTAAAACATCCTCGCATTACGTCAGACCTTGCTATTTTCTGGCCAGTATCACTTCGCCGTGCAGGCCCGCAAGACAGCACGGCAACAGAAATCAATCAGACAGTTCATCACCACGCCGTGCAGGTGCGCAGGATAGCAACGGCTAACGAAAACTTCATCGGCTGTTTCCAACAGAGAACCAGTAGGCTATTATTAGTGAGGAAAAAGATGTACTAGCCCTATATATACCTACTACTCCAGCACGAACACCGGCTCAGGCTCACGACACACCCTCGTCAGCTGCTGTAGGTAAACAGAGGAATACCAAAATGGTGCGAACAGCTGTGGGAATAAAAACATCGCCGGCTCCCAATTCCATCGGTTTCCTGTTACAGATGTAACCCGTGGGCAACTTTGGCTAACCCACCACCAGAACAAAGCAGAGACTGGTCGTAATCACATATGAATTCACATTTCTATGTGATTGATTACTCATGTCATGGATTTAGCAGTTAGCCTAATATAATAAACTAAATGCCGACGGTAAAACGAGGCCGCGTATAATGTACTCTCCACAACACAACAGGCTATTGGTTCAATCAAACATTTTGTTTTACAGACAATCAGTTACAGACATCGTTATATAGATTGATATTAGGTAATATATCTCTCTTTGGGCACAGCAGTGCGGAAATTGTGTTTTCTCTGTCCGTCGGGATCTGTGGGCAGCTGAAGTGAGCTTCACATATGCGCAGTTGCTTCACCCTCGCCAGCTTGGTAGCGAGGTTCATCCCAGTTGACACAATAAGATTATGAAAATAAGATTATGACCTTTAGAATAAATATTACTCAGAAAAGGCTGGACAGTGAGTTTTATCCCAAAACCTGAATGCACCATGCATTTTTTTTTATATCAGTGGACTTGAAAATGATACAGAAAAAAAACAGTGGTTTTCAACAGTTTTGTATAATAATTAACGATAATGAATCACTCAGTGTTCACAGGCACTTTTCCTACAGCTTTCTAAAACTGCCTTAATTAAATCACTGCTTAAAAAAGACAACACAAATTGTTCTGTCATCTCTAATTACAGACCAATCTGCAACCTGCCTTCTCTGACAAATATTTTAGAGAAAACAGTTTTTAAGGAGTAACTAAAGCCCAAGATTTTGACCAAACTGCTGCCCTCCCTGCCTTAGGCTTTCCATGTATGCACATGGAAGGGCAGAGAGGTGTCCACTCTCTGCCTTGGGGTTTCTGCGTCGGCTCTGGAAAGGCAGAGAGGCCCCAGAACAGAACCATGCCGCCAAATTTGATACTGCAAATAGAAGTAAAGTTTTCATTGACTTAAGCAGTCCTGACTTAAGTTCAGTTATAGCTAGTGATGGCCAAATGAAGCCTCATGAAGCATTTCTTTATTTTATGAGCCCACTAGATGGCGCTTTTTGTTTACCAAAAGGTTGAAAGCACACTGAATTGCCATTCTTTGAGCCTCTCTCTTTAAACCATGTGCGCCATCTAATGGGCTCAGAAAATAAAGAAAGTGCTTCATGAGGCTTCATTTGGCCATCATTCATTACAGCCTAACGTTGGCTTTTTACCTCTGGCGATTGAATATAAGCTTCAAAAATCATAAATGACGACGACGTGGTGTTAATTTGTGTGTTATCTTACTGAACAAGAGGTTTAAGTATCAAAAATATTTGTTTGCCACAGAGTTTATTTTCTGCACTAATCCTCAATCCAATTAAAAAAAAATTGGATATTTGATGAGGAAACCAGGATGATGGTATTGTCCGTGTCTTGAGCAGTCTATAGACTGTAGGAAGCTGTAACTGACCAATCAGAGTCAAGTATTCAACAAAGCTGTGCTGTCATATTGATATTAAATGTACTCATCACATTCATTTGCACGTCTGGAGTTGGTTCAGAATGCTGCGGCGCAGCTACTAACCGGAACCCGCAAGTATGACCATATCACTCCATTTCTGGCCTCTCTCCATTGGCTCCCTGTTCGCTTCAGAATTGAATTCAAAATCTTATTGTTCGCTTTCAAATCGATACATGGTCTGGCGCCTCAGTACCTCGGTCACATTATTCATCCTAAGACTCCCCTAAGATCACTGCGCTCCTCTGACCAGCTGCAACTTGAGGTCCCTGACAAAATTGAAAACCAGAGGTGACTGTGCTTTTTTGGTTGCAGCACCTAAATTTGCACTTCCATCCCATGTCAGATTGGCTCCCACCCTTGAATCTTTTAAATCTCGTCTACAAACCCACCTTTACACCTTGGCTTTTAATTCAAACTGAGAGTTTTGTGGTTTTTTCCCCAGTCTTTTCTGGCTGTTGACGAGACGCTTGTTTCTTTGTTTCTGTGTTTGTGTTTTTAGCTATTTTGGGCACTTATTTTGTTCTGTACAGCTCTTTGGTAATCCCTGTGATTTGTAAAATGTGCTATATAAATAAGGGGCGGCACGGTGGTGTGGTGGTTAGCACTCTCGCCTCACAGCAAGAGGGTTGCCGGTTCGATCCCGGGCATGGGAGCCCTTCTGTGTGGAGTTTGCATGTTCTCCCCGTGTCAGCGTGGGTTCTCTCCGGGCACTCCGGCTTCCTCCCACAGTCCAAAGACATGCAGGTTAATTGGAGACTCTAAATTGTCCGTAGGTGTGAATGTGAGTGTGAATGGTTGTTTGTCTCTCTGTGTCAGCCCTGCGATAGTCTGGCGACCTGTCCAGGGTGTACCCTGCCTCTCGCCCGATGTAGCTGGGATAGGCTCCAGCCCCCCCGCGACCCTCAAGAGGTTAGAAGATGAAGATGCTATATAAATAAAGTGGATTGGATTCATGCTCCTCAGAAGATAAATCCTTGGTTGTTTGCACACATTTATTTTGAGTGCTTGATGTTTTTTGCCACCACTCCAGACCAGAATGTTAACAGTTGTAAACTTTGTGCTTCGTAAGCAAAATTGTATGGTCTTGGTTTTATCCAGTGCTTTTTGAACGGTCTTGTACCCTGGAGGAGCTGTTAGTAACTCTTGAGAATTTCAGTTCTGATTTTGATGTCTTCCAATACATGTGCTTGGTGTGATCTGTTGTCAGGACGCCTGTAGGAAGCCTCAGCAAGTGTGTGGCCATAACGGTGAGACATACAACACAGTGTGTGACGCCTTCTCCGACCGCGTGGCTGTGGACTACGAGGGCCCCTGCCACGCTGTAGGGGCCGTATCTGATGTGGCCCCCGAGTCTGCGTGCAGTGTGATTCCCTGTCCACCTCTGTCCGCTCCAGGCTGCCAGCCTGTCATTCCACCTGGTGAGTGACAGAGATCAGCATGTTTGCAGCGAGCGTCTGACAGTGTTCACCTCACTTGATGGCCTTTCCTCAGGACATGAAGGCAGCATTAGCTTGTGGAGGTTGTACTGAAATAATCCATGACCTCTGACCTCTTTCCAGGAGCCTGTTGTCCGATCTGTGCCAGCATGCTGCAGATCCTCTGGAACAAAGAGCAGATGAACACTTTCTCCAAGGTACCAGTGTGTCACAGTTCACCTTATTTATGTAACAAAGCTGCCACTTGTACACAAATAATTCATGTGCCGATGTTGGACAAACTGAGGTGATGTTCTGTGTCTGGATGCTGCTGTGGGTATCAGGCGTAATTACACATTTTGACCACTTGGGTGAGCTATAAATCCAAAAAGTCCTCCACAGCAGCGACATGCAGACTGCACAGACACCACGCTCAGAACAACACAGTGCTGTTACTGTGAGGCAGAAGTCATTTTTCACTGTCAGTACTTTCCAATATCATGTTTCACCTGTTTCCCCCACGTGTCCATAAAATCACACACACTTTTCACTCTGAAAACAAGTCTATTGTAGTAGAGTAAAAGTAGTGTCTGTCAAAGTGGTTTAGTCCTGCCTTGACCCAGACTGTACACTGTGGGTGCCCTGGTCAGGTCTGACAGTCTTCCACACACCATGGGCCTGTTTCAGAGAGCAGGTTTAACAAACTCTGAGTCTAATCCTGAACTCTGAGTTCATGAACCTTGAGATGGAAAACTGTGAGTTATCTGTTCCAGATCAGCTGATCAGAGAATGTGCACTCTAAATTAAGCTTGTGCATGGTGAAAGGGAAAAGCCATCATCAATGGCGCTCCGATATTATGATTCACCATGGCAACAGGTACAAAAAAGGCAGATCCTCCATTTGTCCAGTGGACAAAGAGATGTTAATGTATGTGTATCCAGAGTGTGCACCTTTATTTAAAGACTAAAACCTGATGCAGAGCGGGGAAAGTGTCGATAAGTTAACACAAGTTAATTCATCATGAAGCTGTAGCGGGGACAAACACAGGAGCCGACAACTGAAGATGAAAAATATAGCTGAAGATTTAAAGTATATATATTTATATCAAAGACAAAGACATGATTGTAAGCTCACAGTCTGATCCAGTAATTACATGGATGGTAATTTCCACTTAAAAAGGCGTGGAGGTTAAAAATACAGCAGATTTCAAATTTTAGACATCTGTTTGAATCTTTGGCCCCACGGTGTTCAGTGGCTTCATTTCAGCTACTTTAACAGATGTTGTCAATTTAAACACAGCGACTAAACATTCTGTTAAAACACATTCAGACTGGACACAGTCTATTTAAAAACTCACTGTCATTCTGCAGCTGCACCACCATCCTGCTCACTAAGAAATATTCGCATATAACCTGGGTATATGGGCAACACTGATTGAAACCATACAAATAAAATGTTAATTTTCAAATCGTTTTATTTCTTTGATTTAAACTGAGATTACACATTATGTGCAATAAACATGTTAGTTGAACTGCTCTAACAGACTGACAGCTGTCTCGTGTAAAGAGTCACAGTGTTACCAACATATATATGTATATATAAAAAAACAGAACAGAATGTCCACTCAGGCTATAGTGTCACATATCATCCCATGGTTAGTGACGGCCAAATGAAGCCTCATGAAGCACTTACTTTATTCTATGAGCCCACTAGATGGCGCTTTTTGTTCAACAAAAGGTTGAAAGCACACTGAATTGTCATTCTTTGAGCCTCTCTCTTTAAACCATGAGCGCCATCTAGTGGGTTCAGAAAATAAAGAATATGCTTCATGAGGCTTCATTTGGCCATCACTTCCCATGATGACGTCACATGATCAAACAGAGCCTTGTCATCATTGTATATCTGTATATGACAAAAAAACACCAAAGAAAATAAATAAAGGTTCATTTAATGTTGTAATTTCAATAGTTATTTATAGAATATGTATAATCAGCATATACTTTTGTTATAGTTGCACTGCAAATTATTTCTAGAAAGTTATAACATGTAGCTGTAATATTTCACAATAGATTACATTATTCTCACCTTCTGGGCCACAACTGTAAAATAGTTTTACAGAAGTACTCTGCTAAATGGAGTTTAAATTTACAGAGTCGGTTACCATGGTAACTGAGCCAGACTTTAAGTTACCCCCATCTTAGGGTTAACTAGCTCAGAGTTTTCACCATAGCTGCTTTCTGAAACAGGCCCCAGTAAAACAGACACCTCAGCGGGTTTGAGGGAAATATACTTTTTACACACAGTCATCTAACAACTGTCGTTACTAGTTACTGCGCAGATTTTACAGATAGAAATCTGATGATTCTCGTGGAAAACAGTGTGTTGTTATTCTTTACAAAAATTCTCATTCTGATCTTGTCACATATCAACGTTTGGTCATGGACTCTCCATGTTGAGATACGACGTGCAAGGTACCCTGGGTGTGTGGGTTGTTGACATTCTGGGACGCCATGTCAGCTTCAGCCTGTTACATGCATTGTCTGTTTTCAACAACCCGACCTCCGGCATCAGACACTGACGACATAAGCTGTCCCTTCACATTGGCGTGATACATGGCTGGTCGCTGTTACTGTTTAATGGCGCCTAGTGGTGTCAGGGGGAGACGCAGCAGGACAACAACAGAAGTTAAGGGAGCAGAAGTCCAAATGGGGTTGGTGGGAGGGGTGGTGGATGGGTCCAACAACCATCGAATTTTACCCAGGAGGCCGGTGTTTGCTTCCAGCTAAACCCTGTTCTTTTTTCCTGAACCCAACCATGTGTGTTTGCTGTTGAAGGAAGAAAACATCTATTCGTAATGTTGTACTGACGTGGTGCTTTTACTTTGAAAGAGACTGTATCAAACTGTACATTTCCTGTGAAAACAGAAGTGTATTTTGAAAACAGACAATGCATGTAACAGGCGGAAGTTGACACGGCGTCCCAGAACGTCAACAACCAACACACCCAGGGTACCGTGGACGTGGAAAGTCCATGACCAAACGTGGACATGTGACGAGGTCACAGTGAGGATGTGTTGAAATAAATGCACTATGTCCTCGAATTGACAGTTTTTTCCACCAGCAACACACGCACATGGTTGGGTTCCGGTCAGGGCTCTTTGACACATTTGCAACCTGAAAAGTAAATTCTAATAATCTAATATTTCCCTCTTAAAAGCAAAGATTAGAGAAAAGTCCAAAAGATAAATTCTGTAGCAGAACTTTCTCCTCCTTTGCGCTGCTGTTAGTCATCTGATGACCCCCACCTGAACTCCATATACGGTGGTTAGTTCGACAGACACACAAGCCCACATAACAACAAGATAAAGAGTTAAGTAGAGGTTATCAGACAGGTGACATGTTGCTCAGTATCTTCAGGTGCCCTCACTCTACAGCACATGTACGACATTGTACTGTTTGCTGCCAGTTTGTTCCATAGGAAAATCCCAAAAGTAAATTAACACATTAATCAGAAGTTGTTACTTCCTTCCACCTTTGGCCACAGCGCTCTCTCACATGCCTCCTCTGAGCCTCCCCAGTGTGTGTGTGTGTGTGTGTGTGTGTGTGTGTGTGTGTGTGTGTGTGTGCCCAGCCTGTTGAGCAGCAGTAAAGCCTGAAGCCTGCTGATGCCTAAACGCTGACATGTTAGCTGCTAATAAGTCCCACCGGCATCTCATTCCGATCAGCTTAATTATACAACAAAGCCCCTTTGGCTGTCAGTCAACTTGGCTGTAATCCCCAGCACAAGCACATCATAGTAAGACTCAGCATTAAGCCCGTTAATACCAAACACAAGCAGAGCTGATTTGATCTGCAGCTGCGAAGATACATGAGAATATGAGTGTAACTGTGCTGCTGCACTACAGCCACAGCTCAGCCTGCTGAGAGCTCCTCTGCACTGTTTGTTTAGGCTGCTTTACAACACCAGGTCACTCATTTATCTGTCACGTGTTAACTTTACTAAATTTATTTATTCATAGAATAAAACTTTAGGATCAGAGGAGCTCACACACATCCAGGTGTTTTACTGTAAAGCCTTTAGTGTCCTCAGAGGGAGCTGTGTGAACTCTGATTACTCTTCCAAGTGATGTCACTTTAAGGCGCGGACATAATTTCCGTTTTGAACGTTCACGGACAGCGGTGGCAGATGCACATGTGGTACATATAGTACAATCAGTGGTATGCGTCAGTGCCCAGCACGAAATGGGAGGTGATCTCACCCCCCTCCCACTGCAAACATCGAGTAAAGGCCCATTTATGCTCAACGTTAAATACGGATCCGGATACCGACGGAGCCTTCTGTCCGTGCTCCGCGTTCATTTCGTCCGTATTTCTGCACGTTTCCATAAAGCTTACGGATACGGGCCAAACGGAGCAGTATCACCGGAAACCGTGGGGGCAGTGTTGCTGTCACTACCTGATATGTAGCTCTAGTGAGACACGAAGAAGAAATAACAATTCAATTTCTCTCATTAGCAGTACTAGAGAAAAGAATTCTCCGTCCTCCAGTCGCGATGTGTTTAACGGCCTCACCGACCACCGCCTCCTACAACGCTGCCTCTGTTTTTGTCTTTTATGCAAGAGGTACATTATCAATATCTCCTCCACAGTCGCCATGTTTGTTTTTGAGTTTGTTGTTGTCATAAACTTTTGACTCTGGGCTGCCCCCTGGTGGATATATTGGTTGACATCCATGCCAACGTAAAGGGCGCATGGAAGTATGTGGGCAGTGACGGTAACATCGTTTGAAACGGACATATACATTTTCGTATGTAAAGGGAGCATAAATGGGCCTTAATACTGGTGTAATTTTTACTTGCTGACATCATACTGTTACCCCTGGCAACAACAAGCATGGCTGAAAGCGAAATTATTACAGACTCTGTGGTGGTTCCAAAAAGAGGATTAGCTTCAGTAGTGTGGAACAAACTGTGGCGTCCTGAATGTTTTACTTCTCTTAGTGCTCAGAGCGAACTCACTCAGCGGCTCCTCTGGCAGCAGCACAGCGTCTCTCCCTCTCCTCTCTCGCCGAAAGGCTTCCTCACAACAAGAAGGGAGGGGGAGGAAGTGCGGAGAGTGTCATAGCAAGAGGTAGAGTGCAGGTAGAAAGAGAAAGCAACATGGCGGAGAAGCGGCCGAGACACGGTTCAGAAGTGGATCCTACCACAGAGGCAAGTGTTACTCTGTGTACACGGTGTGTGTCGAGTGTTACTGTGTGTACATGGAAGTGCCACCGGCTTATTAGTTGTAATAACGCATTATTCGCTGGGAGGCGACAGAAGTTACGCACTATAGCTTTAAAACTAGCTTCGCCGTGGTGAGGCGTCTGCAGCAGTGATTTAAACTGGAGCATGCGCAGTTGTCACACTTGCTATGCGTGAACTCTACACCACCACAACAAATGGGCTGCAGGCAGACCATGGATGTCTCAAGAGAACAGGATACAGTGTGGGAGGCAGCCTCGTTTTCAGTGAAAGTCGCTCTGTGGCACATAAAGCCAAAATGGTTCAAATCGCCATCTAGTGGGCACAGAAAATAAAGAAAATGCTTCACGAGGCTTCATTTGGCCATCACTAATGTTGTCTCTTGTCCATCTCCTTTGTGGGCCCGATGATGTGGAAGACTTTTGGCGGATCAGCCGGCTGTTTCTAGTTTCGCACTCTGGTAACTTGAATGGAGGTGAAATGATTAAATCGTGCTGTTCTTCAAGACTTTCAAATGATTATTGTAACAAATGGATCAAATCCTGATGGTGAAACGAGTCATTTCGCAGAGGTTGTCACGCTCAAAACATGTCTTCACTGATTTACAGATGTCTCTCTCACAATGTAAGTCTGTGGGGAAAAGTCTTTATAGACCACATGACGAACGTGGAAGTTGTAATTCCACTGTCAGCCACTATAAAAATTGGCTTCATAGCTCAGCAAACTTTGAATCACAGTAATGACCATGGAGTTTTAGATTATTGAAGATAATATTGTTACTATGGTGCTAAGTTTTGATAAAATGCCATTAAATTTTACAGCTTTGCATGTAGTAAATAGAGTTAAAGGTCCCATATTGTGAAAAGTTTCACGTCTTTTTAAAAGTAAAGGGGGTGTAGGTGCTATGTAAATACTGTGAAAGTATCAAAACGCTCCGTCCACAGTGACTGTGCCTTTAAAAGAGCCGTCGTTGTGCTTGTGACGTCACAAGTATACTTATAGATAGTGATGGCCAAATGAAGCTTCATGAAGCATTTTCTTTATTTTCTGAGCCCACTAGATGGCGCTCATGGTTTAAAGATAGAGGCTCAAAGATTGGCAATTCAGTGTGCTTTCAACCTTTTGTCGAACAAAAAGTGCCATCTAGTGGGCCCAGAAAATAAAGAAAATGTTTCACGAGGCTTCATTTGGCCATCACTAGTCTGCATATAGCGTCTGTGCAGACCCTCGTAGATGGATGACGGCATTTACGCCTCATGAACCAAAGCGGACCCTCGCGGACACACAGATGTGGAAACTGACTGAGTCCGTTTTTTTGTGGCACATCTAAAAATAAAGATGACCTCAAGTTTGCCCACAGACTCAGAAACTTGTGTCCATCATTAAAGCTTTCGTAACGGGTTTGATTGTTTGCGTCTTTTCGCAGTATCATTCCATACTTTAATTCATGCCTGCATGGTAGTTTAAAGAACAGAACTTTGTTCCTTGGTCGAAGTTTATTCTGCAATCAACATGTAGTATTTTCTTGACTGACATCTTAAAACTTCCCTCAAGTTTCAATCCAGAGCTGCACAGCAACATACACGGAACAATGTCTGATCTCTCCCCCTCTGTTTGACCTCTGACCCCTGGGTGCAGCTGAATAAGAACCAGCCCGTGACGGTCCACGACGTCCTGCAGATCCTGCGGCTTCACGTCTCGGTGCCACAGTGCGACGTCTTCGGCTACCTGAGCATCGATCACGAGCTGGTGGTCCTCATCGCTCCGGTGGACCAGCAGCCGACCCCACTGCAGGTAACACACACACACACACACACACACACACACACACACACACACAGTAGATTCAGTCTGTCATGTCTATTTTCAAGAGGATGGCAGAAGAAATAAATATCTTTTTTTTTTCTTTTTTTTTTTTTTTTTTTTTTACTTTTTGTACATGGTTGTGTCGTTGATGCACGTGTATATGTTCTGCCATCACATATTGGTATTTGAGGATGTTGTGATCCGATAATACTCATTAAACAGATCATTGTGATTTGGGAGTCAGGCCTCTGCTCCTCAGAGCTGCTCTCGTCTAATTAGTGGCACCAGCTGACTGATTCATCACACCTGGTCTGTCTGTGAGGCATGTGTCAGCACCACTGATGATCATCAAGGACTGAAATGTTTGCTGCGCTTTTTATCACTTTTCTTTGAGCACTCTTCTTCTCCTGCTCAGATGTTTTTGTTTTTTGGCTCTGCTCTCAGCCTGTGAACCTTTCTGTGGCTCAGTTGAATTTCCTCTGCCATCCCACGAGCACAGAGGAACTGGGCTCTTCATATTCCCTGTATATCTTTCTTTCTTTTAACATACTCCAGTTAGCATATTTGGGTTTCTCATTACTGGAATTTGGTGTTTACATGCTCAAACACATAAACTCCAAAAACCCGATCATAAATGAGTTATAATCATGTCCATGTAAACGCACTCACTGTTTGAGTTCTCAGTCATTTGTGTAGCTGTTTCTTTTTTTCATATTATTTTTAATTTTCATCTAAAAAAAAATGACATATACAAACAGACTAACAAACACACTCGACCCAGCAACCCCCCAAAAAAAGCCAGACTTGACTGAGATAAATACGTTTAGCCTGTTGCATAAACAGACAGGAAAAATGACTAAGACTCACAAAACATTGTGACTCACAGCTAATTGATGGTGAAATAAGGTGCCTAATTATTGGGCCCCAAATACTCTCAAATTTATCATACAACCTCTCTCAACTCACTCTACCCAAGACTAGTTTCTTGAGCCATCTGGGGAAACAAGGAGCACTGGTCGGCTTCTGTTCCTAAAAATCATCCTCTTTGCTACTAATGCCGAGTTCACACTACACGATATCAGCCCGATTACAGCCCGACACAGCGTCATATGGTGTTGGCTCGGATCATGAAAAATGAATGTCATATGTGATAATCCATTGTTTCATCTCATGTAGTTTGTCATAGTAGACGACAACCAACGCCACGTTTGGGACGCCTCACAACACCCTGACATAAAGTCTAGCATGTTTGATTTTTTTGTTGTTGTTCACGACTTCTCCCGTCACAGCCGTTACTTTGACCAATAGGAACACAGAGCAATCTGCTGCCATGGAAACTGTAGGACAACAACAGCCCAACCTTTTAGATATTTCCTGTAGGGACGTTAGCACACAGAGTAAAAAGGAAACAGCAGAGGCACTTTATCAACCCGCTGAGTACTGCCATTAGCATCAAGCTAGCAAAGAATGTTCTTTCTTCATAATGGAGGATATAAAGTAAGAAAATTTACTCAGCACAGCTGCAGAGGCTACCAGCTTCATTTCAAACAGACTAGATTAGAAACGGGCTGCTATTTATTATTCCCTCCATATTTATATATTTTTACTTTTTATCCTCTTCCGTTTGCCTTGATAAAGTTAATGCATCGTGCCGTCATTTCAAACTCAACACTTCCTGTTTCTGTTTCAAATTAAAAGCCCCTTATAACTTCAGCTGAGAGAATCCCTTCATTTTCTAAATAGGCTTTTATTTTGAAATATTTGCAGGAACTTCAGATGTAGCTCCTGCCACCTCGTGGCTAGGGTTGGGTTGGTTCTTGGTAATACCAATTCAGTTCGGTACTCCGTCTTGGACCAGGTTTTTTCTTTTTTTTTTTTTTTGAGACTGACCAGACCGCATACTCAGGCAGAACGTCCGTCTGGTAAAAGTGGATGTCTGCAGGCCCTGTGCGCGCAAAGGACGACCGCGCGGACTCCGCTCCGCGCACCAGTGTCACACAAAAGACTGTTTGGCATGTATTTTTCACATCGCGGGGATTTTTCATGGACATTTTTACACAGAGTCCGCTCCGCTTATAGTACGCCTGAGTCTGTGAGCACCTGTGTCTGCCTCTTCACCAAGCGCACAGTGAGCAGGAGAGAGAGGGGGGCGGGGACTGAGCTAGGAGGTGCGAGTGCGCATGCGCCTCTACTATAGCCTGGAGTTTGTTTAACAGTGACGGGGAGTCGATAATGGCGGACAATTTAGTTTCAAAGAAATCAAAGAATGCGCAACTATGGCAACACATTGGCTTTGAGCCAGACGAAGGAGGTAACCCTTGTTTGCGCTGATTGAGTAAGCTGCATTTGTAAGGAATAAAAGAAACAACTTGTTACTGTCACTCTGTTGTCCTAAGGTCGTTTTTTATTTTAAATGAGTCAACTGCGCCCCCAAGTGGCAAAAATCCGGTATTACTGACTTGATGCGGTTTTTTTTACAAAAACCAGACGTTTTTTTGTTTGTTTTTTTTCTCATACTGACCCAACTCTAGTAGTGGCGCTTTTTACATTAGTACAACAACATCTCAGCTGACACATGAACAGACACAGTGACTGAGATTATAGTGATAGTAATAAAAATAGGACAAGAATAGCTCGATGACATCACACATGTCGTGAAAGACGACCGGAGACGATTGGCGTGGACCATGGTGTAGTGTGTCATGTCTGTCAGCCAAGTCATGGCACAATATCATGACCCCACAAGAAAATATGACCTTGACTACCCTTTGCGAACTTACATGTGTCACAGATAGCAGATCCGTCAGGTAGTGATGGCCAAATGAAGCCTCATGAAGCATTTTCTTTATTTCCTGAGCCCACTAGATGGCGCTCATGGTTTAAAGAGAGAGGCTCAAAGAATGGCAATTCAGTGTGCTTTCAACCTTTTGTTGAACAAAAAGCACCATCTAGTGGGCTCATGAAATAAAGAAAATGCTTCATGGGGCTTCATTTGACCATCACTACTGTCACATTTGACACATTTTGTTAATCTTTTCTTTGGTAGTTTGTAAAGCAGCATTGAGAGCATAATGGCACATCACTGAATGCATTCCTAATGAGAGTTATTTTGGTGGAAATGTCACATTGAGATAAATTAAAAGCAAACAGCACTCATATAAAAGATGGATGATACTGTTTTTAATAACTGTTAGACAATAAAGGATGAAGCTGGATATATTTTAAATCCTCCTGAGACCCTGTGTCCTCACATGATGACATGACAGTTTGGTTTACTGGACCTTATACTTCATTCTGCTCAACTTAGACGTGTCGTCCTTGTTCGTGGACACTTTTTTTGTATAGTAAGACCACAATTCACTAATACATGTAAAAACAAGATGGCAGCCATCTCTGCCAAGTTACTCTGCAGCCGACCCCGAATCAAGTGGACAAGGTGCAAAACCTGATCACATTTAATGGTTGAAACTTGTTTATTTATGATTAATAATGTTTGATGTGTTACACAAATTTTAGCTAGTGCTGGATGTCCACAACGGTTACATGAGGTCACATGACACTGTCGTTTTTAATTACTTCACCAGGACCCTCAACCTCTCTGTGTGCTCCCATAGATACATCGTTATCATAAATGTTCATTGTTTTTGTATATATGTTTGTATTTTTCCAGGTTGCTCAGTATTGTTGTGACAACAGGAGCTCTTTCAGTCGTCCCGTTTCTTTTCACACCTACACATTATAAACACACACTGCTGTATTTAGCTCTGCTAATTACCCACATCTCTCCTTCTGGACATAAATATTTATGCTCAATGTGATTACAGTGGAAAACTGAGGGGGAGGACACATCTGTCTCCTTCAGCCAACTCTCTTTTTGCACTTCATTTGCATTATTTTATTGTCAGGATTGTTTACTGCAGACGTTACATGTTTAAAACACATATAGAAATCATGTAGAACAGTCGTAACACATCCCCCACTGTTTATGACTGATATGTAGTTATTTCTTACACAAGAGAAATCAGATATTGTCAGTAGTAAAAGCAAGTATTGCTCGTCAAGTGCCCACAATGTACCGAACTATCAAACACCTGTTTAATTAAGCTGAATTATATTTGGTACACAGGTGAACCCTGGGCACCCGCCTAACATGTGGAAACATTTTACAGATCACAGACCACAGAACAGAAACTCAGTGTTCTGCTTAAATAAATTATGGTTTATGTCAGTGGAGTCTGGTGGCTTTGATATAACAGCTTCAGTTCCTCGAAGGAAAAGGCTGTCTGATGGCGACATAAAGCCATGACAGTATTTGAAATGTAGCCTACACTTCAGCTGATATGGATTTTTTGTCGGTGGGCCTTTCCTAGGTGGCTAAAACCTGACTAACTGTGGCGGTGTTTGCTCAGTGCTGTTTGATTTTATGTTCGTGACACGAGGATTTTCTACCCAGAAGTTATTGTAAACAAACTTTATAGCTGTGTCTCAGTTCAGGGGCTGCAGTCTTTGAAGGACGCAGCCTTCGCGGTCGACGTCAGCCACGTCCTTGAAGACAGCATCAGCCAAGCTGAATGGTCTCTGAAATGGGGCAGTCTGGTCTGCAGAGGATTTCCTAGTTGCATCACCAGTTGTTCTCGCCCTGACCCGTTGGTGTTCCTAGCAACCAGCTGCGCTTGACGAGAGAAGGAGTAAGCTAGCAAGTTAGTTAGCCCTAAATCATGGACCCAGAAATTAACTTTAATGATTAACTTTGACTTTAATGTCAATCTTGAGGAGATGATTCACGGGCAGAGACACCGCTGTTTGATAGATTTCAGGCTGATGGACCGTTTTCAGGTAAACTTATTAAATTAAGATTGTTTAAGCTGTGGGCCTTTAGCTAATCGTAATGTCAACAACAGTTAACCGTTAGCTAGTTAGCAACTGCTGTGGTGGCGAAAAGGCCTAGAAATACTTGACCCTTAAGGTCAAGTCAAAGCAAAACATCTTTACTAAGGTCTCACTCTGGGTAGAAGTCTTAGAACAAGGTGACCTGGCAAACATTGTGATGGTGAAACATTGTGATGGGAAACAGATGTCATTGCCAGGAACAAGATGTGGTAAAGTATTAAGATAAAATAAGCGCAAGCTCTGGTAACAGCAGGAAATCATACCCACACACATGGAAAGTTAGGTATGATGTTTATCTGAGGAGGAACATAAGAGTGCTCGGTGAACTGCTCTACGGGATTGTCTCATTGTTGTGGTATGTGAAATTGGTACATTGTGTCTTCAGTTAAGTACCAGCAAAGGCTGCAAGATTGAGCTCTTGTCATAAAGACTCTTTCCTTAACACTGTAAGTTAACTTAATAAATAATCGTCACCGGCTGCATTTGAGGGAGCCTTCGAAATGGGACAGCCTTGGTCCGCCGACCGGTCTTCAAATGCAACCCTCGAAGGGTGCAGCCCCTGAATTAAGACACAGCTCATGATGCAGTCTATAGACCGTTTTACTGGAATTACATTGCCAGGACCCATTTGGAATGTTTATGTTTCAAACGGTCTATAAGTAGTGATGGCCAAATGAAGCTTCATGAAGCATTTTCTTTATTTTCTGAGCCCACTAGATGGCGCTTTTTGTTCAACAAAAGGTTGAAAGCACACTGAATTGCCATTCTTTGAGCCTCTCTCAGCCCTGCGATAGTCTGGCGACCTGTCCAGGGTGTACCCTGCCTCTCGCCCGATGTCAGCTGGGATAGGCTCCAGCCCCCCCGCGACCCTCAAGAGGATGAAGCGGTTAGAAGATGAATGAATGAATGAATGAATGAATGAATGAGCCTCTCTCTTTAAACCATGAGCGCCATCTAGTGGGCTCAGAAAATAAAGAAAATGCTTCATGAGGCTTCATTTGGCCATCACTATCTATAAGTATACTTGTGACATCACAAGCACAACGACAGCTCGTTTAAAGGCACAGACACTGTGGACGGAGCGTTTTGATACTTTCACAGTATTTATATAGCACCTACACCCCCTTTATTTTTAAAAAGACGTGAAACTTTTTACAATATGGGACCTTTAACTCTATTTACCACATGCAAAGCTGTAAAATTTAATGGCATTTTATCAAAACTTAGCACCATAGTTACAATATTATCTTCAATAATCTAAAACTCCATGGTCATTACTGTGATTCAGGCTGCTGTCAGACCTAGAGTGGTCTCCTTTGGTCTGAATCAGGGACTCATGTTGTTCCAAAGTTGTATAATTGCCTAGAGTTGGTTCGTGTTCTCACGGCAGCATTTACAAGAGGACCAGATCAAATGCCTTGTGTGAGAAAGCTGCTCTTGATTGGTCAGAATTTCCATGTGGGAAAAATCCAGGAAGTAAAGCAAACATTGAAGAAGAGTACACTTGCAAGATAAATGTGACACTTTCTAATGTCACAATGGAGGGACAACTACGCAGGTTGATTTTAGCGCTGCTCATCGTGGACTATATTGCTGTCATTGTTCATTTTAGTCAAAGCATACAGTTTGAAAACGAGGCAAACGCGGCTCCAACTAGAAAACAATGTTTTGATGCATTGGATGTGCTGAATGTGCATATTAAGGCAGTACAGGAGGAGGTGCACATTAATAATCCTCCAGGACTGTAACATGCTCATGTTTAACCCAAACAATGTGTCATGTGACTGCAGTTGCTTCACATCCAGGTCGGAACACCTTCTCACCACAAACCAACCGCACCAGAGTTCCTTTGGAACCGGACTGAGACCACCTCTTCAAGAAGGTCTCAGTCTGGTTGTTTTGGTGCGCACCTTAGTGAGACTGCTGTGTTCACACCTGCCCAAACAGACCACACTGAGGGGGCAAACAAACTTGAGTTTGATTGAACCAAACTAAACAGGGCAGGTGTGAAAGCACCCTCACTTTTGCACAATCCATCCTTGACTGTAAAATCCTAAAAATAAAGTCATATTCAGTCATCAGCATCAGTTTGACGGAGGTTTGCAGTGCTGCATCAGCATCTTGTGAGCATGTGCAACTGTGAAGTACTGTGTAAAGTCTGGCAGTGTGTGACCTTCTTCTTTTAAGAGGAAAAAAAACTTAGTAGACTGATGTGATCTCATTAACAGCTTAGAATTGGCTCGTTATTGCTGTTTCCTTTTTTATTAAAACAGTTTAATTTCCTTTGTGCATGGGAGATGATAATGAAGTGATAAGTTCATTAAAGTGCTCTTAAGAAGGTGGTATCAGACGTGCATTTATCTCTTTACACCTTCTGCTGCTGCAGCCTGAATCTTAATGTGGCAGCATTCAACTTCTGCTCTATAACTGTTATGGCAACTGCCTCAGGTCCAACCCAGCATGACTGTCATACGTAAAAGCGACTTAACACTCCTGCTTAAGACCAACCATCACACTGTAATGACTCATCCAGCCCTTTCTATTGTCAGCAAGAGTGAACAGATTCAACCACCTCTCAGTGTTGAAGCAGTGTGGTTCCAGATGACAATGCCACAAAAGTTGAATCAGTGCACCCTCCACATCACACACCTGGTGCTTCAGAATGAGTGTTCTTCAGTAAGCCTGAGTGTTATTACCAAGTGGCAACCTCCAAGGCTGAAAAATGAAGCCAGTGTGGCAGTGCTAAAAAGATGCAGCTCCTCTGATCAGTCCTGTCAGGGGCTGTTTATGTGATTGTTGTTCAAAGCGTTTTGTTGTTTTTTTTTTTTAATTATTTTAATTTTTTTAATAGGCTTTTTGCAAGATTGCAGTGCTGGTGTTAGTCTGGGACCATCGACATCATCTTTATCCTGCACATTTTGTTGAGGTTATTTCAGGACCGCCACTGCTGTGGTGATCATCCAGAATCAATGTGATGATGATGATGATGATGATGGTCCGGGATAGACCTAACCAAATCTATCCAGGATCACCATGGAAAAAAGGAGGGAAAATGTGTTTATTGCAGTAATTTGCAACTGAAAAAGTCTATCATCCTCACTCTTTGTTAGAACAGCTTAATTTTCAGCATAGCATACCTACTTAGCAAGCTAGCTCGCTAATATTCTCATCTATTGGCAAGTTTGCTCGTTAGTATAGACAACCTTGTTAGCAAGCTAGCTCGCTAATATTCTCATCTATTGGCAAGTTTGCTCATTAGCATAGACAACCTTGTTAGCAAGCTAGCTCGCTAATATTCTCATCTGTTGGCAAGTTTGCTCATTAACATAGACCTAGTTAGCAAGCTAGCTCGCTTATATTCTCGTCTATTTGCAAGTTTGCTCGTTAGTATAGACAACATTGTTAGCAAGCTAGCTCGCTAATATTCTCGTCTATTGGCAAGTTTGCTCATTAACATAGACCTAGTTAGCAAGCTAGCTCGCTAATATTCTCGTCTATTGGCAAGTTTGCTCATTAACATAGACCTAGTTAGCAAGCTAGCTCGCTAATATTCTCGTCTATTGGCAAGTTTGCTCATTAGCATAGACAACCTAGTTAGCAAGCTAGCTTGCTGATCTCATCTATTGGCAAGTTTGCTCATTAGCATAGACAACCTTGTTAGCAAGCTAGCTCGCTAATATTCTGGTCTATTGGCAAGTTTGCTCATTAGCATATACAACCTATTTAGCAAGCTAGCTCGCTAATATTCTCGTCTATTGGCAAGTTTGCTCATTAGCATAGACAACCTAGTTAGCAAGCTAGCTCGCTAATATTCTCGTCTATTGGCAAGTTTGCTCATTAGCATAGACAACCTAGTTAGCAAGCTAACTTGCTAACCCTGCAGTAGCTTATAGGGGTTGCAGAGTTGCCGTCAACAGAAGAAAGGCACAGCAGTCTGCTGAGACCGCATCACTCTGCTTTTATTCAAGCTCTTTATGCACGTCTATGGCCTCTGAGATAAGATCTCCTAATTAATTGTAATTTTAAATGACATAAAAACTCATTGTCCCCTCAAGTCATGAAAGGGGATCATGTTAGGTTATTCTAATGGGAAGAGGTTTATGTGTGCCATCCAGTAAGTGGGTTAAAAACACAGTATAGCTGCTCTCTATCTGGAGCTGAGATGTCTTCAGGCTGGTGTTTAAATGCTGCTGCTGGTAGCAATCTAATCTAATCTTAGACCAGAATCAGTTCATGCCCAAAAGCACTGAACATTCTTCATACAAAAGCTGCAGATACACTGATACTGTGTGGTGGAAGAATCAGAGGATGGAAAAGAGGAGAGTAACGAAGAAAGACAAAGAGTGAGAAGAGAGAGTTTGCTGAGTGTACGTGCATCTCTTTGAGTTGAAGAGGATGATTAGAATAGTTTTCACTGTTTACACAAGAGCGTCTCAGAGTTCTGCTTGAACAAAGTAAATATCAGATTGCATCAGTTCAGCCTGGCTGCTTTGGCAGTTTTCAGAATAACACCCAGTAGAGCCAACCCCTCAAAACGATCGACATCATCATTTACAGGCAGCAGAAACAACAGCAGAATACATAATTCTGACAACCTTCTTGCAGAGGGAATATTTCACCAAGGTTACATCAGTCATTCATTTCTAAAGACACTGTGAAATCGGCTAAGTATAGCATATGATGGTTACAGGAAACACCGGAGCTTGTGGGAGGAAGGTACAGGTGTGACGGCACAGATTTTTCAGTGTTTGTTAGCACTCCTGCCTTTTTTTTAGCTCAAGGTCTTTCTGTCCCAGTGAATAAAGCAAGAAGCATCGTGACATTATGGCAGCGGTGTTTTTGAAGAGGGAAGTGATGTTGAAAAAGGGTCTCAATGTGCCTTTAAGACCTTTAGAAATAACCTCAGTGATGAAGAAATGAATGGCTGTGAGGTTCTTCCTGTCCAGCTCATGGCGTTACCTCTCAGTGACGATTTTAAGTGTCATTAAATACAAACCGACTTCCTGACGAAGCAAAGGGAGCAAATAAAACCAGATTTATTTAGCATTCGTGACACTGTAAAATTACAACAAACTACTCAGGGTTTGTCTTAACTGTGATCTCATTTTGGTTCAGTACTGTTCAGACTTTACTGTAGTGTTTTCTACACCTCCGCCCGGCAACAGCTATAATCAGAGGTATTATGTTTTTTGGGTTGTCAGTCCAACCTCATCTTAGTCTGAAGTCATCGAAATCCAGTGCTTTGTCAGTGACTTTTGGCGTTAGACACTGACAAAAAACGCAGTCCTTTCAAGTCAGCCTGATAGAAGGCTGGTTGCCGTTATCGTGTTTAATGGCGCCTGGTAACGTTAGGGGGAAACATGGCGGGACAACAATGAACGGTGTAAGATCTGATGGATGGGTCCATGTAAAGCCAAATCCTGTTCTTCTTTTCTAAACCCAACCATGTGCGTTTGTTGGGGCGGGGGAAAAAAAATTAAATTCGCTGTGTTGTATCAACGTAGTGCTTTCATTTTGAAAGAGACTGTATGCAAACTGTACATTTCCTGTGAAAATGGAAGTGTATTTTGAAAAACAGTTAATGCATATGACAGTT
Organism: Epinephelus fuscoguttatus; assembly: GCF_011397635.1. Taxonomy (NCBI): domain Eukaryota; kingdom Metazoa; phylum Chordata; class Actinopteri; order Perciformes; family Serranidae; genus Epinephelus; species Epinephelus fuscoguttatus. The sequence goes on along the minus strand of NC_064772.1, from coordinate 36,219,582 downwards.
GACATGATGTTCCAGAACGAGCCATTAACGGCCCACAAACCTCAGCGCACTTTAGGGACTGTTCTTTACTTATGAAGGGACCGTTCTTTACTTATGAAGGGGAGGAGGGCGGCTGGTTGATTCTTATTTTATTTATTTATTTATTTTATTTTGATCCCCCCTATGTTAATCACTTATTGATGCTGTTTTTGAAGTATGAATAAGTCAGTAAGTAATTTATTCCATTGAAATATCATTGATGTATTATAGAAAAGTGATTTATCTTTTTATAAATGACAAAAGGCACATCTGCCTCATTTTTGCTGTGGTATCGTGATACTACTCAGAACCATGATACTTTCACTGGTATTGTACAGTAGGATCCAATTTTGGTACCGTGACAACACTAATCTGGAGGGGGTTCATCTGCAAAAACTAATGAAAATCTAAACAACAATATTTGGTACTCGGTATTCAGCCAAGCGTTTAATATTATTCGGCTTCGGCTTCGGCCACAAATTTTCATTTCGGTGCATCCCTACTGGTAAGATTTTGGTGGTTGAAGGTCAAAGGTCACGGTCACTGTAACTATGTCCATCTCATTCTTGTGAACATGATATCTCAAGAATACACTGAGAGACTTCTGTTGTATTTGTCACAAATATTCACTCGGACTCAACAATGAATTGATTCGATTTTGGTGGTCATAGGTCACTGTGACCTTGCATTCATCTCATTCTGGTGGACAGGATATCTTCACAACACCTTCAGGGAATTTCTTCAGATTTGACACAAACATCCACTTGAACTGTAGAATAATCTGATAAAAAATTTGGTGGTTGAAGGTCAAATATCAAGGTCAGTGTGACCTCACAAAACATGTTTAGCCATAACTCTTAGGAGGATAAAATAATGATGAATTGATGAATAATAATGAAGTGATGACATTTTATATCCAAAAAAGTCAAATGCCAACTTCACTGTGACATCATCATGTTCTGCATAAATCACTTTTCTGGCCGTTACTTAACGTCATATCTCAGGAACAGAAGGGGAGACATTTGGTCAGATACTGAATTGGTGACTCTAATCTTGAAACTGTGCTGAGTGTATCGATCTTCTGTGTGTGAAGCATCCATGTTTTCACTGACAAGGAAGTGCTGTAAATTAAACTTGACTGTTGTACGGAGGCATACAACCACTGGGGCGGTTATTCTAATTAACCAAAGTGAGACAAGATTTGCACTTGAAAAGAGCACCTTGTCGTATAATTTCTAGGTGAATCAAAACATTTATCCTCAGTAGACGTTGGAGATCCTGACGCTGCTGTCAAGAGTGAATTCCACTGATTGTAGTAAGGTGTGATCTTGTCTAAAACTTGCCCCTTTCTGCTCATCCTTGTTTGACACCATTTTCAAGACTTATGGCTGTAATATTGTGCCTTCTCCTACAATTGCTATTTTTGGTATAGTCTCAGTTACAGCTGATTCCAGTCTCCCTGCTCACTTACAGAAGGCCATCACCTTTTCTCTCCATTAGCTAGACACTCATTTCTATTAAAATGGAAGGATGTTATCCCTCCATCACAGCCAGTGAATTAAAGACAAACAAATCTTCAGAACAAATTGTACATTTCTGCAAACCATTTATCCGTTGAATTTGCACATTATTATGTAGCATATATGTTTAACTTTATTTTCTATGTTTTAACAACACTGTGGTTAATATGTGAAAAGGTTTAGGGACAAAAAACAGTTGGTTATGGTCAGTAAAAGAAGTGTTTGGGCTTTAAAAAATGGTTTGGTGGCACTATAACAGCGAGGAACACAGCGATGTTTCTTGGCCCCAGCCCTGTGGAAGCAACAGCATGTCAAGTCAAACTTTATTATACCACAGGTAGAAATTTGGTTGCAGCCAAGTATACAAACACATTCATCATAAAAATATACACAGTTACATAATGCAACCATCTAGACAGGTAACAAAGACGAACAAATGTAAAATCAGTTCAAATGAAGACAGTGCTGAACGCTGAAAACACAAAGTGCTTAGGTGCCGAGATCGCATATGCAAATTCAGGCTGCTAATTAATGTGCAAAAAAAAGAGACTTTGTGTCTTTTTGTCCTCGAGGCTTTTTTGGAGGGTGCCTTAAAGAGACAGGTGCTGAAACAGAGCGTCTGTGACAGAAGGTGAATACAGGTGCTGCAGCAATAGGAAAAAGAGAGGTGTCGTGTTTTTATGCCTCTACGTAGCTCGGTGCCAGCTGTGACCAGAGTTATTTTGGGTTGTTCATCCATCTGTCTGTCCGTCCCATTCTTGTAATTTCTCAAAAATGCCTTGGGGAAATTTCGTCAAATTTTGGACACATCTTCACGTCCTCCCCTGTCCCCAGCAACACCGTCCTGCTCCTCCTGGTGGATCCCAAGGTGTTCCCAGGCCAGATGAGATATATAATCCCTCCAGCGTGTTCTTAGATGACCCTGGGGCCTCCTAACAGTTGGACATGCCTGGAACACCTCTAAAGGAAGGCGCTCAGTAGGTATCCTGATCAGATGTCACCTCTGTCAACACAAGGGAGCAGCGGCAACAAAGACCCCCTGCTGTATTGCCTGACATCACCATTGCGCATGAATACACCACAACATTCCGCATGAGAGGAAATAACTATCTATACCAACAGACAGCGATAGTCTCAAATTCTCATTTAAAAAGGGAAACTGGAAGACTGTCTTGACGCTAGTTAGCACATTAACAACACAATCCAATGTTGAAAGAAGAGAGCTTATTACCCGTGCACCAGTGAACAATACCACAAGCTATCATAACACATTTTTGCTAAAGAGCTCAATAGCTAAGAAAGTTAATGTTAACTTATGTAATAAGTCTGTTTTGGTCTCACTCCATCTTGACTTTAGGTCATTGTTTACTTTCCTCACTTGTGTTTCTGTTCTCATGCGCAGAGTTAACTGCCAATCAGAGTGATTTTATTCACAGACAGGCTCTGCCAACGCTGCTTCAACATGCTGAATAGGTTAAAAAAAAAAAGCAACGGTGCACAGCGGGGTCCGATGGGGGCTGACGAGGGGCAACAGTGCTGGACAGACTGCACCATCTATGGCAACAGATGCCCACCGAAAGCCAAACACTGACCGACCGCTGAAGGTCGGCTTGGTGTGTCAGGGCCTTAAGTCTGAGCCCTGCCACCCCAGAGGGGAAACTCATTTTGGCTCGTTGTATCTGCGATCTCATTGCTTTGGTCACTCCCCAAAGCTCATGACTACAGGTGAGGGCTGGGACGTAGATGAACTGGTAAATCAAGAGCTCAGTTCCCTCTCCACCATGATGGTCCAGCACAGTGCCCGCATCAGATGCCACACCAAACCTACTATCCACCTCGCCTCCACAGACACCCAGCACCAAATGAGAGGGATGTTCTCTAATATGTAAAAGTCCTGCACTCTAGATTTATTAAAGCATGTAAATATTTTCCAGAAGAAAACCCCAAAAATAAGAGTAATATGTCTCCTTCAGTTGGACTTCAGGCCTCATTTACACCTGGTATTAACACGCGATCTGTGTCTGGATCCAGTATCTGAAAACTGACATCTGATCCACAGACATTTGCATTCACCCCTGGTATTAATAAGTGTTCTCTTTGATCATGACTGTGTTTTCCTTTATCCAGATGGATAAGTAGATGCACATTTCATGTTAATACCAGGCAGGCTTTGAACATGAAAAACATAGAACATGCATCACTGTTTAATAATAAATAAAGGCTGACGGAGTCGGTTCATGCTCTGTGTAAACAACACTCCTACCATATGCTGGGTTTATTCCCCTGGATGTTTTCAGCTACATTGCCTTAATCATTGTGGTAATGTAGCTGAAAACATTTTGGGAATAAACCCTGCATATAATAGAAGGGCTGCTTAGTGTTCCAGTGAGTTTGGATTGTTTGTGCCTCCACAGGTTTGCTCTCCGCTGTGTATATGCTGCCTGAATCTGAAAGTTATTCAAATACTCTGGTACAGTCTGTTTTCTAGGGCTATATTTTTGTATCGGTGAGGAGGGAAAAAAAATATCTCCACATTCCTCTCCAGCCATCTTGTCCGCCTTCATTTTTAATCTGCAGCTCTTCTCGAGCTTCACTCTTTCAAGGCCGCAGCAATAATGAGCCAAACCTGTAGGACTACCTGTTTTACAATGCATCATTTATACTTTTATTCTTAAAAATTCATGGTGCTAAGTCAGAAAGGCTTCCAAAAAACTTGTAGCTGCAGCTGAGTAAGAGAACAACTTAGTGAAAAAGATTTTTCCAGCAAAACAGATGCATCAAATTAAGAGTCCAAGTAACTGATTTGAGTTTTTAAAGAACAATAATGACACTTGATGAAAAAATGTAGTTCTTGCAAGGCTGCCACAAGGAACCTTCAGTTCTGAAAAATATTTGTGCACATCTGAAAAATAAAAGCACAGATATTTCAAGAAGCAGAGTGAATCTCAAAAGTGGTAAAATGGCATTGGATTTAGACAGACAATCAACTGCTGGGAAAAAAGACAAGGATAAATATGAAGAAACACAAAACAAACAAGAGTCTCAGTGGTTAAGAGAAGCTTATTAGCAATTTTAGTTTTAGCTGTTACTAAGCAACAGCTTCTTCAGCTTGTTTGTAAAGTAAAGTAGTATTCATCCTTGGGTTGATGGAGGCTGTGCCAACACAAAGTTTCTACGTTTCAAATCACATCTGAGCTCACTGCACCGATAGTTTGTTCCTCAATCAAAGCTTTTTAGAGCCAAAGCAAAACCAACAACCCTGAAAGTGAATAATGAAGCACAGAACAGCTTTCCACCAGTTCACCAGAGTTATACCAACTTAAATTCTGCCTTCCGTCACCAGTCACAGCACGTCTTCTGTTTCAAGTAAAAGTCCACATCCAGGCAAGTGCAGTCCAAATGACCAGCAGTGGTTTTACTTTGCGTCTTTCATTCAGGAGGCAATGGGAGCTGATATGTGTCTGTATGAGTGCACTTTGTACTCACCAGCAGGAGACTGTCCTCGGAAATACAACCACAAATATTGTTTTGTATAAGCAGAAATTACAACCCGTACTTACGGTTTTTGTTAGGCAATGACCCCTGGTGGCCGTAGTAATTATGATGGGAGCAAAAGCGATAGTCAGGGAACGAAGTGAAAAGAGGGACAAAGTTTGATCAGGGCCAGAGGGAGTGGATGGGTCAAACAAACACAGGGCTTTCATCCAGGAGACCGCTGTCTGTGTCCCGTGAGAAATCAAAAGTCAATTAGTTATGTAGGAAAACATAATGTGTGTGTGATGTTACGTTACCTTAGTAATAAGGTATTAATATTTATTATTTACGCCAAACCATGATACCTTTTCTAAACCTTACCAAGTGCAGTTGTGGTTGCTTCACAATGTTTACCAGGAACTGTGGTCATATATGGGCTGTTCTGTCATCCACCAGTCGGGGGCGCTAATTTAGGAAATCTCACTCCGACCTTGTCACATAGCGACATTTGGTCATGGACTTTTTGTTGAGATTGTTTTGTCACGCAGCAAAGTACAGTTGGTTCTGAGCTGGTGATGTCAGCAAGAATGATCCTCTCCCGAACTGAGCGTATTGTATCGTCCTGTCTTTGGGAGTTTGGACTCCTGAGTTGAACATACAAAGTTTGAACTCCCAAAGGCGCACATTCTAACTTGGTGTACTCTGTTTCAGTCAATCAGTCATTTATTATGGACGACACGGCCAAGGTCGGTGGAATTTGCTTTCAGCACAACAGTAAGCTGGATAAATTTGACTTGTGTATGTGTGGGAACAATGTGTCCACACTGGCATTTTACAGTAAGGAAACAACTACTGAGCTGTACTGTTATTATCAGCTACCCTAACAATGCAGTCCACAAAAATGAAAGTGAACTAACCTGCATAAAGTTCATTTTCACCTCCATGAATTTTGTTGATCATGTGTTCATCAATTTCATATGCAGACTAGAATAGAAATTGAAAACAGGAGAGGACCCAGAATTGACCCCTGGGGAACACCTCAAGAGAGGGGGGCTGGGGGTGAGGAATATTCTCTCATTAAAGATCTTTCAGAGAGACAGGAGGGAAACCAGGCAAGAGCACTGTCCCTAATTCCAACATAGTAATAAAGACAGTTTATAAGGATACTGAGGTGTACTGAATCAAATGCTAAACTCAGATCGAGCAGAATTAAAACTGTGTAAGCTCCGGAGTCAGCGGCGATCGGTAAATCACTAACCTTAAAAAGAGCTGTTTCTGTGCTATGCTGGGTCCTGAATCCTGATTGATATTGTTCAAAGATATGACTGTTATTCATGTTATTCATGTTCACGCTAGAACCAACATGCAGCTGTTGTAATTCATACATCAGAATAGGTGGATGACAGTGATTTGCTGACATCCATTTTGTAATAAAACCAAAGTGCATTTAAAAACTAATAAAAAAAGATCGATACAATAAGATGTTGGCAGTGCTCCCGTGCTGACTCAGATGGAGGAGCTGGGAAATCAGAGTGTTGATCGTGCGCTCTTGTTTTTTTCCAGATCGAAGCCTGCAGTAAGGAGGCTGAGAAGATTGATTCCCTCATCAACTACGCCAGCCCCACGCTGGTCTCCCACGTCCCCCTCTCCGCATTCCTCGTGTCCGAGATCAAGACCTCCTCCATCCGCTCGTCCGGGGGCACTCCGCCTTCACCTCTGCCCCCGGGCCTGTGCTTCCTCCTGGGCCTCGTCATCGCTGCAGCCCCTGTCCTCCACCAGGTCTAAGTACTTATAACCCCCTCCAGCATCTCTCTCACTAACTCTTGAGTGTTCCAAAGTACCCGCGCCTCTCTTCCTGGGATGTTGGGGATGTCATGAGGTGAGTGTGTCCAGTGGTCACGGAGCAGGAAGAAGCAGCGGCGACGCCTTTTTTCGACAATCATTCCTATTGACTCACCTGCGTGCCAAACAATCAAGGCGGTGGAAAAGCTATTATTCTGGAAAGCTTTTGTATGAACAGTGTTATTAAGTGAAAGAGTTACTCACTGGGTTTCCCTCCAGTGAAGTGTGCTTAAGTGTGTGAGTGTGTGTGTGTGTGTATGTATGTGTGTATGTGTGTGTGAGACCTTTAAGAAGCATTTGACTTCATACCAGCAGTGTTTATCCATTAGCCCTAGCAGCGAGCTCTCCTCTCAAAGCTGTTGAGTGGGAATGTAAATTTCATGACTCACTCTGTCTTGCGCCGAGGCTTTATGTGTGGGTTTATATGTGTGTGTGTGTGTGTGTGTGTGTGTGTGTGTGTGTTTGTGCATGTGTGTGTGTCCGATTGGATTTCAACAGACGAGGACAAAACATCCCTGTCTGGCAGCACATCTGTCTGACAAATTACCCAAAATTCCCTCAGCCACACACACTTTCACACCCACTCACACACACAGATTGGTGTCACTCAATCCAGACTTCAGTGTGTATCAGATGGAGTCTGGTCAGTGTTCATGTGACACTTTTAAAGCCTCCGCTAAATGAGAATGCACAGTCTGTATCGCAGTGCATGTTGTACTGTATATACATGTGAGGTGTATATGGACCTCGTGTTTGAACCTCTAACCTCAGCAGTATTAGTGCCATGCTCATGGACTGAGCCAGCTCAGATGAAACTAATCCAGCCTCCAAAGTCGGTTCTAACTACTGACCAAACAAAGTTACGGAGTCAATCAAAAAGTGGAAATATTAAGGGAGCCCACATTCTGACGTGGTGGTCGGGGTTAGATGTCAGTCTTACCTGATGACACCAAGCTTTCCTTCCAAAACAGTCCTGGTAACACTTTAAAGTAGCGTTCATATATTATAAGTTAGTATTATCAATGCATGAATGCAGAAAGTATAAAGGGAAAAATGCTTAATGGAGCAACTGTGTCATTAATTCTATGACAATATACCAATGTTGTTCTGCTCCGTAGCCCGATAACTCAAGTCGTGTATTTCTGCTGAGCATTTTTCAAAGTATAACATCATGGATTTCCTCATTTTCAGCTTATTTCGCAACCATGTGAGCAAAGGCGTAACTTTGGTGTGAGAAGGAACACGTAAAGACTTTGGTGACCAAAGTATAATCAGGGATATAATTAAGTTTGTTAAATTTAAAGCTAAATTCTACAAGGATAATACTAAATATGCTACTCTGTGGCACTTTCGAAGTATATGAGAGTAGTAGTTGCAAGTAGTTTTAAGTGATCAGATCACAAAATATCTTGGTGGTCGTTAACACTTGTATTTAGCACTGCCCACTTGTGATCAGTAGTAATGGCCAAATGAAGCTTCATGAAGCATTTTCTTTATTTTCCGAGCCCACTAGATGGCACTCTTTGTTCAACAAAAGGTTGAAAGCACACTGAATTGAGGCTTCATTTGGCCATCACTAGTGATCGGGTCACACAAGACACGTGTTAATACCAGGCTGATAATGCCACAAGCCACAACAAAACGACCGTCCTAACACACGATAAGGCCTTCACGTGTTACATTTTGTCCAACTTACTGTCCAAAAACCAAAGGCAAATCCTCACATTTGAGAAGCAGGAACCACAGGACCAATAAATGATCAGTAAATGAGTCAAATTAATTTTTAAAATATATAATAACAATAATTTCATGTTGATCACTAGGAAAATTAGACCCTGAGACATAAACGCTGCTTCATATAGTCAGTCAACCAGTATCCATCTACAGTCAATCCCCCTTTGGTCATCATCACACAGTAATGCAGCTGCTAATAAGGGCCGTAACTCAAACCTCTGCCCGGTGGTGCATTCAGTGATGCTTCAAAAGCTGGAATGAGCTCCAGCACATTGTCAGAAAAATCACACCCAGTAGACAAGAACTGACATTACGAAAAGAAAAAGTGAGTTTGCTTGTTGTTGCCTGATTAAGATTGAGACTGATAGTTCTAGTCCCTGATTGGAGCTGAGTAACACAAGATCATATAACTTTAAGACAAAATTAAAGTGACCGCTGTGATGGATCACCCATCTCCCCTTTTACAACTCTACAAGTTGTTTTTACAGCGTTGTGAAATGAGCTGAAGCCAATAGCTGTCTGGAGGAAACCATTTAAAATCTGACTGTATGCTTTGGAAAATGGTCGACAGGAATGCTAAGTTCCTGATTTGTACCTCGGGGTGTACTCCCCCAATCTAGTGTTGCACCTTCATAAAGTCTTGCAAAGAATGGTCAACACAGGATATTGTAACTTTTAGTTCATAGTATTGGATCCTAGAATCCCCATAATTCATTTGATAGACATTTTATTAGGTTCTTATTGTCCAATAAATGCCAACACCTTCATCAAGTTTTAACTGCTGGGATAACCCTGATGACATCACTGTGACATCATCAGGGTTATTACCCCGAATTCATCATATTTGTTGGAATATTATGCTGTCTTTGTTTCAAGCTAAGGTTGTAGCGATATTCCAGTGTCAAAATTGTCAACGTGTTCCCATGTAGTGTGTGTTATGTTGTGTTTACACCAAACGCGATGCGAATTTTCAGGTTGCGTTACTCACGCAAGTTTGAACGCTAAAATATTTTGTGTTGACTTGCTTCATACGGGCAAATAACCTGCATCATATGGGCGTGAAATCACTGAATCGATGAATGAACTTCTGCTGGTACATCCTCGGCATCATACGTCTCCGGAGGATCTCAACACTGATTGGTTATTGTGGCGCAAATTGGTTGCCAAAGTTAAGATTTTTCAGCTCTCGTGAATAAGCATATGACGTGAAATTCCGCTTAATTCACTTATTTTGTGTCATTCTCGTCAAGTCCATTGCGTCGTCCAGGGGGAATGAGCATCTTTACATGTAATTCACTTTTGCAAATTGTTTCATTCGCACCCGGTGTGAACACAACATTAGAGGAACCACTAATAAAGTGCTACCAGGACGCAAATTTGCAGATCCTAGGACAGCAAACGAATGACCAGCCCTACTCCGCCATGATTGGCTAGTACTTGTTGCCTTCATTGGTTGGATTGGACTTGGCAAGAAGAATGGAATTGATTAGGGTCAGGGTAAGCCAATCAGAGGCAAAGTAAGGCATGTCATTCCTTCGCTATCAAAGGACATTTGCTACCAGGAAGCGCCCCATCAGAAAGACCCCGACCACAGCTCCCTTTGTGTGAGGCCAGTAGCTCTGAAAGGCATTAAAGGGATGCTTCCTGTCTGTAAATATGAACTAGAAGCCATTAAATAACAAAAAGGACAATCACATAGTCACTACCCACAATCTACTTTGGGTAGAGAAGATTTCCACAGTATGCCTTGCATATAGTGTCTTATATGAAGTAATAATGAAAATGCAATAACTTTATATTTGTTAAGAAATGTCTCTATATTTGATGTGTAAGGGATTGAAATAATGATCACCTATGTGCCATGTTTTTAAGCAAATAGCTGTTATTCTTTATTGCATGATGACAATTATGAAGTGTTTTTACTCCAGAATGTATTACAGTGTGTGTGTGTGTGTGTGTGTGTGTGTGTGTGTGTGTGTGTGTGTGTGTGTGTGCGTGTGTGTGTGTGTGTGTGTGTGTGTGTGTGTGTGTGTTGTCCCATCTCTATGTGTTTGTCTGTCTGCCTGTACAGCACAACATGTCCCTGTCTCTAACAGTATTACTGTGCTAGGCAGCTCTGTAGCGGAGAACCTTCACCACGGCTCCTCGAACTATCATTATTATTATTTGTATTATTATTATTATTATTATTGTTATTATTATTATTATGAATATGGTTGTTGTGTTTATGTCCTCTGGAGCCAACATGAACTTAATACTTGTCTGCAGTGTTTAATTTGATTTATTGCCACGTTAGAAAAAAAGAGTTCACCTATTCAAACTCAGAAGTTGTAAACTTTGAAACTGAAGTTCTTTCCTCCAAAGTAATGAATAGTTCAGCATTTTGGAAAAAAGTAAAGACCTGAGCTAACTAATATTAGATTCATCAGTTGCTTTCAAAACTTTTTTTTTCATGTTTCCAGCTAGCTCCTGTGAAGATGACAATCCTGCAAAATGGTGTTGAATATGTGTTAGATGGCTTTAAGATGGCCTCTATGATATCATGTTAATTACATCATCTGAAACGACTCAGAAAGTCAGGCTGAAGCTGATGTTACATGATCCAGGCAAAGTGAGCTTTTGTAATCCATTCTCATTCCCAGGTCATCAAATACCGACACTTCTCTCACGCCCCTCCGTGTCTCATAGCAACGCACAGGGCGCCCTTCAGGGTATCTCAGTAACGCACAGCTGAAACGCATTGTAACATGTGGGTAGTGTTGTGAAACATCTGTAATGTGACGTCAGTATGTTTACATGACATCACAGAAAATTGATAAATTGTGTCCGACTAAAACCGGACATTTAAAATCCATGTAAACATGTTAGACTGACTGAAATCGTACTAAATCAAATTTCTCAAAATCGAACTAACACCCAGATAATAAGAATAAGAATTCCTGCATGTATCCAGTCAATCAGACCCAAACTGGCCGAGGCGCTCTGAGCATGCTCCACAGTTTCCACCCCGGGCTTTGACCCGTAAGTCCAATAGCATTAAATGTGTAAGAGAAGAAGAAGCCGCTAACAACAAATCTACATCCGGAGCTGAGACTTTTTGGATGGACCAAATGTCCAGAGCTGTGAAGCTGTCCACCATGGTACCAGTTAGCTGCCAGCTAACCATAGTGATGGCCAAATGAAGCCTCATGAATTTTTTTGTATATTTTCTGAGCCCACTAGATGGCGTTCATGATTTAAAGAGAGAGGCTCAAAGAATGGCAATTCAGTGTGCTTTCAACCTTTTATTGAACAAAAAGCGCCATTTAGTGGGCTCATAGAATAAAGAAAATGCTTCATGACGCTTCATTTGGCCATCACTAGCTAAACGTAGCTAACTTGTTTGTCCATTGTTTGGTCTGTGACGTAATAGGTCAACAGGAAAAAGGTCCAATACTAACAATCTGCAAGGGGGCATATCTCCACCTATCGTAGAGGAGTCGCACATACTTGGCTCAATAAATGGATTCCCCTCGCGTGCTTGTATACTGGGACAAGGACAGTAGGCCAATTAAATGGCCTAGACGAGCTTTAACCATAGCTCGACTTAACTTCGCATGTAAACGTACTGAAAGTGCAACAACTTTACATAAATTGCGTAGCATTGCATCAAAACACTGACTTCTGGTTTCACATGAGACATAGGTACGTAAGTGACGCAACATTATGTTAAAATAACGTAGACTTTTAGTTTCACACAGGATCCGAACTGCAGCCTCCTGGGTGAAATTCTTGTTTTGTTTGAAGACTTTCTCGCTCTTTACTCTTCGTCAGTTGCTCAAGCTTTGCTGCTGATGGGTTTACATTGGAGTTAGTGAAAAGCACGGTGGATCTCATAAAGAGGCGTAAGGGTGACGAGAACAGTATTTGATGCCCTGGGAATGAGTACATGTCGGCTTTAGAGGTGTTAGTGGGTGAACTTTGGACAGAGCTAGGCTAGCTGTTTCCCCCTGCTACCAGTCTTTGTGCTAAGCTCAGCTACATGAGCTCTCTCTTTAGCTTCATATTTAACACACAAGACTGATATCCATCTTCTCATCCCGCTCTCAGAAAGAAATCTAATCAGCAAATTTACCAAAATGTTAAACTATTCATATGTTAAGATATGTTTTGTTGGTGTTTCACAGCCAGCTCTGCAGCCCTCTGGAAGCCGACAGTATTTTTAGCAGAAAGCTCGTTTCTCCTGTCTTGCAAAACCTATGATGCAAATGCAGTGTTATGGAGTGTAACTAATGTCAGCTAAGTCAGCTGTCCTGAGCAAATAAACCCTCAGGCCGGCTGGAGGAGTCGGACCAATCAGCTGAGATGGTCTCTGTAATAACACCGGGACTATTGTCACTCACGCTGTGTTTCTCAGTGACACCATGTTCAATTCGTCTTACCAAATTCTCTGTGGCTCACTGAGTGTTCTCTTCTCTGCGTTCTCACTGTGTTTGTAAAAAAGAATTGGAAGAATGTCAACAGAATGCATATTTCATGAAATATAAAAAAGCAATACCACAACCAAGACAGTGTTTTTGTTGTGTTTCATCACAAACTGCTGCGAGGCATTTTGACACAACCTCAACTCAACATTTACTCCTTCATTTCAAACATGTAGCCTCACTACTCCAAAGTTAATGCTGGGATTTGACTTTTTAATTAGACGAATTGTTGAAGCCTCTAACGCTTCAACAGACAATATCAGTCAGTCACTAATGTATTGGCGGAGTGGCCTGAAGGCAACGAGCACTGAGAGCTGCCCTGATGGAGCCTTTCATTTGTTTCAAAAAGTTGCTGCTCAAAACTTTCCAAAAAATAAGGTCTGTGAAATCAAAGTGCATTCGAGGACCGAGGCATTAATCTTTGATCCACTGAGATACAAGTACAACCTGGGAGTCATGTCCTCTCTTGCTCTCACACACACACACACACACACACACACACACACTTTCTCAAACGAGCACCTGATGTGAATGATCAATGATGAAAACAATCAGGTGTGAGCTCAGTCTCTGCTGCACGTCGTTTCAGGTTGAATCAAAGTTACAGCACGTAAAAGGATGATACAGGAATACAAACGTCATGTAGTTTCTCTTTCCAAAATGAACCTGCCTCATATCAGACAGAATTATAAACTCATAGCATCAGCTCTGACCAACACATCAAAATATGACACACTAGGTAACCTCCTGCATTAGTTTTGGACATTTAGGGACGGCATGTCAGTTTACACTCATTAAATGCATCTTGTCTTTTCAAAACACACTTCCATTTTCACAGGCAATGTACACTCACTGGCCACTTTATTAGGTACACCTTGCTAGCACCAGGTTGGACCTCCTTTTTGATTCTTGGTGTCACAGACTCAACAAGGTGCTGGAAACATTCCTCAGAGATGTTGGTCCATATTGACATGATGACATCACACAGTTGATCCATGATGAGAATCTCCCGTTCCAGCACATCCCAAAGGTGCTCTATTGGACTGAGATCTGGTGACTGTGGAGGCCATTGGAGTACAGTGAACTCATTGTCATGTTTGAGATGATGTGAGCTTTGTGACATGGTGCGTTATCCTGCTGGAAGTAGCCATCAGAAGATGGGTACACTGTGGTCATAAAGGGATGGACACGCTCAGCAACAATACTCAGGTAGGCTGTGGTGTTTAAACCACAGAGATGCTGCACAGGACTTTTCCTGAAAGAACAGTACCGGCATAGCCTGGAAATCCAGACCCAAATCTAGAAAGATTTAGGGTTTGGCTATGAGTAATGCAAATGGCCCAACTCGAGGGGCGGCACCAAGCATGCATTTGAAAATATCACTTCACGCAATCGGATAACACTGCGACCAATCAGAACAATACACGGGGTGACATATCCAGAGCGCTAAAAGCGAAACAACAGCAAAAACGTCCTTCTTGCAAAGGAAAGACTCGAGCGCCGTCTTCTGTTCCTCTTTTAGAGAAAAAGCCAAGTCTAACTCGTTCATTGTAGCGGCCAAAGCCGTTTCAAACAACTGGTGTTCATCCGTAGCCATCTTGCAATGTTTACTGACTGATTCCAGACTTCGCCATCACAGCGCTGTCGTCATCTGTTTAGCTCGCCTCTGGCCCGCCTATATCAGATACACTGATGTGATTGGTGCAGCTCGGCTACAAGGGCATGGGTAATGAGCATCATTACTGATTGCCAGAGTGACTCGCTGAGCAAATTCAAATTGTGCTCTCGCGAGAACTCTGGATTTCCAGGGTAGTACCGGCATGTTACTCCCCTAAAACCCAAACACTCCAAACCGACAGTCGGCTGTTCGTCAATGTTGGTGAGCATCTGTTGTCCTAGTCTGTCTGATTGGCAGTTCAGCTCAGTGCACGTGAAGAGTAACAGAAGTGAGGAAAGTAAACAAAGAGCTACATTCGTTATATAAGGTCTGATTATGTTTTTTTAGCCACTGAGCTCTGCAACGTGCTAACTGGCTAACCAGCATGAAGACAATCTTCTGCTTTTCTTTTTTGAATGATGAATACAGACTAGCGCCATCTCCTGGTGTGGAGAGTTATTCCCTCTAACGCAGGTGTAGAACGTACATGCTGGTTGGCTGTCGGCTGAAGTCTTTGTGATGTGCTCATGTGCAACTTTCTGGCCGAGACACAGCGACGTCAGGCGATGCACCACTAGTTCTCTGAAAATTGTCATTTTTACATTACTGTTTACGTGCAGATTAATCAAACCAGATACATGAAGGCTTTACAATAAGCTAACGTAACCACGTCATGTCTCCAGCTCTGAATATAAAGACACGACACTGATATCAATCTGAACATCTCACTCTTGAAAAGAAAATGAGGAAACATCCCTTCAACAGAGCAGGAATCAAACACTGTAACTAACTACTGTTGTGGCTCTCTGCGGTACATAGTCTACTGTATACGCCATATTGACTATTCTACAAGCCACGATCTTTAGGAGGAGGTTAGGCCTGGTTGTCTTTGATGAATTCAGCAATGACCAATAACAAACACTTCTGTTATTGAGGCCAGTATCCACAGGAATTTTAGTGCCTTGCCGTTGCTCGTAATTATTTTTTAATTGTTTCCGTTTGATGATATGGAGGAGGCTTTAATTTGTGTGCTAAGTTAGTGAACACTGACAAAATGTTTTATTAATGCTGTTTCTTTCCTCTGGGATGTTCAATGGATTTTCATAAACTCTACACAGCCCTCGCAAATGCTTCAAGTTTGGCTGTCAAGAGAAGCCATTTGTATATTTTAGTTGTCTTTAATCAAATATTCCATTTAGGAGGTAAATGATGGCACTGAGGATCGCTGCTGATTCACAGTCTGGTTATTTATTCTGGACTTAAACCTATAATCTCTCAATTTCAAGTCATCCTTATCACTGAAAACTAAAAGTTAGAGAGTGCGCCGTGTTCAGTTGACAGCGGGTGAAACTCACTAATTATATGTCAAAGTGTTCTGGTGACAGTCAGAATCCTCTGACAATTATACTCATTAAAATAGAACCATTTTATGACATTTAATGTGCTGAAGAAAAAGTGCTCATTAATCGCAAATATTTTTTTTCCAAATGTAAAGCTTAGAGGTTATGAAAACGTAATTGAGTGTCTATTTATACCTGGGTTGTTTGTCTCTTCTGGGGAAAAGTGGTTTAAGTCAATCAAGCTTTATTAGCATGAGGTTGACATGTTACAAAAGCACTTGTGTACATGATGAGAGTGACACTCCACACTAACAACAGCTGAGACTGATGGAAATGTCATAAGTGCTGCAGGTACCTGAGGTTTTTGGTAATAAAGAATTGACCTGAGGGTGGTGCTAGAGAAGGTTAAAGGATCGCCAGAGGCATTAGAATTTGTTCACCAGAGACGCAGACCCAAGCAGCAACCTTAAGGGCTGAAAAATGAAGCCAGCATGGAGGTGAAACTGCAGTTCCTCAAATGGCCACTTGAGGCTGGCTCCAAAACCGAGTCCATCCTCATAGGACCCCCGCACCGGTGCGTCCATGGACTCCAGAGGGTTAATCCAATAGAAATTCTTGTGCCAGAAAATGCACTTTTGTTGTTGACTGTCTCTCCAGTGGGTTCATATCAAACAGGTAAGAACTATGTAAAACTCCAGAGAATCAAAGCAAAGATACAGTTCTGACAACTTCACGCTGTGAAATACTGAGTTATAAAACTCACTTACATTAATCACCTGAATGAAATATGACACTTGGACTTCTGGGTATTCAAGTCTTTAAAGTATAGTCTATGTTTATTGCAACTAACAGTTCTCGCCAAGTCACCTCTCTCTGGATTTTGTTTTAGCTATATTGTCTTCTCACATCTTAATTAATTTGATAAATATGTTTACATGGAGGGAAAATAAAGTTGTAATAAACAAGAATGATCTTCTAAATTGTGCACACGTCAGCCTTAAGGCTTTCCAACACAGTGCTTCAGATGATGTAGCAGGGTATGATCACGCCTGCAGGCTGAACCGTAGCTGTATCTTATAAGGGAGCCTATTTATCGGACATTATTTTAAGATGCTGGTGGGCGAGCTGTCAAGCTGCACAGATCAGTAAGAAGAAGATAAGAAAAAGACACGTAGGGCCCGTCCCAATACCCCCCTTAGCCCTACCCCTACATTTGCACGTTCCCGCGAGGGGTAGTGGTATTGGGATTGGGCCGTAGTTGCTCGTGGGCAAAACACAGGCAGCACCAACGACGACACAATTTTAAACCTGGTCACTAATGTTACACAAGAAAATTCAGGTGGATATAACCTGTGAGAAGGAGGAACTGGACACTGGGATCAGACGATCGTATTTGCAGCACACATTTCATCTCAGTTAGGTAACCTCAGCTAACAAATTAAACGTGACTGACCCTTCATTAAGCACCGCCCCTTTTATTTGGTTAAAAAGATAAAGATAGAAGCAAAACCTTAACGTACAGATCATACTGTAAAAGTGAACCACCACATCACTGGTGATCGAGACAGAAAATAGTGGATGTGAAGGGAAACTTTGCCAATATTCAACCAGCTGTGTGGCATCGCAGTGTGTGCAGATGAACGGTGTTTGGCTTCTGTGCTGCTACCAGCGCCCGGATGAACAGGTAGCTCCAGGGATGATACACCAGAACAGGGAAGAAACGTATATCTTTTTCCAACCTCTCCAGGTAACGAATATCATTAATACGCGACGTGCTACAGGCACAACATTTAGCTCCAAATCCATAAAACCAGCCTGAAAATGAAGGAAATCTTAAACGACTGCATTAGAGTCAATGGAGCACAGCTGAGTTGTTGTCGGACCCTGGTACGTTACGTTACGTACGCAACGTTATGATCGGCCAGTCTGCGTCCGGGGGCGGGACTTAGCGAGGGTCAATTAATCTACATTATAATAATTATTTTCTTGAAAGTGAACATTTGAAATGTCTTTATCTAAAACATTAGTGAGCCACGTTGGTTGCAGACATGTTAGTCTCGCCACCAGACAATCAGAGATCTCCGCCTCCTGATAGTCTGGGGACACTCCTTTCTAAAGTGTGTTTAACACACCGGTGAAAACAGCCAGCAACAAAGCAACGCCTCTTGCATTTTTTTAAAAGGACAGGCCTTCTCGGAAATGTGCGCTCCCCTTTTCTCGTCCGCAAGGAAACAAACACACAGAGAGCTTGAAAATGGATGCCGAGAGATTTAACTCTGTTTTATCAAACGTGCTCATCCGTGAAGAAAATATTTTTTCCAGCGGATGTCTTAGTTACAACATGATTGAGCTAACTGGAGTAGTTTCATGTCGTATCCGACAACGGGAGGCTTTTAACAGATGATGTCCTGATGTTAGCTTTGCTGCTGCTGTTAGCTGTCCCTGTCAGCTGCAGCCACTGATGCTTTCTAGACATCGTGATTTCCCAAAACTGAATAAATACCACACATAGCAACACAAAACTGCTTTGCTAGCTCAATCATGTTGTAACTAAGATATCCGCTGGAAAAAACATTTTTTTCACAGACCGTGTAATGAGTTATTACCTATTACAGACACTGCTAACGGCTAACAGGGCTAACAGCTAACGGTTAGCCCAGCTAAACGTGCACACAGAAATAGTAATGTTTGTTCAATCATTGTGTTTATAGACTTTACAAACATCGGATTAGTCTAAACGGTGATACAGTGATGTGAAAAATGTGATATATAGGCTATATATAGAGCTAAAAGCTCTGCTGGTTTTCTACCCAGAAGTATTTGTAAACAACAAGGCGATTCCCTCTATAGTCCGGCCGGACGGATGAGTCATGGCCTTGTAAAAGATTATGTTTGTTTCTTTTAGTTGGCGAGAATGTGTCGCCGCAAACGCGACAAACATCCACTAACTTTGACGGCGTTTTCTGCGAGCGCGGCTGAGCCATTTTGTACCGCTACACGTGTTTCTAGTGGGACTATGTTTATTGTGAGTCTACAGACACGTTGAACTAGCTAGCATTACCAGAAAGCTGTCCAACATTAATATATATGTGAAGAACGAGATAGTAGTGCGCTCAACAACCGTCTTTATCACGATACTCAAGAAAAATGCAGGTGCTCTTGAAGAAAAGAGCCAGCACGTGGGAAGAAAGCATGAACTTCAGGCACTCGTGGAGCAGGAACAGATGCATTTGAATTAAGTTAAAAAGCCTTTATTTCAGAACATGGCTTCAAAACTGGTTTCGACTCTATGGTGGTGGACAGGAGTCACACAAGCATACATACTTATTTGAACCCAAAATATGATGTTTTTCCTGAACCTAACCTCGAACATTTTAAAGCTTTAACCATGTGTAACAACATGTTTCACCCAGGAGACAGCTGTGCGTCACAGATGCTAGAGGGTGCATTTCACAGAAACAAAAGAAGGTGCCTTCAGCGTCAGTATCACAAGCTGAGGGCCTGAGAAAACATTGGTATTTGACATGCTGAGGTAAGAAAATGTTGAGTTATACTATGCAGGAAATGTTGGTTACTGTTTTTAAACAAAAGTGAAAGTGAAAGCCGACCCCAGATTCACTCTCATTCACTGTATTTGCATTATTTCTGCTCTGTGTGCCGGATGCCTGCTGCTTACAGTCTGGCACCTAGTTGCTGCCTTTTTATAAAGCTGTGACAGCATCTGAGCGCTGTGCCCAGGAAATTTAAAAAGTACAGTGAGAGGGCAGAGTCTCTGCAGATAAATAAAGCATTATACTCTGAGTGGGTTATAAGTGATAATTAAGAAGGATCACTTCTGTGTAAGTCTATAAATTGTTATTTCAGAAAATCCTCATATACCTTTGAGGAATCCCTCACCCTCTCAGCATTTAAAAGTCTCCTCAAAACTCACCTGTGACTTTCCTTTCCAACCGAGCACCCTATCAATTACAATAAAGTCTACTCGTCAGTAGTAACAGCTGATATCTGGGAACATGGCAACCTTTCAACAGCAAGATCAAACACATCATCACTTTGTCAGTGGCCTTTCACGTCTACACATTAGGTTTCCTAATATGGTTTCCTCCTGCGTCTGCTGTTAATGTTCCGGGACACCGCAACCAACACCGGGACTTGAACAAAAGTGGTTAGTAGTGATGGCCAAATGAAGCTTCATGAAGCGTTTTCTTTATTTTATAAGCCCACTAGATGGCACTTTTTGTTCATCTAAAGGTTGAAAGCACACTGAATTGCCATTCTTTGAGCCTCTCTCCTTAAACCATGAGCGCCATCTAATGGGCTCAGAAAATAAAGAAAACGCTTCATGAGGCTTCATTTGGCCATCACTAGTGGTTAGGTGTAGAAAAAAAACATCATGGTTTGGCTCTACAATCATACAGAATGTGAACACCAGGCTCCAAGTCCAGGGTTTGTTGGACCCCCCCTGCTCTATACAGATCTACCACTAGCGATGACCAAATGAAGCCACATGAAGCATTTTCTTTATTTTCTGAGCCCACTAGATGGCGCTCATGGTTTAAAGAGAGAGGCTCAAAGAATGGCAATTCAGTGTGCTTTCAACCTTTTGTTGAACAAAAAGCGCCATCTAGTGGGCTCAGAAAATAAAGAAAATGCTTCATGAGGCTTCACTTGGCCATCACTACCTCCCAGCTCCCTATTTGTTACCGGCAGCATTTCAACTTGACGCGGCCCAGCAGCATATCATACCACTGGGGAGCCAACAGGATGTCCAGATGTCAGACTTCTTTTAAGGGATGTCACTTCCACAGCTCTCAGGAATTATTTCTACGAGCACAATATGATTTTAACAGACGAATGATTGTCACAACTTTAAGAACTAGACCCATGTTGAAATAAACCAGAATTATCCTTATGTGCAAATGCTTACCTTATAACTGTCCCCCTCCCATGAAACATCAGAGGAGTGATGCAAATGGACTTTGGAACACGCGTGGTCCATTTAATTGCTTTATAATCACATGTTCTCAACATAATTAATCATGGCTCTCAAAACAGTCATTTTATTTCAGAGTGCCAGACTCACTGCAAGACGTGAAGGACGCTGTGAGCTGATAGAAAAGTTCCTACACGACAAGATTGAAAAAATAAAATAACACAATGAGAGTATTAAGGAAATGGTAGTCACTAAAAGTCTAAGCAGGAGCAGGAGTACAGAGCTGCTCATGTACAGCTCTGCGGTGGCCTTGGCTTTCACTCAGCTCCAGCATCCACAAGTAATCTGCTGCACTTTCTGTGAATGTACGGAGGCAGACATCTGCGTCACGTCTGTCTGTCATTTCAGAAAACACAAAACACGAAGATCAGCGGACCCATGTATGCCAGGTTTGATTCCAACCTGTCGCCCTTCGCTGCGTGTCATCCCCCTTCTTCATGCCCCCTTTCCTGTCATTCTTAAGCTGTCCTGTAAACGCAAAAAGCACAGTGGTGTAGTGGTTAAGACTGTTGCCTCAAAGCAAGAGGGTTCTGGGTGCGAATCCACCTTTCTGTGCGGAGTTTGCATGTTCTCACACCTCTCCGCCCTCCTGCGTGCCTACATGGAGAGCCCTTTTTTTCCCCCGTTAAAGGGTTTTTTTGGGGAGTTTTTCCTTATCCGCTGTGAGGGTCATAAGGACAGAGGGATGTCATATGCTGTAAAGCCCTGTGAGGCAAATTGTGATTTGTGATATTGGGCTTTATAAATAAAATTGAATTGAATTGAATTGAATTGGAGATGGAGAGAGCACACCTCCCTGCCCTTCAACATGCAAATGAGGAAAGTCTGAGGCAGAGAGTGCAAACCTCCCTGCCCTTCCATGGAGTGCAGCAGCAAAGACCCCCCAGGAACAGAACAGAGCAGCATCAATGACAAACAGAAATGACATTTGTAAGTCAGACACAGCATGAAAAGGAGGAGCTGGGGTGGAGGCAGATTGCAAAGCAGCTTGCAGAGGAAGCAGCAACAATAGGCAGGCCAGAGCAGTTTAAATAGGGCGCCCTGAATGGGATTTGTGATTGGTTGCATAGAAAGAAATCTTGTGATCTATCAGCTGACTCCCTTCCATCAATCAGCTGATCCATCAGTTGATTGGGCTGCTTGAAATCAGCTGATGTAGCTGGGATGTGAGCTGAACTTGACATCGTGTCCTGCCTGAACTAACGCTATGCTCAGTTTACGGATAATGAATGCATGCAATGTATTCTCATGCAACATGTATGATATCCAACAAATTTGCCCCCGACGAGTCAGTTAGGTTTAGGCTATAAAAGTTACTGTGGTCAGGTTTAGGAAAAAGAACATGGTGGAGATGTACCTTAAATAACTCAAAGTTCACTTAAAGTTCACACGTGAGTGCCACCTGATTGACAGCGCCCCACTTACAAAGGCTTTGTCCTTGCCGGACTACGACCCTTTGCTGCATTCGCCCCCCTTCTCTTTCACACTTCCACGCTAACAACTGTCCTGTCGATTTAAGACAAAGAAACCCTAAAAATATCTTTTAAAAAAACAAAAACAATTAAGTTCACACAGATCCGAATATTCCAGGGAAAAGTCCTGGGCGAAAGTCCATTATTTGGGACCCATCCACCCCAACCGGCCATCAGTGCATTGGTCACATGATCGCAGACTTTCAAAATACACTGAATATGTACAAATTTGGGTGCATTGCTTTTCATAGGAAACCATACAAAACATTTGTGAGAACAGCCTGATGAATGAATGAACAGTGATGTTTTTTCTGTTTTACGGTTTTTAGTGTTTAGTGTTTCTGTCAGATTTTACATTTCACCTTTCAGCATGGAGACGTTGGTTTAAACGTTTTCTATAATAAGGCCGTTTCGGAGGTTTCGGAAGAAGAACGCCGACTCCCAATCTATCACACTCATCTCCCTCCACAGTTTATGTAATACAGGGCAACACAAGAAATGTGTTCTGCTCCATCAGACTCAGGAATCATCAGAACATTATTTCGTTGTGTTTGTTCCAGGAGAAAATTCATACGCCTGTTTCTTTCTTTGGTGGAGGAGCTCCTGGGACAGTGCTGGCAAGATGGAGACAAGAGATCTAACAAAGGCTTTTCTTTGCTAGTTTGTATCATCAAGCTCGCTGCTTTGAAGCTGTTCACTCACCGTTCACCGTTTCGCTCATGAAATTCTAGAAACCACTGTATCAGTTTTTTTCAGTGCAAAACCAGCAGCAAGACAACGAATGGTGGTAACGTACAGTCAGTCAGGAAAGACTCACACCAGGACACTGAGAACAGGTGTTCAGATGCAAAACAAAACATCGAAAAACACAGTGGTACAGCGTTGTCTGAGGGTACTGCCATAACTTGTGTTATTCCTAGTATTTCCCCTTCCCTGTGTTCCTGTCTGTCTTCCTCCCCGTTTGGTTTTGTCTGTGTGCTGGCGTAGTCGTGGTCGTGGTCTTCCTCCCTGGTTTCCCTGGTTCCTGGTAGTGATGGCCAAATGAAGCCCCATGAAGCATTTTCCTTTTTTTTGAGCCCACTAGATGGCGCTTTTTCTACAACAAAAGGCTGAATTGCCATTCTTTGAGCCTCCCTCTTTGAACCATGAGCGCCATCTAGAGGTCTCAAAAAATAAAGAAAATGCTTCATGAGGCTTCATTTGGCCATCACTAGTAGTTCTAGTAAACAGTCCCCATTCTAGAAGAAACGCTACCGTATGGAAACCATGCGGCCGGTTGGAGCTCAAATTGAATGGGAAACAAAGTTCAGTGTTCACTTAGCTGGGCGTAACTTAGCTGGGCGATGTCCGTGGATAGCTGCCTCCGTGAGAAGAGAACAGAAGGAAGGGAGGGGGGTATCACTGTCCGAGGGCTGCCGTAGAATGGCAACCAGGATGTCAGCCGACCAACACTCGCTACCCGCTCCCTGGTTGCGGCGATTTGCGATGCTGGCCAGCTAGGAATGAACTAGCAGCCAGTACAGTCCAGTCCTCTCTGGTCTAGCTAACATTTAGCCGTGTTACTTACTGATCCATTAGAAAGAAAGCTAGCTGGACATGGGTTTTGAAGCCTCTTTGGTCACGGAGCTCCCTCCATCTCTTGAACGCCTGACTGAGGTTTACTCTTGTTTTTCCTCTTCTTTTATCACTCTCCTTTTTGCTCTTCTTTGCCTCCTCGCACAGAGGAGCTCCTTTTCTTTTGCTAGGCCGGTTTTCACTTGTCTCCAAACTTTGTCCGTCTGCCATTGTGCTCATGACTCAACTATCTCATACCCAACTCCTCATAAGGACCAGCTCCAGTCCCTGATTGGCTGACCAACCAGTTTCACAATACATGACGAGTTTCCTGCCATAAAGCAGATTTTTTCCACAAAATCTCAGCACCGGTGGTGGAAGCTTATTGCAAAGATTGCAAAGCCACTAAGTAACCTATGTAAACGCTGATAGTCTGATTTTACTGTGGACACTACCCTGTGCAACCCACATTATTTTCATCATGATATATTTAGGAAAAGATGCTGTCTGTTGCCTCTTTAATGTTTATTTGTGTAGGGACAAGTTTATAGCTTACATAAATGCCACACCCCACAGTATGTATAGCCTGAGCTGATATGCAATGAGCGAGCCCTGGCAGAAAAGCAAACTGACAGTTTTCCTGACATTAAGTGTGAGATGTGATTTTTCACATTCCTCTCCTGCCATTCAGTTTCACCTGCACAACACGTCAGCTTCATCTCAGCCTCGTCAACTCCATTTCACGGACCCAAATCCTTCCAGTGTCTTGTGACAATAAACCTTTCCATCATCCCTGGTGTTTGTAACAAACGTACCCAAAAGTGTAACCACTAAAAACTGTATTTGAAATTTCTTTCAAAAAATACAAACCTTTTTAATTAACTTGCATCATAATGTGTACTATAAAGGATTAAATCTTAATCTGTGAAGTAACTACTAAGTATAATGAAAGTAAATGTAATGGAGTACAGACAGGTGTGTACATACTCAAGTTATTTTTCACCACTGATATTTTACCACAGACAGAGGTCAGATTTTATTTTGTGTGAAAGTAAAAGATTAACCTGAGAAAAAATGTCTTCATTAACGACACAACAAACACTCGGTTCTTCATTTGTGCTTCATTTGTTTACCCAGTTGAAGTGCATCGTTTCAACAGTCAGCAGCTTTCTCTTTAGGATAATAGGATTTTTAAGTTTCAAGGCTTCTGCAAACCAAGTGGGCAACTCCCACACACAAGTCAGTGCCTGTCAGTTCAGCTCCTGTAAGACTGAGCCGAAGTGACAGGATTATGTCTAGACAGCTGCTCTTCTTTTTTTATATTTGTCATTCTCTGTGAGAACCGTCGGACGATTCATACACAAAACATTTTTCTCACCACTTAAATAAATGGCAAAATTTGATCTGCCATCGTTAATTAGCTGAAGTCCAAATTACTTCACTTTTTCTGTTCTGGGTTCAGGTATAAAAAAATAAATACACTCACTGACCACTTTATTAGGTACACCTGTTGAACTGCTTGTTAGCCAATCATGTGGCAGCAACTCAACGCATTTAGTCATGTAGACATGGTGAAGACCAGCTGCTGAAGTTCAAACTGAGCATCAGAATGATGAAGAAAGGTGATTTAAGTGAACGTGGCATGGTTGTTGGTGCCAGACGGGCTGGCCTGAGTATTTACTGGGATTTTCAGCACAACCATCTCTAGGGTTTACAGAGGATGGTCCCAAAAAGAGAAAATATCCAGTGAGCCAAAATGCCTTGTTGATGCCAGAGGTCAGAGGAGAATGGCCAGACTGGTTCAAGATGATAGAAAGGCATCAGGAAGTCAAATAACTAGTGATGGCCAAATGAAGCCTCATGAAGCATTTTCTTTATTTTCTGAGCCCACTAGATGGCGCTCATGGTTTAAAGAGAGAGGCTCAAAGAATGGCAATTCAGTGTGCTTTCAACCTTTTGTTGAACAAAAAGCGCCATCTAGAAATAAAGAAAATGCTTCATGAGGCTTCATTTGGCCATCACTACAAATAAGCACTGGTTCCAACCAAGGTGTGCAGAAGAGCATCTCTGAAGCAACAACACCTTGTCCAACCTTGAAGCAGATGGGCTACAGCAGCAGAAGACCACACCAGGTGCCACTCCTGTCAGCTAACAACAGGAAACTGAGGCTACAATTCACACGGGTTTTCTCACCAAAACTGGACAATAGAAGATTGGAAAAACCACATTCAGATGGAAGCATGGATCCATCCTGCCTTGTATCAACGCTTCAGGCTGCTGCTGCTGCTGGTGGTGTAATGGTGTGGGGGAGATTTTCTTAGTACCAACTGAGCATGGTTTAAACACCACAGCCTACCTGAGTATTGTTGCTGAGCGTGTCCATCCCTTTATGACCACAGTGTACCCATCTTCTGATGGCTACTTCCAGCAGGATAACGCACCATGTCACAAAGCTCACATCATCTCAAACATGACAATGAGTTCACTGTACTCCAATGGCCTCCACAGTCACCAGATCTCAGTCCAATAGAGCACCTTTGGGATGTGCTGGAACGGGAGATTCTCTTCGTGGATGTGCAGCAACTGAGAGAATTATTCCAGCACCCTGTTGAATCTATGGCACCAAGAATTAAGGCTGTTCTGAAGGTCAAAGGGGTCCAACTTGGTATCAGCAGGGCGTACCTAATGAAGTGCCCAGTGAGTGTATATTCATATAATCTACACATCACAGAGGCACGTTGCATTCACCAAAGAACAAAGAAGCCTTATCCTGTCATGATTATGATTTACTATCTCATAATTACAAGAAAACTTTCTTTTAATTATGAAATAGTTGTATCGTAATCGTGAGCTGCGTGTGGTCATTAATCATCACCATTTAAGAAGACAAAGGCAAGATGGTGCCACCTGATTTAATTTATTTTTATTTCCCTCTTAATTTGAGGGAGTGGGAGACATTAACGCCACTGAGTAATGTCTATGTTATTCTATACACTGAGTGAATAACTAATCAATCATACACTTATTGTAAACAATGGTGTCATTTGGGGACAGCTGTCAAAATAAAGCATGTAATAAAGTAACATTTGCTATGAACTGATGAATTTGATGGGTCACAACTAGTGATGGCCAAATGAAGCCTCATGAAGCATTGTCTTTATTTTCTGAGCCCACTAGATGGCGCTCATGGTTTAAAGAGAGAGGCTCAAAGAATGGCAATTCTGTGTGCTTTCAACCTTTTGTTGAACAAAAAGCGCCATCTAGTGGGCTCAGAAAATAAAGAAAATGCTTCATGAGGCTTCATTTGGCCATCACTGGTCACAACATGTTCTACCACCTGTCTCCTAATTATTAAAGAAGATTCGAAGGTCGTAATGTCGATATAGGGTTTCCAATTTTCTGTAGTAAATGCAAAGTGCTTCCATAGCACGTCTGAAACCTCTTGTTGCTGGTAAGTTCACCTGACCTGTGTCGTAACATCCATTATGAGCATTAAACTGATGTTCCAGAGCTCCTCTAGTGTTTCATCAGAGTGCAGGCCCTTCGTGACTCGGTCGTTCATTCAGGGATTCGTATGCCAATGCTGCCAGCAGCCTCCATGTTCTAATTTATTTTGCTTTGCAGGAGAGGACAATAAAAGTTGATGACTCAATAAACCTTCAGTGGCCCCTCCCCTCCTCTCATTAGCAGCCTTATTACTCATCATCTCTGTATTTAATTTTGCTGCTTCCAAGTATCAGCTTCCCCGTGGGGTCATACCAGCTTCATCATGTGACTCTTCCTCCATCATCTGTGATTCCTGTCTTTCTTCTCTCCTCTACCCACCTGTGTGCCCGCTATCCATGCAGGTGACGGGGCGAGGCGGCGGCCTGCCCTTCTGCGAGTGTTAATGGGACCACCATCTTCATCTGTCCCATCAGGAGCTGCTTGCGCCTCCTGGACGCCATCTGTTGCCAACACATCCCTCACCATCACGGAGACAGGTGGGATGGAGGAGAGGAAGGAGAGACGAGACAGAGGGAGGAGAAAAAGAAGGAAACGTGACTCAGGAAATGAGGAGAGGGAACGTGACATGGAAAAAAGCAATGAGCGTTGTTGGTTTTTGTTTGTGGTTCAAATCTATAGCACCAACTCCCAGTAGGCAATTTGAGGGAGGACGCATCCTTCTTGAACACCTGCCATCCCTCTCCATTCTCCAGGTACAGGCCCAGACGCTGTCCTATCCAGACCCTGACTTATAACCAATAATTAACTGAGAATTATTAAATGTTGACGGAGCATTTCTGTTTAAATCAATGGCATTTCTTATATCATCTCACACAAATCGAGTGAGTAAAGTACAAACACACATAGGGACGAGATGAGAGACAGCAGTCGTAGGAATAAGAGACTCAGAGAAAAGTAGTTTCACATAGCGTGTTGTGAAGAGAGAAAAACAGACAGTGAAAAACGCTTTTGATCATAAATGGATGGACTGTTAGATGTTCCATCTCATGTTCAAAGACCATGGTGATTATTAAAAGCAGCACTATGAAGCTCCTCTGTGAGACAAAGCACAGAGAAAAAACATATCAACGCAATTTGAAACTAAAGGCACAAAAAATAAAATATTGAAGCTGCTAACTTTCTCCACAAAGAAACTCAAAACTGCCAGCTCTCTCCACAGAGGAACCCAAAGCTGCTGACTTTCTCCACAGAGGAACCTGAAGCTGCCGACTCTCTATGGAGGAACCTGAAGCTGCGACTCTCCACGGAGGAACCTGAAGCTGCGACTCTCCACGGAGGAACCTGAAGCCGCCGACTTTCTCCACAGAGGAACCCGACACTGCCGACTCTCTCCACAGAGGAACCTGAAGCTGCCGACTCTCTATGGAGGAACCTGAAGCTGCGACTCTCCACGGAGGAACCTGAAGCTGCCGACTCTCTATGGAGGAACCTGAAGCTGCGACTCTCCACGGAGGAACCTGAAGCTGCCGACTCTCTATGGAGGAACCTGAAGCTGCGACTCTCCACGGAGGAACCTGAAGCTGCCGACTCTCTATGGAGGAACCTGAAGCTGCGACTCTCCACAGAGGAACCCGACACTGCTGACATTCTCCACAGAGGAACCAGACACTGCCGACTCTCTCCACAGAGGAACCTGAAGTTGCCGACTCTCTGCGGAGGAACCTGAAGCTGCTGACTTTCTCCACAGAGGAACCTGAAGGTGCAGTCTCTCTCCACGGAAGTACCCGAATCTCCTGACTTCCTCCACAGAGGAACCCAAAGCTGCCAACTCTTTCCAATAGGTATTCGAAGCTGCCGACTTCCCACAGAGGAACCTTAATCTCCTGACTTCCCCCACAGAGGAACCTGACGCTGTCGACTCTTTTCACGGAGATACCCGAACAGGTTCAGGAACCATGAACAAGAAGCACAGGAGAGGGCTGAGCGCGCAGCCTTGAGGGGTCCCTGGTGTTGAGGTTCAGGGTGGAGGATTTGGTGATGCCTTTCCGAACATGGGGTCTAACCGTTGGGAAGGGCGGTGGTGAGTCCCAGGTCTTTGAGCTTCAAATTTGTGATGTGGAGGATAATCGTTCATGGTGACCACAGTTAAATTACTTTTAATGTGACTTGTCAATGTCAATGTCAACAAATTGCTGTGAGGCAACAAGCGATCAGCCAAACTTACAAAGCTAAGCACAGCTGCAAGTAAAACACCATTTTAAAAATATTCTTTCAGATTATAGATTAAATTTCAATAACAGCAGCAATCAAGGATATTTTATGTCATGCATTAATCTTGTTGAGTTCTTTTCCCATTTATTCAACCCAGTTTTATTGGAGCGCTTGATATAACTAAATTAAGTTTATGTAACATTTCATTTCCAGTGGTGTATGGATCAACTGTGCATGCTCAAAATGCTTCACTCTGCTGTGACAGATCAATATCTTATGTGTTCTGGTGTAAACAACATTGTGCAGACAATCCAACATGAGTGAGATCATTGTGTAAACCTACCGCCAACCTGTCCACAGGAATCAGTGAGACAAAGATGACACGCAGTGCTCCGTTAAAGCTTCAGAACACGACACAGTGCAGGTTGAAAATACTGTCAGAGTGAGATGAGGCACAACATCAGCAGTAACCTGGACACTGGTAGGAAAAACATATCCATCCATCCATCCCCTTACTTTACATCAAAAACACCACCAGGAAGTCAAAGTCTAAATCTTAACGTCCGACAAAACACTGGCTCATATTATCATATATAGTATTACAGTAATAAAATGCGAAGGCTGAGCAGCACATCACACTTAGAGAAATCATTTTGCTTTTAAGTCTTGCTCATGCCTGCACATAATCACTTGTAGCTCCTGATTTATACACTAAGTTTCCTCCAACGCCTAAAGTATTTATTCAGAAGCTGATTTAGCTGTTAAACATTTTACATTCAGTCACATTCTGTCTCCGTCAGTGAGGTTATCTGAGGCTCTTGACAGAAGCTGATTTATGGGCTGAATTCATCTACAGTCCAGTGAGAAACAGACAGGATGCAGCAACACAACAGCTGAGACAAACTATTGAAACACGCAGCACGCTGACATTTATTAATAGGTAAGCTAACACAACATTATCCAGTGCTGTTGGTGTATTGTTAATGTTACTGTCACTCAGCTCTCTTTCACAAGGAATGAGTAAGTTCCAGCAGGAGTAATGGTGTCAGTCAGTCGTCTGGATCTTCCTCTACATGGGTTTGATCACAGGAGCAGGTTAGACATATAGACAGGTGTCGGATCACTTCTGTTGCTGAGCTTTACAGGTATGGGCGAGTGCAGGTTTTAAAAAATGGACCCGTGCAGGGCTACATCACAGAAGGGTGTCGAGGATAGACACGTCTGTGTGATGCCGTACTGTGTGTTATCACGTTCCGTGTGTTTCCATTCACATACGTACAACATTTACGGCGTATCTTTTTCTGCTTTTGCGTCTAAAGGCTGTTTGGGAACAGCAGAAATAAGGAGCTGGGCTCCGGTTTGACAGCTGTTCAGCTTATTTGAGAATGTTTGTTATATGTTGGTGATTTATTCCTTTCAGAGAGTCTGAGAGAGAGTTTAAGTAACAGCTTTATTTCTTAAAAGAACAAAGTTAATTGTCTCTTGCTCTGTAAGGTTGAGGATGGGATGCTGGCAGCAGAGATCTCACTGATGTTCCTGAGAAAAAAAACTGCGGTCGAGGTCTTTCTGGTTCCTCTAGCTCAACATTCAAAAACAAAATCACAGTGCAGAGTCCGAGGGGAGGTGCAGAGGGAGTCTGGCAACGGGTGCTCAAAGGCGGAGGACTACATTTACATGGGGGTCAATCAGTGGCGGCTCCTGCCAAATTTCTCAGGGGGGGCAATTGTTGTGATGATGGCTGAGGTGACCCGTTCAATGGGTAAATTTGAATTAATTTGGCTCTGCAATGACTGAACAATCCACTGTGGTCATCAACAGACTAATTTTCATCAGTTTGCCCACATAAATACCTTTGAATGTGAACAGAGACCTGTTTTACCATTAATGAAATAAAACTGAGTAAGGTATTCACTGAGTCACTGTCAGTCTTAATCAGAAAACATTTTATTATAGCTAAGTGGAAATTCATTTTGTGTTCTGATTAAAGAAATAAATGCAGGCATACACTACAACTTAATGCAATGCACATCACATAGTATCACTGCTCTTTGACCTGACCTGAACGTTTTTTGTTGTTGTTGTTGTTATTCAGTTTCAGTTATATATTGGGGGGACATTTTGGGCATTGGGGGGGAGACATGTCCCCATCAATGTATATGGTGACTACGGCCCTGTCAGCATGCACAATTAGGCTGCAGTTGTCTGGGTG
Organism: Epinephelus fuscoguttatus; assembly: GCF_011397635.1. NCBI lineage: Eukaryota > Metazoa > Chordata > Actinopteri > Perciformes > Serranidae > Epinephelus > Epinephelus fuscoguttatus. Next base: position 36,187,648 of record NC_064772.1, on the reverse strand, counting down.
CGCAAAGGTGAAGTGGCTGGTCTTGTCATACAAAGTTTGATGGAGTGTCAACTGGACAATATGGAGATATTTGCATCTTGAAAGCCGGACTACAAATGTGGATAGACAGGGAGAAACACACGCAAGCCTAAGACGTGGCAAGATACGATATTCCTCACTATATGAAGTGACTGATAACAAGATCTGTATAATGGGTTGTAAAGAAATTCGTCAGGTTTTTATTTTGTAGACAATTAATCTGTATTTATAGCGTGATGGGATGACAGCACAATGATGTGTGGTATCACTGGAAAGCTCCGGTCCTGCGCTCCGGTTCCGCTGTTTCATGTGATATGTGTGGCTTCTCGCTAATGGTCGCGGAGAATATCCCTAGAGAAGAACAGGTGTGAATTTGGGTGCGCTATGCGTCGTTCGTTCCTTTTTAACCTATATGGTTAAAAAGCCTCTTGGATCAGCTGGAAACGTTAGCCATGTTGATCTTGGATGTGACCGCTGCGCAGTGGCGCTGCCTCATGTGATGTTGGAATAATCAGAAAAATGAGTTTCCGACCACAAAGCAATATTTCAGTGGAAACGGTTGACGACGTGTTTTTTAAACATTTTGAGTGATAAAATACAACACATCTTCTTTGTAATGTCCATGTTGTCTCCACATTACCACCTAAACGCTCATGAACACACAATGAAGTAAGAACGACTTCCCGACATGGGGAATCGGACCATCCGAGGAGCACATGAATGATACTTGGTGGTTTATGTATGACGAAAACACGTTGGGGCAAGCCCTCCCGGAACCCATAGAGATTGCATTGGAGTGCCTGCATGTAAAAAAGCATTTTACATGGAAGTCTTTGAGAGTGAGTCGGGGCGATTTCCAGCCAGGCTGATATCGCCCCACAGGGCCGGAACGCGACTTCACACTGCATCTGATTGGATATTCAGAGGCAGGACGAGCTGTTTCAAGTGAAAATGATCAGAATAATTAATATATTGTGTGTATATATGACAATAATGATGATGATAATCATACATTTATTATCATCAACTTTCTTTTCTTTTGTGGCTCAAGGAGAGGCGGCGCCCTATCGCCCTCTATTGGCCTGCCGCCCCTGGGGTCAATGTAAGGGTCCGACGTCTCTGACGTCATGGTGACATCCGATGCCAGCAGGGTATATGTGTATGCACACAGTATATACCAGGGATCTTGAACTGCATGCCTTCATTGGCTAAACCTGCAGGACTTCGTACCAATAAATCACTGCACCAGTTGATTTCATGAGGAGGAATCCACCACTGTAATCAGCTGCTGTGGGGTTTTGGCAGAAATCTTGCTGAGTCATGGCTCATTGTGGCACATTTCTGCCTTGTGCATTGTTTTGCATTCCACGCTCTTTATAAAATGCCAACAAAAGCTGAGACGGGAGAACACATGATCGGAGTAGTAGCTGGCTGCAGGGATGTGGGTGGAGGGCCTTCCTCTTATCAGCCTCCCACAAGGCTTGTCTCTGTGGGAAGCAAAACAAAACCTTGCTGCTGGATATTCTCATTACCAGCAGTGATCCTATCAACTTTGTTTAATTGCTTTCGGATTCTAAAGGAACACACTGTACTGGTACTTTCCGGGCCAAACAGTCAATCTTTGAGATAACAGGGCCACGGTTAAAAGATGCTGAACTCCTTCTGCTGGGTCTGTCCATGTGCTGCTGCAGGTTTCTGCTCTTGTTGCTCTGCGCTGTGTTGTGAGTGAGATCCACACCTGAGATGAGAATCTGTGGGATTTATTCTTTAAAGAAAAAGGAAACATAGGCGCATGCAGTGGAAACACTCTCTTGACTGTAGTAAAACAGTAAACAGTAAAGAAATGGCATAGAAAAATACATTTACCATATAATATCAACCATTTCATCCACACTGACCCAATTTCATTACTTAATTTGTAATCACATTACATATGAGGCGACACTGTTAAAGTCTGACTGGTGCAGCTCAGCCCAGCTTATCATACTGGTCACTACCTGTGGGTTTTTATTTTGTCAAGAGCTAACGGAACAAGCAACGGATCAAGGACGAGGCATTTTATTTAAAAGGCCTTTCAAAGCACCAAAGATAATCTTACAGAGCATAAAATAACATACAGAAGAAGGGACATGCCTGTTGCTGGGATAAAAAACAGTTATACAGCAGAGGGTACAGTCAGTGTCAGGGTGCATGAGCCAGTTTGAACAGGTGGGTTTTGAGATTGGATTTGAAGGATGTTATGCTGTCACACTGTCGGATGTTTGGAGGTAGGGAGTTCCAGAGCCTGGGAGCAGTGCAGCTGAAAGACCTGGCCAGAATGATGTGGTCGAATGTGGTGCAGGTGATGATCCGGGCAGCAGAGTTTTAAATGCTTACTGAGAATGTAAGTTGAAAGAATCATATTGCATTTTGCACGGATGGCCCAGCTGCCGTGATTGGATGCAAGAATGAGGTGGTCGCTCGGGTCAAGGAGCACAATCCAGTGATCCCAGCCACTAGTGATGGCCAAATGAAGCCTCATGAAGCATTTCCTTTATTTTGTAAGCCCACTAGATGGCGCTCATGGTTCAAAGAGAGAGGCTCAAAGAATGGCAATTCAGTGTGCTTTCAGTAGTGATGGCCAAATGAAGCCTCATGAAGCATTTTCTTTATTTTCTGAGCCCACTAGGTGGTGCTTCTGGTTCAACAAAAGGTTAAAAGCACACTGAATTGCCATTCTTTGAGCCTCTCTCTTTAAACCATGAGCGCCATCTAGTGGGCTTACAAAATAAAGGAAATGCTTCATGAGGCTTCATTTGGCCATCACTAGCTTTCAGCCTTTTGTTGAACAAAAAACACCATTTAGTGGGCTCATAGAATAAAGAAAATACTTCATCAGGCTTCATCTGGCCATCACTACCAGCCACCCGCTGCATGCTGCAAGGGACACTTTGTTATCAGCACCGTAATGACTGCTGCAGTCCTTTACTGGGCCAGCTGTGCAGGGAGCTGGGCACAGGACAGGACTCCCTGCTATTCCACTCAGAGGTGCCGACACTCTCCCGTCATAAAGCACTAAAGCAGGTGTGCGAGCTGTGCCCAGAGCTGTGCGAATTTATCTGGGATGAAAGCTCGGTGTCTACTCCAGGTCATCAAATACCAACCCTCAGTCATGCCCATGGCGTGTGATATCGACGCCAAAGGCACCCTTTAGCGTCTTTATAAGGGCTTTCAACTAACTCCAATGTAAACCCATCAACGGCTGATGCAGTATGAAAGGCATGAAAGTCAGTGTAGGGCGGGAGGGAGGGGAGGTGGATGGGTCAAACAAAAATGACTTTCACTCAGGAGACCACAGTTTATTTCCTGTGTGTTGTTGTAACATAATGTTACGTAATTTATGCGGACGTATTGTTACGTAACAAAACGTACTTATTAATTTACTAACTTACTGTTTTAATTCAAAGCATTACTTGTTTTCTAAACCTAACCAAGCACTTTTGTTGCCTAATTTACCACGACTGTTTCGCAGCATTAACACTATCCCTGCCATTTAGGACATATTCTGGCAACCCGTGTCACACATCTTGTGAAATACAACAGAACTGGCACGTCCAAAAACAAACAAAGAAGAGGAAGTTTATGGTTACACAAGTCATGGAGATGTTGATGGATTCAAACTCCGACACTTTCTGTGCAAACAAGTTTGGTGGGACGTAGAGGATCTGGATTAGCAAGGGTGCACACAGACGTTTGGTCTTTGGTTGAATGGGAGTATCTGGAACTCGTTGGTGTTGCCATCAGGTGTTGCTCTCGTTTCTGACCACGTACCTGTGAGACTCGTCAGCACTGACGGCTATGAAGACCAAATAGAAGGCTCGGATGGGATCGGAGAACGACCTATGTGTATGCTTGACATCTGTTTCTCCAAAGATAGAGGAGCTGTGCAGCGAGAGACAGATGCATCCCTCACACTTCACACTGATGGAAAGACAGCTCTCTCTTTGTGTGTGTGTGTGTGTGTGTGTGTGTGTGTGTGTGTGTGTTCAAGTTAGCCCTCTTCTCTTGATTTTTCTTTGATATTTTTTTGGGTACGTTGCAGCTGATTTAATTGAGGTCAGCTGCATTGTCCTATGGGTGTTCTGTGTTGAGGTGGTGCAGTGCAGATAGTTCTAATACACGTCTATACCTTTCGAAGGTTCTTTCACATAACTCAGACTATAAAACAGTGAAAAATAGACTGTGTCACATATATGAGAGACTTCCTGATATATTTTCTGTTTCAAATGGTCCTCTGTTAAAATTCTATTAGAGAACTGCTGCATTAGCGCACTGCATCTGCTTCTGATCTGTAACGCTGACAGGAAGTGACCACCATGAGACGGCGTATCATCTCTAGTCAACAACTCTCTGTGCTTCTGATCTGTAACCAACAGGGTGGGCACCTATTTACATGTGGTAATTAATTTTGAGGAAGCTCACCACAATGGAAGACAAAGATTTCAGGAGGAAATAAAGACATTAAAATGAACTTGGCTGCACAGACCGGCCACCAGGAGCTCTGTGATTGTGATAATTGGCTGATGCCTCAAGTAAATGGAAAAGCTGCTGGCTTCCTGTAAATGGCAGAGAAGCTGTCACCTTAAACTTTAAAAGAGACAGTGTTATTGCTGAGGGAAAATGAACATGCTTTTGAATTAAAATTAAGGTGTCTACCGTCATGGCAACAGCTCCTCCATCCTCCTGTCCTTCTATTTATTGCCTCTAGCTCAACTGATTCATGTCTGTGTCGTGCATACTAACCAGTCCTCCACACCTGTCCACCAGCCCTCACCATCTCATCAGGTGACCCAGTCCCCTGCCCACCCAGCTGATAATCAGTATCAGTGTACTGTCAAAGAGGGCAACTATTAGTCATTGCCTTTTTCTCAAGGATTCTTCTCTGCAAATCTGCTGCTGTTACGATTTTACAGGAGGGACTGCCTGTGAAATATTCTGCTGTTTCATAGTCATGATTTTCCAAATCCACTGGCGATGTTCAGGGGTCTCATTCATAAAACAACGCGAAGGAACCACACTGAAATATACATACGTACAAAATACAAAAATGGTGTACACCAAAATATATTCTCCGTCTCAGTGGCGTACGTTTCTTTGAGGCCTCATTTTGTGTGCATGCAGCGTTTATAATTGAGACCGGAGGAGTTTATCCCAGCATACACTGAGTGAGAGCCAGAGTGCACCAAGGACAGGTCACCAGTGTGTCACAGGCCTGACACAAATAGACACACTTTCACACCTATGGGCAACTTAAGGTCTCCGATTCTCACAACCTTCGGACTGTGGGGGCAGGTCCCAGCCAGCCAGTGGATTTAAACTCAGGACCGTTTCATTGACCTTGAAAGTCCTGCTGAGGATTTAAACAGGCTGGTTAGATGTTGTCTTCCTTATGAATCAAGTTAAACAAAAGAGCATCAAAATTACATTGACAACCCTTCGCTAGTGATGGCCTCATGAAGCCTTATGAAGCATTGTCTTTATTTTCTGAGCCCACTAGATGGCACTCATGGTTTAAAGAGAGAGGCTCAAAGAATGGCAATTCAGTGTGCTTTCAACCTTTTGTTGAACCAGAAGCACCTAGTGGGCTCATAGAATAAGGTAAGTGCTTCATGAGGCTTCATTTGGCCATCGCTACCCTTCGCTCCATATTAAAGAGGTCTGAGGATACAGGTGAAGCGATTTCAGATGAATTACAGGCGAGTGGATTAAAACATGTTCCATTAATGCTGGACTTCAAATTATTCAGTTTAAAGTCATCCATCACCTGCATTTCTCCATTCCCTTCCTTGTCCGTTACATGTGACAAGTGTAAATCAGGCGTGGAGATCTTAGGTTACGTTTTCTGGTCTTGCCCCAAACTCAGGAATTTCTGGGTGGACATTTTTCAATTGTACAGTAACATAAGCCCCGTCTCCACCAAACCCTTTCAGTCCAGCACCTCTGGAACCAGCAGTAAGCCTTCAGACATGGTACCTAGACCCTCGGTGTGTTCAGACAGTCCTCTTAAATGTGGGCGGGGTTGTTGTCACTCACTGCTCCGTCCAGCACTCGCTGTATTTCCTCATCAGCGGTGACACAGATGGAAGTCTGCACCTGGTTTATCGTCCACAGAACGAGGCTGCACGCCCACATTTTCACAACAAAATAGAACAGGCTGCAGTGAGAGTCTCTCTCCATGGGATATTTCAAAATAGCAGCTTTGTGCATTTAGTCCTTCTCAGGCAAGCTCAGGGGTTTAGTGTTGCTGTAGCCCACAGGAACAATGCTCGACGGCAGCAAAACATCCTTTATCTAACAGTTAATGTCAAGGTTTGAATGTGATGTTCTGTTTCCTGTTTTATTTTGAAAGTCTGTTGTTTGTCTCCCCATGTCCTGTCAAGTTTCCTGCCGCCCTGATTGTCCGATTACTTTCACCTGTGTCTCATTATCTCCCCTTTCAGACCATATATAAGTCTGTGTCTTCCCTTTGTTCTCTGTGAGATTGTCTTGTCCTTCATGTGAGCTTTCCAGTGTTCTTCCCAGTGTGTATTCCTCGTGAGATTGACCTTTTTGTGTTTAGATTTGGTTACCTCTGCCTGTGCTGACTGCCTTTTGTGTACCGACCCTGACTAGATTAAAAACCCTGAACTCTGGATTTCGTCTCTGTCTGCATTCGTGAGTGAGTCTACAATTGTGTCTGATAGTTCCAGTTTACTATTAAAACTCTCCACAGTATGAACAGTGGTTACATGAGCCTCAAAACCAGACTGCAGTGTTCACAGCTCCACCTTTTAGTACCAGATCTGTGTGCTAGGTACCTACAGTACCTAACTGAACTGAAACGGACTGTACTGCTCTGTGGAAATGAGGCTATACAGTATATAGCGAACAGTTTATAAACTCTGACTCTTTCCCCTCCATTACAGCAAGCTCTTACGTTTGGTATCGTCATAGCAAAAAGAGTTATTTGGTTCCTGCTTTACAGAACGGCTAAATGACACGGTTTCTTGTCTACATCTACAAGAAGTCTGCCACACTCTGTCTAACTCCCTCATTAAGTTTTCTAAAACTTTGGGACCCTCTATTGAACATATCCAAATGGTGAGGAGTCAAGCTGAAGAACCACATTGGACTGTACGCTGAGCTTCGATGTACCAGGACACTTTGTCTCCGTTGGACCTTCCCAGATCGCCCATGGTCTTAACCTTCCTGTGGACATGGTACAAACTGGCGTGTAATTGTACTGTTTTTCATATCGCTGGCAGTATGTTATTCTTTATCTTATAATTTCTTTCCAACATTATTATTATTACTTTGTTTCCGTCGTCATTTTCTTTATTTTTTGTCTGTCCTGTATTTCTTATGTCTGTGTTTTTGTATTGTTAAAGTGTTATAAACTCAGAAATAAAATCTCTTTAAAATAAAAAGCATCAAAATAAAGCTTGCCCATTGAAAAAAAGGATCCCAGGAGAGATCCCATCAGAACTCCCTACAGAAATCCAGAATAAGCCCCCAGTGTCCTCACATACTAGAAATACCCGCATTATAAAGTCACATTCCTTGTATGTACGCTTCCTTTACCCTGCCACTTCAACAGATCCAGACTCAAGAACATAAAACAGATTTTTGATGAAACAACAGACCAGTATGAATAATATCAAAGTAAGTGTGAACATATTAAAGTTTCATTGATGTACAGCGTAGCTCTGCACACTGGAGGAGCATGTGGATATATCTTAACTTGAGCATTGCCCCTGAGGCCTGAAGAGTGAAAACAAACTTTTTACATCAAAAGAAAATATAAAATATTAATAAAAATAATACGTTTTATCTCTGTAGCACTTCAAAAAAGAAGTGAGGGAAAATGTCTGAGCTGTTGGAAGAGAGAATTTAGAAGGAAGGAATGGAGAGGGCCCGGTGCTTGGGTGAGAGGGGTGAGAGGGGTGAGAAGGTTGGCGTTGGCGGATCTAAGGATGCAGGAAAGAGTATATCAGTACAGGAGATCAGTGAGGTAGGACGGCACCAGGTTGTGATGGGATTTGTGGGTGAGGGGGAGAATTTTTAACAGGCTTCTTTGCCGGATGGGGAGCTAGTGGAGGTTTTGAAAGGACTGCGGTGATGTGATCTCTGGTGTGGGAGTGGGGGAGCACACGGGCAGCTGCATTTTGGATGTGTTGTGGTACGTTGAGGATTTTTGTGGATGTGCATTGTGAGATAGTGAAGGTGTCGATTAGTGTTTTGGCAGCTGGGAAGGCAAGGCCAAGGGGTTTTTCTTTTCAGATGAAAAAAGGCAGTTTCTTCTTGCAAAGTTTGAGTGGCGTTTAAAGGACAGGGTTTGACCAAAGATAGCACCGATCTACGGCTGTGTGTGGGAGCAGGAACAGTGGAGTTTCCATGAAGAGGGAGAAACTGGCAGGATTTGTTGAGGGATTTCGGGCCAGTGATGAGGATTTCAGATATGACACGGTTGAGCTTGAGAAAGTTTGCTCGCATCCAGGATTTTATATTCATGAGGCTGCTTGTGAAGGTGGAGTGAGTGGCGGTAGTAAGTGGACATGTAGAGCGGGGTGTTGTCTGCATAACAGTGGAAACAAAGCTTTGATTTACTTTATTTTCACAGACAAGAAACAATAAATTGTGAAGACAATAAAGCTTCCACAAAAATAACATTTTAAGTCCTGTGTGTGATTTATCCTGGCTTCTTATGAGCAGAGGAAATCTCCGCTAGCTGCTAGGCTAATTAATACAATGTAAAATGCCACAGGCTTGTGCTAATAACGTTAGCATGTTGTATTTGTGGGGAAAATGTGTCCAGATAAAGATAAGTGTTTGTCTGTGAATGCTGCGAGTTATAGTGAAGCTGATTTGTGTTCTTGCGTTTGAAATTGACTCTATTAAGCCATGTGTAATGTGTGTTTAATGTGTGTTTTGAATCAACTGAAACTCTGCTGTCAACTAGTGTTTTGGAGGTGTAACTGCAGAGTGACACAGACACACCAAACACAAGTAGGCATCAGAGGAGAGGAGGAGGTCATGAGTGACTTTGATACAGGTGGTTTCTGTGCTGTGTTGGGATCTGAAACCAGATTGAAATGCTTCATAGAGTTGGTTGGATTCCAGGTTTTGAGTTGGGAGGCAACATCAGTAGAGACTGATCAGGGATGCAGCCCAGGTGAAGCAGCCAGGATTCAGTAACTGTGGCAAGCAGCAGGCGGGCAGGCAAGTCAGTGGTGTTTGGATCAAGTAGTTCAGGCGATCGGAAACAAACGCAGTAATATATGTGGAGCAGGGCTGGCCCAAAGTGTTCTGGTGGTTAACAGAGTATCACAGCAACAAAAAAACCCAAAAAAACCCATCAGGCAGCCAGAGCGCCCCACGTCCCCCAACGTTAACCTTTCAGAGTGAAACCTGGAGAAGTACATAAACAACTGTTGGTTATTTTATTATTAACTTGCTTGATTGTTTAGTTTCATATTGCTTTGGTAAAGTTTTGAGGACTCTTGCTCACACAGACTTGTTGAGTTCTGGAAAAGGGCAAAAATCAGTGGTTCTCAACTTGTTTTGAGCTAGCGCCCCACGATCCATCATCCAGGGCCCTTACCACCCCCGTTAATTCAAACGTAGGCTAATTGTCTGCCCTGAATATTAATGTTGATTATTATTCTGTGTTAAATCATTCAAAAAACATCTCACTGAATGCCAAATAACTTTTGCTACTTTTACTTGTGATGGACAGTACTGGTAAAAATAAGTGTTTTTTATATTTTGGTTTTGAGCGTGCAGTTCAGCCAAAAAGCCATTAAAACTGTTCTGAGCAGATGGAAACCCGAATAAACAATCTCTTGACAGCGCTGAGTTTGCCTTCAGCTATACAATTTGCATGCACCAAGAGTGAACAAACAAGTTGCGTATTCATTATTATATAGATGCATTCAGGCGCTGCAGGAGTTTCTGACAGTCTATAGAAATGAAGACAGATAGTACGCATCACCAATCACGCAGAAGTCTAACAATTCATATTTAATGTAAATCATTTCTCGCTGTTACGTCAGAACAAGTCCTGAAAACCGAACAGTGAAATGAACCGAGGTGATGTCAGAACTGCAGGACTTTGCAAGTCCCATTAGCACTTGGACTCGACACGAGATGTGAAGGCTGTCTGCTGGAAGCTGAAATCTTGGATAATGATTGCCTGGAAGATTTGGTGTTGAAAAATAAATAGCTGGATGACTGAACATAAAGAAAAACCCAGAGGGAATACTGATGAGAGGAGCACCTGCTGACCAGAGTCAAATGGTGGTTTAATTACTATACAGGCAAGACATCTAATAATTCATGAATTACTCCTCTTGACATCCTTAAAAACATGTTTCATTACAAAATTAGTACGGCATTAATGTAACTTGACATTAAGTCAAAAACAGCTTTGAGAAAACAGACATCATCTTCTGGATATTAGATGAATGGATGATCCTCTGACAGGCGTGGAGTGTGTGAGCAAAGGTGTCGGGATTTTAAAACTTTTCATTTTTTGTTTCAGGGAATAACATTTTCCTATTTTGTCACCAACAGTTTAAAGAGTTAAGATATACAGTGGCTGCAAAAGTCTGGACACCCCTGGTCAGAATTTCATTGACTATGAGTAGTTAAGTAGAAGAACTGATTTCCAAAAGGTATGAAGTTAAAATGACACATTTCTTCTGTATTTTAAGCATTGCCTTTTTAATTTCAGATTTTAGTTTCAAAATGACAAAAAAGAAAAAGGGCCTGAAGCAACAGTTTGGGCACCCTGCATGGTCAGTGCTCAGTAGCGCCCCCTTCTTCTAAACACTTCTTGTATCCAGCTCAGAGTCTTTCAGTTCTTGTTTGGAGGATTTTCAGCCATTCTTCCTGCAGAAGGCTTCCAGCTCTGTGAGATTCTTGGGCCGTCTTCATGCTCTGCTCTTTGAGCTCTATCCACAGATGTTTAATGATGTTTAGGTCGGGGGACTGTGAGGGGCGTGGCCAAACCTTCAGCTGGCTCCTCTTGAGGTCGTCCATTGTGGATCTGGAGGTGTGTTTAGGATCATTGTCCTGTTGTAGAAGCCATCCTCTCTTCATCTGCAGCTTTTTTACAGATGCTGTGATGTTTGCTTCCAGAATGAATCCATTCTTCCCTCTACCTGTGAAATGTTCCCCGTGCCACTGGCTGCAACACAAGCCCAAAGCATCATCCATCCACCCCCGTGTTTAACACTTTGTTCTCCAAACATACCTCAAAGTTCTGTTTTACCTTCATCAGTCCACAGGACTTGTTTCCAAAAAGCATCAGGCTTGTTCACATGTTCCTCTGCAAACGTCTGACGCTGAATGTTGTGGTGAGGACACAGGAAAGGTTTTCTTCCGATGACTCTTCCATGAAGCTCATATTTGTCCAGGTGTGTCTGCACAGTAGAACAGTGCACCACCACTCCAGAGTCTGACAAATCTTCCTGCAGGTCTTTTGCAGTCAAACAGGGGTTTTGACTTTTAGTTTTCAGAGTGCTGGGCAGCTGTTTAGAGGAGCCCATGGCTGCTAATTGTTGGGACAAGGTTTCAGGAGTCAGAGTATTCATAAATATTTTAAATTTGCATCAGCTGGAGCCCCAACAAGCTCATTAATGTCTGAGACCCTGGTAAAAGTTGTCTGAGAGCTCAAATGTCAAACTTTTGCACGGTGCTCCTTTCATTTTTTTCACTCTACAACTGTACCAAACAAAATTAATGCACTAATCTTGCTTAAAATGTCGATAAGCAGACATCTTTAACTTCATGCCTTTTGAAACTCACTTCATCTTCTATTTAACTATTCACAGTAAACAAAATTTACCCAAGGTTGCCCAAAGTTTTTGCAACTGTATACGGAGCTGTCAGTCCTTTTTACATTCAAAGTTTATAATATCTCTGAACTGTAACTTCCAGATATGCCTCAAAAAGCAAAGCTGTTAGAGTGGAGGAGGTAAAGCACACTACACGTGTCTGACTGAGTGGAACTACAGCCGGAGCTGTCGTGTTCAATCATCACTCTGAGAGCTTGCACTTGACACGTTGGCATTCTCATAATTGTCTTAATGTACTAAAGTGGGATTTGGTATTTCTGAGTTAGAGACAGGGGTGGGGTGAGTTTGTCATGCGGTGACTGTGAGCGTCCAGGGTGCCATCTTCTCCTTCACGGCCCAAGATTTAAAAAACCAGCAGTAAATGAAAACACAGACGCTCGTGTTGTTCATTTGGAGGAGCCAAGTTAGCTCCGCATGATTTAATCAGGGCGCCCTCGGCTTAGCATGCATAATTAAGCATGCTCTTCTGACCTAGAACCGAAACCTCTTTATCCATACCATATCACTCAGTCAATTATTCAAACATTACTTCTCTTACTGCAAGTTCTGCTGCTGTTTTTCACTGTGGACTAAAAGGCGTGTATGACTTGGAGAGGAAGTATCTAAAATAGGTTGTAATATAAAGTATGATCTTGTGTGAAGTAGTTACATATGCAGTTGTTTTAGGAGGCTCTGTTGTATTGGCAAACTTCCCTTTCGATGAAATAGATTACAATGTGGTCAACATGTCAGTATTAAGTTGGATAGTCTGCAAAGAGCTTGTGTAACAAGTAAAACATATTGATGATCTAAATGCAGGCGGCAGTAGGTGAGAACCGTTCAGTTATCCAGAGCGTCGCACTCTCAGAGTGGCAGAGCGCACTCTGGACACTCTGTCTGTGGAGACGGAGCAGCAGAGCGCCGAGCGGAGTGAATGTGTGATTAACTTAACCGTTGGTTCATTCATGTAGAAATATAACGCTGCGTTTCTTCCACCAACAGGGCTCTCATTTTAGTGTAGAGCGTCAGACTGAATTTACCAACGCACCATGTCAGGTCACTCACTCTCCGGGACCGCCAGTGTTACTTGAATAAGTAAACACTGACCAACGGGACCAGACTGGCCGACCCGTATGCTCTCACTCAGTGGATGGATGATGTCACAGGAAGCCAATCTTACAAAGGAGGACCACACTTGTTTGTTTTGCTATGGAAGCTAACGTTAGCTAATGTGCTAAAATGTTAGCGTTGCAGAGAAATCCAATCTTCCTCTTAATCCCTCCCCAGTTTCTGATGAGGTGGACATGATAACCCTTAATACACATAACCTTATTCATCCCTACAACAGGAAATACTTTTTCCCTAACCTGATATGAAGTGTGCGCTGCACATGTGAGCATTTTTGATGATGGCCTCCGTCCAGTCCTTTGGTCTTATCACATTTAACCATAGTTGTCTTTGTTTTTGTTGACGGGCAGTGGCGGCTGGTTTTGAGCCATGACTCCTTCTATTCTGGCTCCCAATAACACAACAAGACAAACACATTTTAACACTCCTATGGAGCCTACAGCCCTGTGGGGGAGAGGCAGCTGCACCAAGAGTCTGGTGTATTTACTGCTGTCATGTCATCGTGGTCAGGACTCTCCTCTAACAGAGAGTTTTAATCTCAGTGAGGCATTTCTCCTGTTAAACGATGTTACATAAAATAAATGTAGTTTGTAGTAAATGAGATACAACTCTGCTCTGGGCACCAAAGAGGTAAATCAGTTCTGAGTTAATGGCTGACAATTTTAAGAACTCAACTAAGTGGTGGAAGTAGAGATGTGAATGGAGAATGTAGTGTCTTTAAGCTTTTGCTGTGGTCTTTCTAACTTTGATTTGATATCTGATATTTGACCAGCGCTGCCGAGTTTGATGGTTTGACAACAACTCACAAGGAGTGAGTAATTGACAGCTGAGTTAGAGACTCCTCTGCTTTTCAGTGCACCGTGGTCTGATTCAAGCATTAAGCTCCGTCTCCACCAAACCCTTTCAGTCCAGTTCCCTTGGAACCAGCAGTAAGCCTTCAGACATGGTACCTAGAGCCTGGGTGTGTTCAGACAGTCCTCTTAAATGTGGGCGGGGTTGTTGTCACTCACTGCTCCGTCCAGCACTCGCTGTATTTCCTCATCAGCGGTGACACAGATGGAAGTCTGCACCTGGTTTATCGTCCACAGAACGAGGCTGCACGCCCACATTTTCACAACAAAATAGAACAGGCTGCAGTGAGAGTCTCTCTCCATGGGATATTTCAAAATAGCAGCTTTGTGCATTTAGTCCTTCTCAGGCAAGCTCAGGGGTTTAGTGTTGCTGTAGCCCACAGGAAGTGAGGATTAGAATATATGACCTTCACATAATCTGCTCCAAATGAATCTATATTTTTAAAGTCATTACTAAAAGTGTGTGTCATATAAAAACTAAAGTGATGGTCAAAGTTGTCACAGTGAAATTTAAGGTGTGCTGATGGATTCACGTCATCAACTCATGCATTGAGTAACATTACAAGTTAACGTTCCACCTTAAAAGTTGCCGGCAGTCGGCCCAGTGAATGAAGTTATTTTTCTCAGACTCCAGCTGCTGTGAGAGGCAGCAAAACATCCTTTCATTTTATAGTTACAGTTTACTAATAAAACTCTCCACAGTATGAACAGTGGTTACATGAGCCTCAAAACCAGACACAACTCAGCCCTGAGCAGAGTGAGCGTCCTCTACTGACCAATCAGACTGCAGTGTTCACAGCTCCACCTTTTAGTACCAGATCTGTGTGCTAGGTACCCCAACAGAGGGGGGACCAAACATGGGGACGCTAAGGAACGCTTCTGTTGGGACCATCCACAACTTTACACTGTGGAAACGTAAAAAATGTGTACCGAACTGAACCTTACTGTTGGGTGGAAACGAGGCTTCAGAGGCAGTAGGAAGAAGAGGAGGGATATGATTTCTTTCACAGACTGTCTGTCACATACTTCTTTTAGAATATAGTGACATTTTTAGCAAATGTGACTCTAAAGGCCTGAACATACTAGGGCGGAACGTACACGGAGCGGACTCGGCGGAGGTCCGCCTGGACCAAAAGTGGACGTCCGCAAGCCCTGTGTGCGCAAAGCTCAGATTTTACGACCACGCGGACTCTGCTCCATGCACCAGTGACTGCTCAGCATGTATTTTTCACATCGACACGCAAGAATTGTGGGTAATATAGTGTGCTTCACGGACAGTTTTACAGGAAACTACAGCACGGAAGTGCGCTCGACTATGGAAGCCCGAATGACTGACTGAAAGTGTGGCTTTAAGGACAAAGAAGAAATGTTGATTACAAACCCAATCACAGATAGTCATTTATAAAAACGTGAAGACTTTACGAATAATCTAAAAGTGATTTATTTTTGCTTTTATCTTATCTTACTTATGATATTTGATTAACTATTTTTGACAGAGGCTCCTGCGCAATATCAAGGACTTGCCTGACATCAAACAGGAAATGATCATTAGAGCAGAAATGACTTTATTTCATGAAACATTCAGTTAACATTTACATGCAGGAATCCATGATACGCCTCATGCTCATGAACCTCATGCCGCTCATGCCCATCTCCCTGAAGCTCCTGTACTCTCCGGGCCTCAGGTACATCATCCTGCCTCTGTAGTGGGGCTGCTCGTACATCAGCCAGTGGCCGTCCATCACGTGGCAGGACATGCAGTCAGACATGCGGTAGCGGTCCATGATGCTGTCGCAGTCGTCCATCAGCTCGTTCATTTGACCGCCGAAGTTCTCCCTCTCGTAGATCTTCATCCTGAACTGGCCTCTGTGCTGTTTTTCAAAGAGAACCAACACAACGTAATGTTTTAATGTTAAGTTTCATGTGCGATGTCACCCGCAGTAGAGTGCTAGTTTTCTACCTACCATGGGGATCATACGGCAGGACCTGATGCAGTCCCTCATTCCCATCATGCTCATGTAGTCAGCGTACTCGCCCCTCCTCATGAAGTACTGGTTTCCCATGAAGTTGGGGCGGTCGTAAACCATGAAGCAGCCGCTCTCCACCCTGCAGGAGTGGCACCTGTTCAGGTAGGAGCTCATGTCAGAGCAGTCGCTCATGCACTCATAGGAGCGACCCTGGAAGTTCCTCTCCTCGTAGAAGATGATCTTGCCCCTCATGTTCATGTTGCTCATGTTGACTGAGGACGTGCTGTTGCTGTTGCTCCTGAACTGCCTGTCCACCTGCTTTAACCCTTTCCTTTTATACCTGACCAGAGCGTCACCACACCCCCCGGAGAATGCCTCCACTCAGCAACTTGCTATTGAAGCCAAAAGAATGCAGCGGTTACGTCCATTTTTTGTTTTTCAGCGCCTGGGTACCTCACAGTCTTTAGAAACAGGACAGAAAACACTCCCCTCAGGGCTCTTAATGTGTGAATAGGACTGTTGTTTGTTTGTTTGAGATAAACAAAAGGAAAAGGCAACAATGAAGACAGAACAATTAACAAAAGATTTTTCAGACAAAAAGAGAACAAGGTGTTAGCTGCTGGTGTTGTGTTGATTCAGTGTTGGCGTATGTATGTGTGTGTGTGTGTGTGTAGGGGAGGTGGTTAACCGAGGGAAAGCGTAGAAAAAGAAAAGAATAAATAAAAAAGCAAAACCAAACAGATGTACGCTATTGAACCCAGCAAACATTCTTCTGTGGAAAAGAACGACTGATAAGAAGAGGTTCAGAAAAGATTCAAAAGAATAAGTTTGTTCATCGACTATTTGAAGATGTTGATTGAACATTAGACCATATTTCACTGTGATCTGCAACAGTTTGAGTTTTCATCCTCTACAGTGTGCAAATCGTACCCTACCCAGTGAGCACCAAGCGGGATTTCTAGTTGAAAACTGGTTGATATTCAGTCTGAACATCTAAGACCTCATTTCAACCACCTAAAATGAAAACACAATGACGATGATACTGATCAGTGTGTGAGGTATTTCTCCAAATTCACATTGCACTGGTGGGTAAAACATAGTCCGCACAAAGACCTAATGTCAACGTACTTAATGTTTAACATGAAGTGTCATAAATGTGGTCGGTAAAAAAAAAAGCTATCCAGCCGAAGCTACACGTAATGGCGATTCCTCCGACGTTCACATTGAGACACACATCTGAATTTTGGGGAGATACGCAATTACCAACTTTATGGGGTGTAACGGAAAAGTAATGTAACAAGTGTAACGAATTACTGTTGACAGGGAGCAATCAGTCAAGTAATTTTATTACTTTTGTAAAGAGTAATGAGTAATGAGTGATATATTACATTTTTTGAGTAACGAGCCCACCACTGCATTTTATACAGCGTCAAAACTTTTTGAAATTTGAACATCCACAACTCCCGCCTACCTCCATTACGTCCTCATTACGTCTATGATAGATGTAGGCGTTGGCATGGTAACGTTAGATACACGGAAGAGGAGAGTGAGTGTAACATTACAACCAAGACAGTCAAACGCAAAGTTTTAAAACTCAACCAGAGTCAGTGATGACTGATGAGTTTTAGAATCAGGTTACAGTGCTAACGTTAGATAGTAGCGTTAACGTTACTAGTAAGTGGAAACGCACAGGGAAGATAACGTTAATGTTTCAGAGGTTACGCTACAGGGGGCTAATGTTAGATAGTAGAGTTAACGTTACTAGTAAGTGGAAACGCACGAGTAAGATATCGTTAATGTTTCAGAGGCTACACTACAGTAGGCTAATGTTAGCGTTAACGTTACTAGTAAGTGGAAACGCACGAGTAAGATGTCGTTAATGTTTCAGAGGCTCTGCTACAGTAGGCTAACGTTAGCGTTAACGTTACTAGTAAGTGGAAACACACAGGGAAGATAACGTTAATGATTCAGAGGCTACGCTACAGTAGGCTAACGTTAGATGGTAGTGTTAACGTTACTAGTAAGTGAAAATACACAGGGAAGATAACGTTAATGATTCAGAGGCTATGCTACAGTAGGCTAATGTTAGATAGTAGTGTTAACGTTACTAGTAAGTGGAAACGCACAAGGAAGATAACGCTAATGTTTCTGAGGCTAAGCTACAGTAGGCTAATGTTAGATCGTAGAGTTAACATTACTAGTAAGTGGAAACACACAAGGAAGATAACGTTAATGATTCAGAGGCTACGCTATAGTAAGCTAACGTTAGATAGTAGCGTTGACGTTACTAGTAAGTGGAAACGCACAAGAAAGATAACGCTGATGTTTCGGTCCAAATGAAATGATTGGTCGGATGTTTTCTTAGAACCATATGCGAATGATGTAATTATGAGTTTTTATTTCTGGTGGAATTCACTTACATTTCAGTGTGCCATCAGCTTATTAGTAGCATTTTAACCTAAACAAAGAAAAGCGTAACATTTCCAGAAAGGTAAGGGTTGCTTTAAAACACAGAAATATATTTTATTCAAACATCACATTTTAGACATGTAGTAGCCTCATGATGGGTCCAACATTAACCCCGCTACATTGAAAAGATAACCTCTACTAATTAACTAATACGTCATATTTAAAGTGACCAATCAGAGTCTGTGAATTCAGCAGTGCATGCTGGGTGGTTTCTGTCCGTCAAAGAGGTCACTGACTGCCTGTGTGATCAGCCAATTGAAAAGCAGCTGGGGGAACTGAACAGTTAGTTTTAGATTATAATAACACTTAACATTCAGCTGATGCTGTTTTACAGAGCAGTAAATACAAGCGCAGTGGAGTGAGCACATCTCTAAGATCTGCAACTTTACGAGAGCAAAGGACACAAAACAGCACCATTACAACAGAATATAGCACAGTTAAAGATAATAAAAGAGAAAAGGTTTACAGTGTTCTTCCTAGAGTTTAAACCTGTGGATAAAATGTCTTATTAGAAAATAAAATTAATTGTTAAATCATGTATTTTAAAATACACAAATACAAGGTCTTTTTTTCTTTCCAGCAAAATAGAAATTACAGAACACTCTAAATTAATTAATTTTCAACACATTTAATTGAAACACTGCCTATCTCTGGTGCATTCATATATTCACAGTGTGACTCTAATTATTCATGCCTACCATGTAATTCACTGAACAGGTGTGAGTTGAAATCAAAGCGTCTCTCTTTAGTTAGCATATTTCCCCCTGCCCTGCTCACTGTTAAATACCTTTTACATTACAGCGTCTGAGAGCCATGCATAATGTAAATGGATATATCCTCCACTGTCGGCAGACTGATTACCCCCGCTGCAGTCCCATCTGCTAAAAGAGGTGTTAAGCATAATATGCCACTTTTAGCTTTAGAGGAAAATGTCATCTGGAGAATATCGAGGTGCTTTCAGTCTGCCTCCTTCCTCTGGCCCCTGCCATCCATCCACACTCTTAATATTCATCTTCAGGATCTGCACAGAGATTCCTCAGAGTGTCGTTTAGCGGGAAGGTTTGTGAAGTTCCCACCTCCCAGCGAGGTTATTAGTCATGAGGAGAAGTATGGAAGATGATTCCATATATCAGTTGCTCTTCAAAGCAAGTAACTGCAAAGGCAGCATACAAGGAACATGATCCGAAAGGCGAGGGCACTGCCAGGGAATTAATGCTGTGCCATGAAAAGGTGTTAAATGCTCCGCCTGAGGGCTACTTTGGTACGGGACCCCTTTGCTGCCTGGTGGAATGTTACACAACACTGTTAGTTTGGATGAAATACTGCCGGAGCGACTCATCTGTCGTTAAAGGAACGAGACAACAAATAAAGTCCTGCGAGCAGCTGATCATACTCATCATTCTGAGTGCGGCGATAGGCCCAAAGCTGTGAGGTTCATCCTCTGGTGATCAGCAAACTGTGTCAATCTTAAACTCTGATATTTACTTACATTTTTATATATTTGATAAGATGGCTCTATTCTGTGGGTTGCTTTTAATGAGCTTGTAACAGTGTTAGTTTAAGAGTTAGTTTTAATCTTGAGACCAAATTGCCTTTCAGCTTTAGTCACACAAGTTTTGGTCGAAATTAGAGTCAAGGTGACAGGTTGTATAAAATAATGTGTGCGTCATGTCTCCAGCAGTGTTTAACAGGTTTAAGGGCTGATTTACGAGCACACACTAGTTCCCATTACATGATTTTCACCGCAATTTTGACGTCGCAGAGGATCTTGAGAGCCACCTTGGGCCGGAGGTGAGTTGGCAGATGGTCTGCTACGAGTCCTCACATGTGAACAAGTCTATGAGCAAGTCGCCCTCTTGTCTGTGACTGGGACTGGATATCTGGCATGCTAGAAAACTGGAGAAGTCTGACACGACTGACAAGATCTGACAACACTGACAAGCCGGCAAGCAACAACAACAATGGCGGCATCCACAGGATCACAGGGAGCGCGTTGTGTTTGGACCCAGGGCAATAAAGAATATCCATGCCTTTATGATGTGTCGTCTCCAAGTTTGGTGGAGTCACCGTGTTATCTGGGGCTCTGTCGGCGAGGCCTCGGTGGAGAAATCTTGTGGTGTGCACACACAGGTCGTAACGCAGTTGGCGAGACTCCCGCTGAGAGAAACGCACGTCACCAGGTATGAACACTCAAAAGATTACAATAGTCTCTGCGACGCAAAATCAAGGTGACAATCGTGTAATGTGAACTAGACTTTACTGATCATCATTTGAAAAGCTCAACATCTGTCTATTTCTGCTCTCAACAAATAACTAATGTGAGCCAACTAGGATTTGTCCCCAGGTTCATTGTAAACTTTGACTTATCCATGTGACTGTTAAGAAGCAGAAACATAACTTGTTTCTTCATGTGCAACATGTTAGTCTGGAGGTTTAAACTGGTGTCCTCTCACAGAGTTGGTGATTCAAACTAAACTTTGATCTCTGTCAGAGAAAACTGATCTGAGTTCAGACTGTTTACTTACAGCACAGCTACACTCACAGATAACTGAGCCTCCTACCTGCCTGTCAAACACCATCAACCCACAAACCTTCTCCAGTCCGGACTGAGTGGAGTCCTGCGGGGTGAAGCTGTGGCAGCCGCTTGCTCTGCTGCCGTTCAGCAGCTAACAAGCGGAGCTAGCTGCTAACAGCCACCGCTGCAACTAACAAACTCCACAAATCCATTCAGCAGCTCCACCATCCACAGTCAGACACACACGGCTGATTATTTACTGCTGAGTTACAGCTCACAACTCGCACCAACCCAAACATCCTGGTGCAGACTATTTACTGGAGTTTACCAGCCTGTTGCTCATGCTGCATCTGAAGAAAATTGCAAGCATGGTTGTTCTTGACTTCCAAAGTCCGATAGTCCAGCACTGACATTTCGTCTCATCAACGAAGTGAAACATAGACTTTTTCTTAGTTTCTATTATTTAGATCTGTTTTCAGCTTGTTGTCGTCACAGAAAAAAAGTGGTTGACAAAAAGTTTTCATCATAGTTTTCATCAACAAGATGAACACTGGCTGGTAATTAGTGATGGCCAAATGAAGCCTCATGAAGCATTTTCTTTATTTTCTGAGCCCACTAGATGGCGCTTTTTGTTCAACAAAAGGTTGAAAGCACACTGAATTGCCATTCTTTGAGCCCCTCTCTTTAAACCATGAGCGTCATCTAGTGGGCTCAGAAAATAAAGACAATGCTTCATGAGGCTTCATTTGGCCATCACTACTGGTAATGTGAAATTCAAAATTCAATTAAAAAATGTTTGTTTCCAAATCTGCGGAGATGTCATCAGAATTCTGTCGGCACAGATTTCGTGGGCCTGCTGTTGCTATATGAAAACAATAACTGATATGAAAGCAAGAATTTTTTTTAGCAGCTCTCTTACGCAGCCTGCACCACTGGGCCGTTAGTTTGTTGGTGTATCTGATTCATTCTCACATGTTAAAGTCACACAGGCTGTCAGTCAGATTTATTACATGACACATTTTTTTCAGCAGCTGGAATCAAGTTTGATGGTGTAACATTTCAGGTATCCAAAGCCTCAGTTGTAAATCACAGAGGTTCCCCACAGTGCACGGTTACTGAGCATATTGTAAGTTCTTATAACCTCCAGACCTCTGTGTATTTACACCCCACTTTCCACATGTAACATTTAAAGATATATAGTTAAATGTCTGACGTGTCGGCTGTTTATTTTATGTACTGTGTTGCTTTGCTAGTGTCTTTAAACCAAATCTACCATCATGGAAGCTGAGCTGTACTACTGTGGACGGGGCCACAACAAAACATACTTCAGCCACCTAAACAATCAATAACAGACACTATATTTGGGATATCTTCTCTGCTCTACCTTACACACTAATCAATCATGACAGCAGTAGGCCAGCAGCTCCCCTGGTCTGCGTAGTAAAATGATTTTGAGATAACGGCTTGAGATCTACAACACTGAGTGCCTGTCTTCGTTCCTCAATGACCTCTGAAGACTTGTGCCAGGTAGGGAAAAGGGGCAAATGATGCATCCATCCCTCCTTCGTCTCTTTTCTGCTGCTCCTCCTGAAGGTTTCCTCCTCCATCCCGTTCTCGATGAAGGGAAATACATTGTACACATAAATAATGATGGCCAAATGAAGCCTCATGAAGCATTGTCTTTATTTTCTGAGCCCACTAGATGGCGCTCATGGTTTAAAGAGAGAGGCTCAAAGAATGGCAATTCAGTGTGCTTTCAACCTTTTGTTGAACAAAAAGCGCCATCTAGTGGGCTCAGAAAATAAAGAAAATGCTTCACGAGGCTTCATTTGGCCATCACTACGCATAAGTATTAAGGTCAATGGTGGAAATGTTTGTCCATATGGGCACAGCCCTCCAACCCAAGGGTGAGAGTTACAGATAAAAACTAATGTCACGCAAGCTAAAATTAAGATGTCGTGCTCTGCAGACCATAATGTTCACCTTTTGCTGAATAAGAAATATTGATGAACAGACGACCTTCTCTCTCTTTCCTGAATCAACAGTCTAAACTGCAACACACACCGCCACCATGCGCCGCGCATCAAAATGCCCGCCTCCATTATATTCTATGAACAAACCCACATCGGCGCCGGCCAGCCCACTGCTCTATTTCCAGCGCAGCCGCTGCTGCGAGAAAAGCCTTTTATGTACATCTCAGGGGCCGTAGTATCAACTCCAGTTGCTTCAAATTTTTAATAAGACGATTTTCATAAAAAACTCACCCGTGAAATCCAAGTTGTTGTTGCCTCAAAGTTTTTCCTCTTCTTCTTCCGTTACTAGCAGTTGGCAACCGTTGGCAACTAGTGTAGGTACAGCCACCTAGTGGGCTGGGGTGGGAAATACACTTTAGTGTTGACGGTGCCGCTGCGCTGCGCGGCGCTGCAGGTATTTAATCTGTTATCACACAGACAAAGTTTTGCAACCTGCAAAATGCTATCTACAAAAAAAAGTTGCGTTTTTTGCCACTAGTAAAACAAATGAAGAAAACACCTTTTATTGTTGCCAGGCAACCACCCCATCACCCCCTTACCCAAACCTTCCCGTGTAATCAATGTACCGATTACTTTGGCTAGCTAAATCAACCTAATTATTTGAGAGGCTGTCAGCAGATAAACAGAGATCTGTGTGGGTACATGAGACCCTAAAAAAGAGGCTGGATCATGGGGAGTACCACCAGTTGGTCCAGGAGCTTCTCCTCCATCATGGACGTTTACAGTACTGCACTTATCTGCTGTTTTCTATTCAGATGTGGTTTGTAAAGTCATATAGCTCTGGGTATCCAGCAACCACTACCACCAGTTTCTCCTCCACTGTTTAAAGTTGTTGTCGTGACCACCACAGAAGCTCCACGTCTCAGCTCATCCGATTGGACAATGGGGAAAAAAAGACGTAGGACACTTTTCCGCTCTGAGTTGAAGTTGTTTTCAACTCAAGAGTTCAGAGCACTCCAGCAAAAATGCCAGGTGCCTAGAGAACATAGCAACACAACAACAGCGAGCAAAAAGTTTCATTCTCATTAAAAACAATTATAAAAAGCCGCCTCCAGCTGCTGAAACACTCTCTGTGTGATCAGGGCTTAAGTGTAGAGAATGTTGTGTGCTGCACAGATTGTAAGGCACTTTGACACAGATGTACATAAATTGATTTCATCTATTTTCATCAAGTCATAAATTTACTCATGCAGTAAGAACAGAAAAATACAGAAACAGAATAATGTTAAAAGGAGGACTGGTCCATATTCACCCCATCCTTCACAATTCAGAGCTTAAATAGATTACAGTAAAACCTAGAAAAGTGCATTCAGTCGAGTGCAGCCAGGTGGCAGAGCGCCACCCGCACTGATCGCAGCCACCGCAGACAATTCATGTAATTCCTGCAGAAGTGTCCCTTCCCAGAATTTAGATACACACCTTGTAAATTTGTGAAGGAGCCAACAGCACGTTGCACAGGGCAGATTGATTTCATTTTTAATAACCAAAACAAAGGCACGAATCTTTGATCCATTTCATACATGCTTATTGTTCCAATAGTTTCCGGGATTATCTGCGCACAGACAGGCACACGCGCTCGCTCACACACACACACACACACACACACACACACACACACACACACACACACACACACGGCCAAATGCATGACCCCCTCCAGGCTTTACGGCTGGCAGTGATAAAAATGGGGAAAAGGCGAGATTAAATTTAGCATCCAAGAAGAAGTCACATCATTCATTTAACTGCTGAGTGAAACGTTCAATTTGTAGCTCAGCAGAGGAACGCTCAGCTCTTGCAGGGAGGCGGATATATATCATTTGTTTCCTGAGAGGAGACGGTGTCAGAGTCTTTCACAGGGCTGGGTCTGAGTCTAAAATAAAAGCGGGAGAGTGGTATGACTGGCAGAGCTCCATCCACACCACCAGATATCAGGGCGGAGTCCCAGAACGACCCCTGGACAGGGCACAGTCCGTTCCCTTTAGTTAAACACCGTGTGTGCGTGTGTGTGTGTGTGTGTACTGAAGCCGAGATCTGTATTCCAAAATGATGGGTGATTTTCCTGTTCAAACATTTCCCTTTTTGCCCAAGATGAAATAATATTTTCTGTATCTGACGATTCCAACTGAAAGCTCCGGTTACAGGATTCAGCCCAGATTTATAAAGTACTTGGACTCTAATCTGTCAATTATTCAACACAAATCTTACTGTTTTTTTGTTTTTCATTTCAAACCATCGTGCAACTAATTTGAACTGGAAAACAAAAACAAGCCTCAGATTGAAGTGCACAACACAAATGAAGTCATTCTACTCGTCAAACATTTGGAAATGAAAAATATGGATTAAGCCAAATATTTACTTCCCAATAAAAATAGTGAAACAAATGAAAGCTTGTCGAGATAAAACAGAGCATACAGCAGCGATGCTGTTGATTTCTTTGACAAAGCCGATGCAGTGATTGACGGTATGATGCATTTATGAGTCGACATCAAACCCTCGGCCTTTGATTTGGAATTTCCCCCTCTCTCATCATTCCTCAGTCGTTTCAGTGTGTTGGAGTAATTCCTTATTGGACGTGTCTTTTTGTAGCTTGAGAATGTTGTGGCTAAAATACAGTCTGCACGTGAGAGACAAATGGTTTCAACTCCACACCTGGTCCTGTGCAGGGACAGATATAAGTGGTTTAAAATACAAATGAAAGTAAAAAGAGGTGCTTGATTGAATGAGAGCAACGTCTCATCAAAGCAGAACCTCCAGAGGAATCAATTTTCTGACTGAGGTCAGCTGCATATGCACTTAACCAAAGTAGGACAGAAGTTAGCTTCAAATGGAGGCTCCAAAAAAGGAAGTCAAAGTGCTCACAGAGACAGAGCTAATGTTTAGCATGGTCGCCATCTTAGCTAAATATAAAGTGCAGCTGATGCTGATGGGAACGTCATTAGTTCTGCAGGTATTTAATCATAAACCGAAGTGTTGGACACATTCAAATGTTGATCTGATGCAGCCCAGTCACCAGGAGAAAGTGCTCTGAGGATTTCATCCTGGTACCTAACAGCAGTCAGGGTACAGTTGGCTATGACATGAAGATCTGTGTGACCCTCCAAGGATCTGCCTCCCCAGACCATCACTGACCCACCGCCATACTGGTCATGCTGGATGATGTCACCACGGCGTCTCCAGACTCTTTCACACCTGTCACATGTGCTCAGTGTGAAGCTGCTCTCATCTGTGGAGAGAACTGAGCGCCTGTGCAACCTGACTGGGCTGCAGGTACGGCCTCATGCTACCAGTAGTACCAAGGACACTAGCAGAAGACCAGGCTAGAGAACAATCAGTCAGGAAGGATAAGGAGAGAGCAGCTGTCTGTGGACACCACATGTGAAACCATTCCCTTTTTGGGGCTTGTCTTGCTTTTGCCTCTCCATTGCACCTGTTGTCACTTTGATTTGCACCAAAGCAGCTGAAGCTGATTCACAATCACTTGTGCTTCCTACATGGACACACTGATATCCCTGAAGTTTAGACTTCCTGTTACACTGTGACCTTTAAGTGTTCCCTTCATTTTTTGGAGCAGTGTAGATAAGCTGACTTTGTCATCGGGAAGTGGAGTAGATGGTGAACAGTACGTCACCAAAGTGAGATGTCTACCAAGCTGCAGACCATAGTTTGAGACCAACAGAAAGCAAAATCCGGTTGTTTAATTTGTGAGTCTTTTCTTTGTGTTGAGCTTTTCAGCAACACGTTGGTGTTTTTCGGCAGAAATAGTGCCATAAAAAGTGGTTGTTTTTACTGAGATATCGCTGTGTTTCCTTCTGGGCCTCCAAAAACTGGGTATTTTAAGCTGAAACACGTTTTTTTTCCGAACCATGACCAAGTGATTTTTAAGCCTAACCAGAGCTTTGTTGAAACATAAGGTTCCAATGTGAAACGGACAATGCTAGGGATGCATGGAATTTTTATGGATATCCAACATGCCGATATGTAACAAGTCATTTGGCCGATACCTGATATCAATATTGATATGTCCACTTTTTTCCCCACCAAGTCGGGCGGGTGGGACGGATGGTGGATGGCTCCAACAACCACTGACTTTGACTTAGGAGGCCAGTGTTTGCTTCCTGTAAAATCATCGAGTCTGTTCTTTTTTCCCTAAACCCGACCACATTGCTGAAGGCAATAAAAAGTCAGTGTTGTACCAATGTAGTGCTTTTATTTTGAAAGAGACTGTATGCAAACTGTACATTTCCTGTGAAAACAGAAGTGTATTTTGAAAACAGACAATGCATGTAACAGGCTGAAGTTGACACGGCGTCCCAGAACGTCAACAACCAACACACCCAGGGTACCTTGCCATCGTATCTGGATGTAGAAAGTCCATGACCAAACGCTGATATGTGACGAGGTCGGAGTGAGGATGTGTTGGTTAGTCAGACATGCTAATGAGGTTTTAAAGTCAAGACACTGGCATCGTAACTAGATGACCTCAGGCATCCATTGCTACAGACCATGTCATGCTATCTTATCGGTAAGATTCGGTATAACGCTTTAAAGTTTGCCTAAATTTTGTCGAGGGAACAACTGGCGTGGCTGTTTTTCAAAACAGTGCACTTGACTATTTTTGCAAACTCACGTCTCCTTTAGGAATTAAATATTTAACATATTAGATTTAGGCCTATTTGTTCACTGATGTTTTAATCTTATGATTTAATGCCTTGCAGTAATTTCTTCAATTAATATTTGATTTTACTTTCCTCTGATCTTTTATCACAGGGCTCTATTTTTCTCTCATTTTGTTTTTTAAAGTACAAATAGAAATAATTGTCAGTCTGGTTTGGGAGAAAATGTTTCTCCGTGTTTTGAAATCGCTGTCTTGACCTTTTGTGATATGTAATCATATTAAAACAGCCTGGATGAGTCTGTTACACTGGATGTAGACATGGCGGTTAGCAACACATCCTCACTGTGACCTCGTCACATACTGACGTTTGGACTTTCCACGTCCACATATGACGTCCAAGGTACCCTGGGTGTGTTGGTTGTTGACGTTCTGGGACGCCGTGTCAACTTCAGCCTGTTACATGCATTGTCTGTTTTCAAAATACACTTCTGTTTTCACAGGAAATGTACAGTTTGCATACAGTCTCTTTCAAAATAAAAACAACATCAGTCCAACACTGCGAATTAACATTTTCTTGCTTCAACAACAAACACACATGGTTAAGTTTAGGAAAAAAGAACAGGTTTGGCTTTAGAATCTTTCAGGACATGGACACTGCTCTCTTGGGTGAAAGTTGGTGTTTGTCGCCCCACTCAGAGTTCCGCCACCTTAATTTTGGTTCTGGTTCTGCCAAGTTTCCCCCTGAAGCCGGCTTTTTTCATTAGTTTCTGATGCCGTAAGTCACTGCCCACGCGCCGGATTTTGACGACTTCGGAGTGAGACCGCGCTCTTGTTATGTGGAATTTATACTTCTGCGCTGAACTGATGCCGTAGCCTGACGTGCACCTCCCCAGAAATGTAACTGCATGCCGTGGCGCTGCAGACCTCCTGTCTGTCTCTGTAAGCTGAAACCATTTCCCTCAGTGGAAACAAAACTTTTATTTACTTTAATTTCACAGATAAGAAACAATAAATTGTGAAGATGTAACCCTTACCTGCTCCTGTCACTTTAAGATAGTGTTAAATGTATCAAATAGGAAATGAGAGTTGACTCTGTTCTAGGTTCAGTGAGGAGACTGCTGATATTTACCTGCCTAATTGTTGAATTAGACCTACAATATCCACCCCAAATACCACACACACAACAGACTGACAGTTTTAAAGGAGATATATTGAACCCAGTAAAGATTCTTCACAACACAGTATCTCAAAAAAATAATAAAATAAAATAGATCGTGAGAAAATTGTAAACAAAAGTGAGTACTGGATTAAAATACTACAGTACCTATATCCATTCAAAACTGGATTCACAATACACAGCTCTATTAAGTACCTTTTGTTGTACCACAATTGGCCAATCGAATATTTCGAACAAAAATAAAACCTCTCTGAGATCTGAATGAATGAAAAAATGAATAAATAACCCATAAAAGAACGAAATGAGTGCACTCAGAAAGTCCTACCACCTTCTTTCACAGTGAATGTCCAAGGTGAGTATTGCGATGGGGGGGGGTGTGTGGAGATGTGATCGTGGATGACCCCTTTTCCGAAGGTGAGTGACAACCAGGATAGAGATGTAGGTGTATGACAGCAGAAAATGGTGGAGGAATCGAGGACCCAATGAAGGACTCTAAAAAAAACTGGGAAATCAATTGTTTACAGCTCTAAACAGTTCTACGCCGTCCCACTTGAAGTCGCAGCTCGTCAGTCGTCTAGTCTACATCTGTGTTCAACTCTGTGTTAGATTTCTGACTTATGACTCTGTTTTTATCAACCAGTTTCTACCTGTTTTTTTCCTCTTCTTGCATCAACACACACCACGCAACATCGGTTGAGGGGACACGCAGAGAGAGACATAAAGTTAAGATGATTACTCGTATCAGTTTTTATCACACTGAAAACAACACGTAACTGCCATCCGAATTAAAGGGACAGTAACACAAATAACCTGGGGTTTACTAACCCTGGTTACAAAGACAATAAAGCCTCCACACAAGGCATTTTAAGTCTTGTGTGTGATTTATCCTGGCTTCATATGAGCAGAGGAAAAGTCTGCTAGCTGCTAGGCTAATTTATACAATGTAAAATGCCATAGGCTTGTGCTAATAACGTTAGCATGTTGTATTTGTTTGGAAAACGTGTTTAGTATAAGACAGTTGTATTGTCAGTGAACCTTGTGAGCTGTAATGGAGCGAATTTTGTAACGTTACCTTTGTTAAATGTTGCTGTTGTCCCTGGCTTCATATGAGTAGAGGAAAAGTCCGCTAGCTGCTAGGTTAATTTATACAATGTAAAATGCCATAGGCTTGTGCTAATAACGTTAGCATGTTGTATTTGTTTGGAAAACGTGTTTAGTATAAGACAGTTGTTTTGTCAGTGAACCTTGTGAGCTGTAATGGAGCGAATTTTGTAACGTTACCTTTGTTAAATGTTGCTGTTGTCCCTGGCTTCATATGAGTAGAGGAAAAGTCCGCTAGCTGCTAGGCTAATTTATACAATGTAAAATGCCATAGGCTTGTGCTAATAACATTAGCATGTTGTATTTGTGGGGGAAATGTGTCCAGATAAAGACAAGTGTTTGTCTGTGAATGCTGCGAGTTATAGTGAAGCTGATTTGTGTACTTGTGTTTGAAAGTGTCTCTATTAAGCCATGTTTAATGTGTGTTTAATGTGTGTTTTGAATCAACTAAACTTTAAAACACTCTGCCGCCAACTAGTGTTTTGGAGGTGTAACTGCAGAGTGACACAGACACACCATATGTTTCACAAGAGGCCACGTGCAGAGCAGAGACTAGGTGTACACTTTCATAGAGCACACTGTCCCACAAATGATCAGAGTAATTATTGATCTGTGTGAGCTATATGATGTGATCATATGTTGCAGAGGTGTTTCAATCATTCTCTGTCGGACTGTCATGCACAGGAAATAATGAATTAATCCAGTGAGAATGCACCGTGGGTGAGATTCATCATCGACTGTTGACTCGGTCTCAGTTAGTTGAGGTGGGGCTTCAGACTAATGGAACACAGAGATCCTCCTGAATGAGGGTGCCAAAGCAAAATGAATGCGATCGTATTAAAATAACTAATGAAACAGAGCTTTTGTCATCTGTCCTCGCTCATGACCTTTGACCTTCCTGCTCCAGATGGAACCATCAAAGGGTGAAAATGTACTTCCTGAAGGCATATTTATCTCTCCGATTAACCCTTCAGCCATGTGAGTTTATTCTGAAAATGCGTTTTCTCTCTGTCCTTCACTTCTTTTCTTTGCACCTATTTTTTTTGCAACATCATTTTATGTTCATAGCAAAATCCTCCCTGACCTTTCCACTACTTACTGTGGGTTGTTTGTAATTTTGTGATTAAAAATCAGAGCTTTCTCCACCGTCGCACACATTGCAAGTCACTGTGGATGAATGCGTCAGCTAAATGCCAAAATTGTAAATGCAAATGAGACAGGTACAAGCACGAGAACACGGGCAGCATTTGATTACTGCTAAGAGCAGCTGGCGCCTTTGTGTGTGTGTGAGTGACAGTGTGTGTGTTTTAGGGGGGCGGGGTTGTCAGAGGTGCCTCTCCATTTAATAACATCTGTTTGAGTAAATATAATATTTAAGGGTTTAAATAAGTGTCTTTTAGCATCGCGTGATTCATCTGTCTCCTGTAATACGCTGCTCCGTTTGTTTGACCAGCAGTATAATTCTTATTCTCCATCTTTTAGGCAGAGCTACAATAAATATGCATGAGAGTGCACCAGTGTGTGTGTGTGTGTGTGTGTGTGTGTGTGTGTGTGTGCATGCAGGGCCATGCAGGGCTCAGTTGGACATCAAATAATAGGCCATCATCAATCTCTGTCACACTCTCCAGGGACTAGGGAGGGGGTGTGTGTGTGTGTGTGTGTGTGTGTGTGTGTGTGTGTGTGTGTGTGTGTGTGTGTGAGTGTGCACGTCGGAGGGAGGGGGAAAGAGGGCCTGGTCAAGTGTGTGTGTGTGTGTGTGTACACTCTACGAGATGGAGTAAATGTGGATGAGACAAAGGAAGGGTTATAGGCTTTAGAGCTACGCACGAGGGATGTGTTTGTGTGTGTGTGTGTGTGTGTGTGTGTGTGTGTGAGCTACTGGGATGGTGTAGGGCATCTGTGTGTGTGTGTGTGTGTGTGTGTGTGTGTGTGTGTGTGTGTGTGTGACTGACATATGGACCATGGTTAGCCACAGCATGTCATTGAGGATATCTTATCAGGGAGGAGAGGCAGCAGTGCGAGTGCTCTCTCTGTTTGCTGATGTTATTATTATGATATGTTTCCTCAGTCAGAGCCACAGTGACATGTTCTTTCTGTCTGGCAAAATCACATGAGTGTCACCTTCCTCGCTGTTGTCCTCTGGCACTAAAAGTTGTTTTTTTCCCCCTCTCACAAAGACTACTTCTCTGTGGAGGATTCTTTTTAAAGCACAGCTGCGTGAGCAATGACGAGAGAAATCGTAAAAATCCCGTTGAGCCTGTGACTGTACTGAAGTTTTCCTTTGTGCTCCTGACGGCTGAAATGCTGTTAATCTCGTTTCCAGTGTAAAAGTTGTGGATGGTACCAACAGAAGCGTTCCTTAGCGTCCCCATGTTTGGTCCCCCCTCTGTTGGGGTACCTAGCACACAGATCTGGTACTAAAAGGTGGAGCTGTGAACCCTGCAGTCTGATTGGTCAGTAGAGGACGCTCACTCTGCTCAGGGCTGAGTTATGTCTGGTTTTGAGGCTCATGTAACCACTGTTCATACTGTGGAGAGTTTTATTAGTAAACTGTAACTATAAAATGAAAGGATGTGTTGCTGCCTCTCACAGCAGCTGGAGTCTGAGAAAAAATAACTTCATTCACTGGGCCGACTGCCGGCGACTTTTAAGGTGGAACGTTAACTTGTAATGTTACTCAATGCATGAGTTGATGACGTGAATCCATCAGCACACCTTAAATTTCACTGTGACAACTTTGACCATCACTTTAGTTTTTATATGACACACACTTTTAGTAATGACTTTAAAAATATAGATTCATTTGGAGCGGATTATGTGAAGGTCATATATTCTAATCCTCACTTCCTGTGGGCTACAGCAACACTAAACCCCTGAGCTTGCCTGAGAAGGACTAAATGCACAAAGCTGCTATTTTGAAATATCCCATGGAGAGAGACTCTCACTGCAGCCTGTTCTATTTTGTTGTGAAAATGTGGGCGTGCAGCCTCGTTCTGTGGACGATAAACCAGGTGCAGACTTCCATCTGTGTCACCGCTGATGAGGAAATACAGCGAGTGCTGGACGGAGCAGTGAGTGACAACAACCCCGCCCACATTTAAGAGGACTGTCTGAACACACCGAGGGTCTAGGTACCATGTCTGAAGGCTTACTGCTGGTTCCAGAGGTGCTGGACTGAAAGTGTAGAAGTGGTGCTATTGTGTGCCTCTTGGATAAAAGGTGAAATGTTGTCAAGAAACTCAAGCGAGTCCAGTTGCCTACGATGCAACACTTACAATTTCCATGACCTGAATAAATGAGAATCTTCACCAACCAGCAACCAATCCGTATCCATCTGTAGAAGATGCCACCTCTGTGTTGCTATGTGCCAGCATGGATCAAAAAGCAAAAGGCATGGGAGGCCTTTATTACTGAGGCATTTCTGGGTTTGAAAAGTATGAAAACAAGACTTGGTCAAATAGCTGTTGCGGTCCAGCCAGAAAGAATGACACAGAAAAATCTGAATCGGCACAACAAAAAATGTTTTGAATATTTCTGAGTTTTGCGTGAATACTGGCTGTGTCTGAAAGCCCTCACGACTCACTACATACTCCATTATATGGTGCGTTCACCATTTTGTAGCGCCTTCCAAATGTATTATTATACCCTGTACAGTGGACTCAAAGTATCCCACAATGCACTGTGAAAGGTAGTGTACAACTGATGGTCATTCAACAAGCAATTTTTTTGCCATGGAATAAACTGTTAGTTTCATACATAGTTTTCTATTTCATACTCCTATTCTTGCTTCCCATAATTGGAATATTAATTATATATATATATATATATATAGATAGATAGATATAGATATATAGATAGATATATATATAGATAGATAGATAGATAGATAAAATATATGCTATTGTAAAATATTTCTGATTGTGATTTTGATTCTGATGAATATATTCTGTCAGTCAGCCATTACACAATTCAACCTTAATTTCCGCTGAATGCCTTTGTGATTTAATGACACTTTGCAAAATTATAGTGTGTGCCAAAAAAAGGCAAGCAAGCATATTACAGCATGAATTATGATCTTTTCTCTAAAGATGATTTTATTAGAGATGCTAAACCCTCCTGCAGTCTGCACCTGTGAAAAATAAAATAAAATAAAGTAAAATGAAATAAAATAAAATAAGATAAAATAGAATAAAATAAATTTAAATTAGATTAAATTAAATTAAACTAAATTGAATAAAATAAAGTAAAATGAAATAAAAATAAAATAAGATAAAATAGAATAAAATAAATTTAAATTAAATGAAATTAAACTAAATTGAATAAAATAAAATAAAATAAAACAAAATTGAATTAAATTAAATTACATTACATTAAATTAACAGTTGATAGATTACTGTGTGAATAAAATAAGGGACATATTCCAACAAAGTTTTCTTTCTTTATGTTACACTTTTTATCATTAGCTTGAACACGTCTGTCCATTCAGAAGTCTTCATTATGGTTCACACACGGGCATAAACTGAAACTCTCTGATCAACAGGACAAATTGTGTTTGCAAAATGTTCTCACATTCACAAACATTAACAACATGCAACAAAAGCAAATATTTCCATCAAACATCACAACTTGTGGTCAAAATAATATATTCTCATATATAGTCGTTACTCAGTGGAGCATACAGCATGCAGCTGTCAGTATGAACCGGTTCACTCTTGATTTGTGTGACATGCCTGTGCCATTTAATGATACTTTACACAGTGTGTGCCAAAAAAGGCAAGCAGGCATATCATATCATGAATTATGTCCTTTCCTCCAAAGACGATTCCTGCTGCACTCTGCACTTTATATTTACACATATTTGAGATGCCCTACTCAAACGCAGTAAATAAGAGAACGTGTTCTTCATTCATTTTATAAAACTGGCCTCCTTGACCTACGTTTGCAAACATCAACACAGAGCTGGCATCTCTTACAGATGAATAAGGACTGATTGCTGACTGAAGTGTTGTGCAAAGAGGTGTCACATAGCTGCACTGAAGATTTATTACTGAGGTACAGTAATTTCTATCAGCCCTGAATAGCTTTGTTCTTTTTGTTTAATGCCGTTAATTCAATATTTATGAGATCTGTGCTGACTGTTGTGATAAATGAAAACCTGTGACACATCTGCAAGAGGGGACTTCTGCTGTGGGGAGGAGGTGATGATGAAGATCAAGAGTCTTTTATTGTGTCTTAGCGATGGAGATAAACTGTGTAGTTGTGATCAGACACTTTCAGTTCAGGCCTGTGTGTGAGCTATTTTTAAGATATGAAACCTAAATGTGTCCAAGCAAATGAGAGAAACTGTAAAATATAATTATATGTAATGATATGTAGTTTAAGGAGCTGTTAGTTCTGCTAATAAACTAAAAGGTGTCGTGTACTGATAAATACCTGTGATATGAATGTGAGTTAATCAATGTGTAGTTATTAATTATAGTGAACAGCAACAGTGTTTGTTTACAGCAGTGCAAGAGTTGCTCCAGTGGGGCGGGGTGTGGCAGCTCTCTCCGCCAATCAGCATCGAGCTTCTCCCGAGAAAGCGCTGGAGAGGCGGGACTTGCGGCGCCATCAGCCAATCAGCGCCTACCTTCCTCAGCGCTGGGAGAAGTTAGCACTCGACTGCCAGTCTGGTCCGTAGCCACGATGGATGCAATACCATGCCTTCTGTTCGTCCTCCTGTTCGGGACAAGGGTACAAGAAAATAACGGTAAGTGTCCTCAAGCGAGAAACACTGAGCTGGGGTTGATATTTGTCGCGTGTTTCTCTGAAGTTACTCTCGCGGGTCCGAGCGGTGCCGCCAGAAACGCTCTTTGTTCAAGAAGCCTGAAGAAGCAGAGTGTGTCTAACTAAGATGGCGCAGGGTCGGCGGCCAGCCTGCTGCTGCCTGTCTGAGGAATGTTTATTGTCTGGGGGGGAAAAAGGAGCACGGAGCTAAAAGTCACATCGGGCTCCAAAGGGCCGACGGCTGTAGCTCCGGAGCAAAGCTGGCCTCTGCTCGGCTACATTTCGGGCACAGCTTTGCGTTTGTGCTCTGCCAACAAAAGAGTCCCGAGGAGCGGTGCTCAGTTTGGCAAAAACAAAGTTGGCAGCATCACTAAGTCGATGTTTGCTTTTTGTCAAACACTGGTTGTTCATTTACTTTGCGGTCGGAGCGTGTCCCTCTCCTGGAGTTAAACTGTAGAAGTTAATGTTACCTGAATGCCTCTGTGTAGTTCACGGGTTACCGTTGTCTCAACATCACGGTTGTAACTTAGTCATTATTCTCCTAACATCCCACGGCAGTGACGTGTAGCTCAGCGGGGTTTGTGTACAAGCTGTGGAGGAAAGTAGCCAGGTGAAGCCGTCACTGTTTCCTCCAGCTAGTATTTATGCTCGAGTCTAAATGTCCCATCCGCATCCTCGTTAATGAGCAGTTGGAGATGTTAACTGGTGGTTTAACTTCTATTTAATGCTCTGACACTGCAGCATCACGTTAGCCTGCTAGCTTTAAATCTGCTGCGAGCTGCAACAGAGTTTGGATATTTTTAGTCACGGTTTGCAGCTGGGGGAATTATTACAGTGTCTCTCCTCAGCACAAACTCAAAATGTGGCACATTGTAATGCAGCTTCGCCCCATTGAAGTCCTTAAACGCACCATCTAAACTGCACATCATTTACAAAACTCGACTTTGAGCATAGCTTTGCAGAGACAGTGACACAGTGTGTTTGCAGCTGAAATGTTAAAAGTCTCCTGAAGATGGTGAGTCTTGTGTAATGGGGTGTTTATGGTCACAGATAAGCTGTACTGAATTGGATTCATCATTCACAGCCTCTGATTAGCGCTGCAACCATCCATGCTCAATGCACTGAGGTTTTTATTTCTTATTCCTGCAACGGGAGCTGCGTCTCTTTGTTCCAGTGGTCAGCACATTGCAAACTGAGAAGCCTCTGTTTAATCATCGATAGCCGATAGTGTTTTCTTCCTATTGACTCACAGACTCACGCGTTTCCTTTGTGTGACATTCCTTTGTGTGTGTGTGGAGAGAGAGAAAGAGAGAGGGAGATGAT
The DNA here is from genome assembly GCF_011397635.1 of Epinephelus fuscoguttatus. NCBI lineage: Eukaryota > Metazoa > Chordata > Actinopteri > Perciformes > Serranidae > Epinephelus > Epinephelus fuscoguttatus. The sequence continues at coordinate 36,150,830 of NC_064772.1, read as the reverse complement.
GAGTGGAGGAGCATGCTTTTCAAACGGCATACATAAAGATCTCATCAGAGCCTCCCCATGCCAAAATCAGGGTCGTGTCCTCATATACCCCGTCGCTGCCTCAGATGCAGGCTGGTTATTAAATTGATATGTTGGCTCAAGGACACACAGGAAGGGAGGGAATTCCGCCGTCTTTGTCCAGCAATGGGATTGTCATGGCGTGGCTCCATGGTCGGAGCTGCATCATTTACATCAGAAAAGAATCCAATATTTTACATGCAGTGGTGTGTTTATGTGTATAAACACAGAATCAGTGCAGCACATTTCAGATGAGTGAAATAAATAACCTGGGCTGCGTATCATATTTATATACATCCACAGATGATTTAATCAAAGAGCACCAGGTGTTATTGACTCTCTAACGTGTCACGTTGCTGTTCGGCGTTCAGCACCACACCCCTGCAGCTCACACACACTTGCTTCAGCAGCAGCATTCACATACACAAAAGCACCCGCACACATCCGAGTGCTGGCAGCGGGCTAAATTGGGTGGTGTCACTATTACTCTCCTCATCCTACCAGCCTCAGTCATCCTGCCGCCTAATAGGCTCTGTCCTCGTGCTCTGTCACTAGTCCCCCCCCCGCCTCCCCTCGCTCCCTCAGCCCTCCCACCCTCCAGTTTCATTTGTCTGCTCCGAGTCTTGTGCTTCTCCCCTGCCCCCTCCAGGCGTAGTAAGTAAACGGGCCGCATTTAGCTGGAGTGGCTGGTATAAAAGATGAGTGTTGTGTCAGCACTCTCAGACTAATGCAAGCCACAGTCCAGGGAAAGGGTGTAATGGTCTGTGCGTTTGTGCCCGACCATCGGGGTTCACGGTTTGGTGCACGTAGCCATACACACAGAATGCATGGTACGCAGATTGATGTGTATAATGCTGAGCTAAGTTCACAAGCGCAAGCTCCACCTAGAAACTTTTATGCCGTTAGCAACATGTGCTGAGGTTAGCACAACAAGCTCATTGGCGTGCAAGTCAGCCACGCTACGGCGAGCCCGAATTTAATAGCAAAAGTAGAAGACCTGCCTGCGGGTTTGAGGCCGTGAATTTGCATTTCCAAGGATTGCAAAAATACGACACACCCTACTCTGCTATACTCTGCTTCTGATTGGCTCACCCTGACAGTGTTACCCAGCCTTAACCAGTCTCACTCCCCATGTCCATGACACACCAAACTGACTCCAGAGACTTAAACGCCTCAAAAAATTGCACATGAACACACGGCTAAGACTGAAGCTGACCAACCAGCACGTTTCTGTGCCTGCGTTAGAGGCAATAACTTTCCACGCCAGCCGACGGCGGTAGTCTGTATTCTTCATTCAAACAAGGGAAACAGGAAGACCGTCTTGATGCTAGTTAGCCAGTTAGCACATTAACCACGCAATACAGTGTTGATAGATTCAAGCATGTTTACTGTGTGCCAGTGAACAACACAAACCATCATGAAATGTTCAATGGAGGCTAAAGAAAAGTAATCTGACCTTATGTAACAAGTTTGTTTCGACCTCACTCCCTCTGGATATTAGCGCTTCGTTTACTTTCCTCACTTCAGTGTCTTTTCTTGAAAAAAGCTGGCAGTGGTGTGGCTCAGTGAAGGCCCAACGTTCACCGATGGCTGACCAGCATCTTGGGCCTTTAACCTGATCAATCGGAGGGAGAGCAGGGCGGCTTGTCCCTTTGCAATCCTAGAAAACATAAATTCCCGGTCACCCACAAGAGCAACGTAAAGAGAGTTGTGTAGAACAGGAGGACGGTGTGTCAGTGTTGCTCCACCGTTGAAGGTCTGCCAATGGAAACACATCCAACATGCTAACGCACATTCGACTGCATCACTCAGACGTGACAGTCAACACTCCTCCTAATGCACAAGCTTTAATTCTTCCATCATTTTGTGTTTTTAATTTAATAGAATAAGAGATGGTTTTCAGTTTTAAAGCCTATTGTGACCTGTTACCTTGAAAGTGTGTATTCAGTGTTCTATAGAAGTGTTGCTTATTTTTCTAATTAAAATAGTTGACCTCAGTTGCCAGTGGGCAAAATGTCGCCTCAGTCCCCCGCCAGAGGATTTTGTCTGTCTGCTCTGACACTGGCACTGCTGTCTGTTCATAATAGATTTAAATCAACGTATCCTCATGCATTTGGGTTTTTCTTCCCGCTGAACTGAACTTGCACCGAACCGTGACTTCAGTGTGCCATTACAGCCGTCCCAGTCTGTCCTGACTGTCCCAGACAACAGAGAATGTGACGGATCGCTTTGGGATGTCGTGTTTTTCGGCTCCTCTTGCTCTGGTGTTGCTACTGGTCATGAAATTGCCTGATAACTTTTATTTTAGGGACATATATCCTACAGTGTGTCCCACTTAGGATGCTGCAAAGTGTACACTCTAACAAAGATGTTGCAATGTTTTGGCAGTTTGAATGCAAGAAAGGAACAGGAAGTAACACGTGCAGAAACTGCAACCAAGTGCGTCACAGTCATGGGAAACACTTTTCTCATTTCTAGTGTCACTTTTTCTCAAAAAGTTAGTCCAGTGTTTTTCAAGAGATGCATCACTTAATTTAATCTCCTCTTTTTTTGTGTGTGTTAACATGTGCTGTTGTAGCCCAACAACGATCCGGTTATTGGTGAATCACTGTCAGGTGTTGTGTTTGTAAACATGTCCCAGAAAGCCAGATGAGCCCTTATTCCAGTTTTGGGATACGCCGCCTGAAGTATTAAACTTAAAACTGAAGGGATTAGGCAATTAATCGATTAGTTAGTTGACGTACAATTACCTGGCAGCTCATTTGTTAATTAAATCTCCAGTTTCCAGCAGCATTTTTTACACTTAATAGTAAACTGAATGTTAGGGATGCACCTAGCCTCGCGTCACCAGGCTCTTCACGTACGGCGAGGAGCCTGGCTTTCATTCACTCTGAATTTTGTCTGGATTCTGGTCCCGGTCTAGAGAGCGGATCCGGAATTCACCAAATTCACCGAAGTAAAACTTTAAATTCTGGCGCACCATCGATTTACAATAAAAGAAAAAGGTTAACTTCATGGCTTGGGGCTTTTCTTGTAAATTATATTCTTTAAATTAAAACGTTTCACTGCATTTTTATTAGCTTGGTGCTTTTATTTTGGCGGAAAGGTACATCCATCGAATTCCGGATCCTGTCTCTCTCGCCCTGGTTCCGGTTCCTTACCAAAACGGCCACTAAACGGCCCCAGACTAGGATGCACCATATGACTTTTTTGCAGACTATGCCAATATGTAACAACTCATGACGGATAACTGATACCGATATCCACTTCTTTCCCACCTAATGTTTAAGTTTCTTTTGTAGTCTCAGTTACGATCATATTTGGGTGATGGTTTACATGAGCACAGAGAAATCAGATTATTCATATTTCCCGTACACATCCCAGTTTCTTTCAGAGTATTCCAGCATCATATTCAGGTTTCTCATAACCAAAATGTGGTGTTTACATGCCCAAAAGCCTGACCATAAACTCATAAAATCATGTCCATGTGACCTCACTTACAGTGATTGAGTGTTGTGATTGATTATTTGAGAAAAGAATCAGCAGATTGATCTGTGATGAAAATAAGTTGCAACCCAACTCCACTTCTTCTGATAATATAAAGCTTCAGGTGTATCGTCACTCTTTGTTTTCTGTTCCTGGTGACCGCATGCATCGATTCAAGCAGCCAGAAAGCAAATATTGATTATGAATCAGGTATCTCTGTCAGTGTAGACATGAGTGGCTGAGATGTTGAATCGGGCAGGTTTTTCATCTGTAAGTTAAATGTCATGTCCCACATACGATTAAAACAAAGGCGCTAACGTACGTGTTAACTCATTCATTGTGTGTATCATGGCCCGACTAAAAACCTGCATTTTTCGTCGCATACTGTCTTTTTGAAGCGCCTCTCTTTTGTCTTTCTCCAGTAGCATTCAGAGTGAAGTTAGCAGTAGTTTAAAGTGTCAGCCGGGGATCACGGCCAGTCACTGCTACTTTGAAATGTATTATTAATGCAGTAAGATTCATTGAATCCTCCGGAGATGTTACTGTACGCTGAAACTGCAAAGGAAAGTGACTGATTGATGCAGCTAAAAGTGGTCTGTAGCCTGAGTAATTGAAACCAGAGGGTTTTCTCCTTCAGAAAAAACAGCAACAAATCAGGAAGGAATATTTTTCAGTGAGGCAACGGTCAGGGGATTTTTCATCAAGACCACTGTGGGAGCTCTGCTTTCTCTTTTCTGTATGTTGTGTTTTTTATCTTGATACTGTAAAAATCCCACAGAGACTGCAGAGAGTCCATGTTTTGCGCTTAGTTTCATCTGCACCAAATTCTCCCGAGCTGCTGGGGGCCGTTTCTGTGTCTGTTTTGTGTCGTACGAAAATGCTTGTGTAGCGTTGTTTTTCTGGGTGCTGTGTGCTGCTGCTGTCAGTACTCGCGGTGGAGGAATGCCAGGCATGCGGGTGACCCTGGACGCCCGTTGTCCCGGCCCAAGGAACCACGACTAATTTGAGAGGTTGTAGCCATGCCAGTGACCATCGGATTCAAAGGCACCAACGCGTTAATGAATGGCCCCCCACTCTGCTCTCCTTCATGGGGAGGCCAGGGAATCACAAGCTGTACTGCTGATTCTATAGGGGTGGGAATCTCTGGGAACATCACGATGCGATTTGATCCTGTGGTTTCTAATCTGATTCAAATTCTTGATTTAGTGAAGAGAAAAAGGGCGCACAGATTTCAGTCTCTTGCTCCGGTATCGTGTGTGCCACTGAAATATGAAGCATAAATGGCAATTAATATAAAGGGTCTGCACCCTTTTTATTTTAAAAAGCATGAAGTAATTAATTTAAAGCACCTCACAGTAAGAGAAAATACAGCGAGGAGCAGGCGGAGCTGCTCTGTGTTGTTATTAACGTTATGCCTCCAGCAGTGGAGAGCAGCCTCTCTGCTGCACTGAGCGGACGCAGGGTTTTCAAGGCCAAGCTCAGCACAGAGTTATGTTTTTCTCCCCTGTCATTTTTGTCAGGCTTGAATTGATCAGCCATCGATCAATATATGAAAATAGTTTAGCTTCAGACTTTGCTGTGGCCTCTTTGAGTTTGTATTCAGCATAATAGTACCTTATTATCAAAGTGAAATGAAGTGAAACAAATGTATACGTGGCACAAAAAGGCAGTTTAGATTTTGACCGTTACAAAATATGCTTGGCTGATGGATTTTTTTGTGTAGCAGTCCCCTTGGCTGGTGAGTCAACATGTGCGTCCTAGAGCCGACGCTGTAACCTCCCCAGAAATGTTAGTACGTGTTGCGTCGAGGCAGGCGTCCTATGTTTATAAGCTGAAAACCATTTCCGAACAAATCTTGTATTTACTTTAATTTCACAGATAAGAAACAATAAATTGTGAGGACAATAACGCCTCCACAAAAATAGCATTTTAAGTCCTGTGTGTGATTTATCCTGGCTTCTTATGAGCAGAGGAAATCTCAGCTAGCCGCTAGGCTAATTTATACAGTGTAAAATGCCATAGGCTTGTGCTAATAACGTTAGCATGTTGTATTTGTTTGGAAAACGTGTTTAGTATAAGACAGTTGTTTTGTCAGTGAACCTTGTGAGCTGTAATGGAGCTGAATTTTGTAACGTTGCCTTTGTTAAATGTTGCTGTTGTCCCTGGCTTCATATGAGTAGAGGAAAAGTCAGCTAGCTGCTAGGCTAATTTATACAATGTAAAATGCCATAGGCTTGTGCTAATAACGTTAGCATGTTGTATTTGTGGGGAAAATGTGTCCAGATAAAGACAAGTGTTTGTCTGTGAATGCTGCGAGTTATAGTGAAGCTGATTTGTGTACTTGTGTTTGAAAGTGTCTCTATTAAGCCATGTTTAATGTGTGTTTAATGTGTGTTTAGCTCTATTCACTATAAATGAGTATTAGGCGAAGGTAAATTATAATTTCCTCGTGATGTGTTTAATGGAATCCTGTAAAATGTAGTTTTTAGGGAGAAACTTAATACAGTTGTTTTCAGGTGAAATTTGTTGATGCTTTCACAACAATGTAAAATAGATATTAGTGAGGGAGTTATGATATACATAATAAAAAGCAATTATTTATTTTTTATCAAGTGAAAGGTTGTTTCATAAATTTGTATGATTGAATTTGGGCCCAGGTGGTGTAATGAAGGGCTTAATTAATTAGTTCAGTTATTGTTTTATAGTGTTCATGTCTTTGTTTCCCTGGCACAGAAACAGGAATAAATAACAACAAAAACAAAGCAGACATCGGTGTAAAAACACAGGTATCAGCTTTGGGACAAATTGTCATTTTAAAAGTCGGTATCAGCCTGGAATTTCAAAATCGGTACACCTGTATTTCCTGGTGTACTGTCTGTGCTGCATGTGCTGAATGCACCGACTTAAAGCTCAGTGATGTATTATTGTACTTGTTAGCTCAGTGATGTGAGACGGGGCAGCAACAAAGAGAAGTCGCTGGAACATTTCTTTTCTGGATTTGGATTTGTGTCAGAAAAAGTGCCCCCGTCTCAGACATGAAGGCTGAAGCTCTCGACCAAACTATAGCACAGCATGTGACCCTGCGTGAACTCGTTTGCTCAAATGAAGCGTATTTCACTGAATGTCATCATACGGTTAAGTGTGATGCGTTTGTGCAACAATTTCAGTTAAGTGGCTTCATACTGAAAAGAGCCCTCTAAGGATAAAGGCATATAGTTCGCCAGTTTCTGAATTTGTATTGAGGTCGTGAGTGTTCTAAATTTTGTGGCTTTTCAGGCCGTTTAAAGGACGGCCAACAATGTTCTGCAGGTGTTGTAGACATTCAGCCCAAAATGTTGTCAGTGTCTTTCAAAACTCAGATAGCTCTGCACAGAGGTGAAGGGTGCAACCTTGAGTTCAAAGTCCCAATATTGCTTTAAAAGAATCTTCCACAGGGTGATTTGTAATCCAGACACATGCTCACAGTGGGATCTCGCACAGCGCCGCCATCACACCAAATGCTCTGATAAAAATAATCTCTTGATGCTACATGCTAATGTCTCACTAATATACTTACAGTATGCCAGCTCCCAAACTAATGTAGAGGTTACAGCTGAGATTGATTGCTGAATGACTCAGATTATTACAGTAAGTTTAAATGCGTTCTTTAATTTCTTACAATAAGCTGATTCATGTTAAATTAGCGACGGAGGCGACTCTCTTAGATTGGTATGGTTTAGTTTATCTCTTTAGTTTCATACATGAAGAGAATCAGGAGCCGACAGCGCCACTGTAGAGCAGAGCAAAAGAAACACCGAGTGTATTAATGTCAACAGCAGCTTTCAGAATTTCTTTCATCTTGATAAAGTGGTCAGACAGACAGACAGACAGACAGACAGACATCACTGCCACCATTTTCCTCCACTTTTAATTTAACAGCTCTCGCTGAAGGCGGTCCATTCCATTAACTTCTCTGGTGCTCTCCTCCCCTGCCTCCTCCACTATCCCTGCTTCAGGGCTTCTCTCTGTACGTGTGTGTGTGTGTGTGTGTGTGTGTGCGCCTGCCTGCCTTGGAAGTGACGTAGTCATTTATCTGAGACTGCCCCGCTGCTGGGCCTGTTCAGCTTCATCCGTGCTGTGTAATGTGCTGTGTGTTCTCCCACCTCCCTCACCACCTGCCTGCAGGACATCATGTGTTGGATGAGCAGCAGCTTTTTGAAGCATCCAAGTCCCACACATCAGCATCGATAACTTCCCCGTACCCTTTTCCCGCCAAGTCGAGAAAGTCATTCTGGCCATCACTCTTTCATTCGAACTCACGTCACGTTATCACGATATTTGCGATATTTCGACTTGCTGATATTATGACATCATACTGTTACCCACGGCAACAACGAGCATGGCTGGAAGCAAAATATTTCCGACCCTGCAGTAGTTCCAAAGAGGAACCGCTCTGTGGTGTCGCTCTGCTGATAACAACCGGTGGACGATTGATTGGAGCGCATGTAGTATGTTCGAGTTTGGGTGAAATGGAGCTTGTGAGAACTTGGCCCAAGTCCAAGACAATTATAACCGAACCTGACAGACTTTCTAATTGTTAAGTCCGAGCCCGACCCGAGCCTGACGCAGTTTGTTTCCTGACATAGTTATTATGGACAGTGTGTAAATGACCATCAGAAGGCTGCTGTTACACACATTCAAACACACAACTCGCACAGCAGCGCAACACGGCACAGTACACACTGTTGCGTTCAGGCGTTGCCACGTAAATAACAAATTCCAGCACTTGAATAGTCCACAGCAGCATGTCAAGTCGGCCGAACCCAAACAAAATGTTTGATTTGTTATCTGATTACTAGCCACGCACTGGTCCATACACGTAATCCTTATTAACCAAAACGCTCTCTGTGCGCTCGGTTCTCACCAAAACTGCCATAGATTCCAATTGAACTGGTCACCGTTAGTTTGGTCAGCAAATCTGCTGTGTCTGTACTGTGTTTTGGTGTCATTTAGGAGCACACTTTGGCTCTGCTGCTGTCTGTATCGGATCGCACACAATCTACAGATGTGTTCACATGTGCGTGTGAATGCTCCAACTTTTGCGGCACCGTTTACAGTACGGGATGTCAGCTGATCTGCTAAAATATCACTTGCTGACTGCTCACCAGAGGGAACTTATTCTCATGCTGACACTGTGGTGATGAGCTGCTCAATATATTGTAATCGCTCTGCTTCAGATTTTGGTTCGGCATCTTCTTTAAGTTTCTATTCAGCCCTGAAACCTCATTATCTCCATGAAATCTACTTTGTTCTTCTATCAGGCCCTTTGGCTGGTGAGTCAAGAAGTTAATTTTGGTCGCTGCGCATTAAGGAGCGAAGATGAATTCATTTAAAGTTCCTGTGTCGTCTTTCGGCTTGTCTCAGTGAGCAGAGATTGAAAAGGGAAGCCACACGTTTGTTTGTCGGTGAAACCCACCAGCTGCACCACCAGATGACTGAGAAACAAACTGAAGGCTGGAAGAGGAAGAATAAACAAAGGAGAACCTTCCTAGGGTGTGTAAAGGGATGTTGTTGTACCTGCAGTTCTGCATCCATCGACATGTCACAGTATATCATGATATCTGGTTCTCAGATGCATCTGTGTTGGAGAGTGTTCTCAGTAACGCCTGATCTGGGGCGGTGTGGACCACACACAGGTGTAAACCAGGCCGTCCTGTATGAGGTGCCGTAACAATGAGTTGGAGCATCCTTTCTGTTGGAGTGTGTTCGGCTCGTATTGAAGCAGAGGCTCATTGTAACAGACACAGCCTTGCCCTGTCTTGCTGGCAGCTTCATAAGGAGAGAGGCTGTACAGTAAAGTTGTCTGTGTTAGGAAACAGTGAACAGAGAGGACATTTGGGAGATGATGAGGCCGATTGTTTTGTTGGACTCCTTGATCAAGGACTCTGCTTTGAACTCGGTCTATCGTAACTGACTGTGCGTGTATGATTGTGGGGGTGTGTGTGTTCATGGTGTCTGGATGGAGCAGCTGGCAGGGTGCTGGCTGTCTAACCTTTAGATCAGGCTGCTGCATATTTATAAGAGCAGCCGCCCAGACAGATGTACGGCCTCTCCTCCCCTCCCATTCTCAGTCTGTATGGTAGGAGCAAAACGGTGCCACAGATTTATTCCATCTTTTGTGATAAACAGCCGGGCTGCAGGCTCACACACGGTGTTCATGTGCACCGTATTCAGACGGCGGATTGCAGACGATGCAGCTGTCAGCAAATTCTGCTTATGCGCAAGCGCAAATGCAACACAGGAGCAACACTGAGCGCCTCTGTGATCTGTGCATCAATTGTTAGGCTCCCTATATTATTTAGAGAATCAATGCACACACACACATGGAAGGACACACTAATACCTCCATGTCAGAGTCACACCACCATCCTGTCCTGTCCTGAGAGGGTGGCATGTTGCTGTGCATCCCTGGTTACCTCTGCACTTCCTGTCTGTGTTTCGCGTGCAAAACTGGCAGTTGATCCCCAGTCTGCCCAGTGTCAAGGACAGTGTGTTGCATCTGTTATAGTGTGAGCCACAGTTTGGTTTACACCACGTCGCTGAGCTTTGGCCCCAGCTTCGACCTGCGAGGACAAACAGTTCAGCGGGCCAGATAGCAGCCTCTGTGTTTGTGTGAGGGGGAGGTTCATCCGGGTCTGGGGCAGTGGGCCCCTTCACCCAACACACACACACACACACACACACACATACACACACATACACATACACAGACAGAGCTCGCATCTGGTGTGGACAAAGGGCTGGCCATAATGGAGGTGGAAGGCGGTGGGGTAGATGGAGCGGGTGGGGCCATGACCTATGGAAATGACTCTGGGAGCTGAAAGGTCCGTCTGAATGAGGAGGAATCAACTCACATAAAATGATCTAAGGAAGGCAGTGGGGGCAGGGCAACATGTGGACGGTAACGTGTGTGTGCGTGTTGGTATATTTGCTTTTACAGGGGGTCTATCATCTGGAGGTGGATATATCAGGAGATATCAAAACGATTGCTCCTAAAGGTAGAGCAGTGTCACCAATCTGTCGTCTCACCTTAAACACCACCCAGTGCAGGACACTGCAGTGAAGGACCTCCAAGATGACAGTCAAACAAGCCCTCACTTTTTTTTTTGCAGTGCATGTATATACTAGGCATTACGGTAAGAGTTTGTAAGAACTGCCTTCAAAATAAAAGCGACCTTCCTGTGAACAGAAGGCATTTTAACATCCACTCAATAACTCAGTCAGTCTGTCAGTAAGCAATAAAATAAGTATTAAATGATAAATAAAATGACTGATAATGTAAGAACTACTGCTGACAAACTGTCTCAGATAAAAGTTGAATTGAGACCAATCTGACAGTACACCACCTCAGTGTCACTTGTACCCCTTTAGCGTGTGTATGGAGGTTTTTAAACACGGGAAAACCCACTAAAAATATGTGATAGACACCTTTTCCGTCCGAAAACTGGTTAACTGGTAAATGGTAGAAATCAGCATGGACGGCAATAAAAATGTTACAGTGGTTACTTCTTTTTATGTATCTCTTACGCCGACGTCCTCGCTCCCCCCCTCCTCTGTTAAATGGTATCTCCCAGGCGCACTACGTCATCAAACCATGTGATGTTTGGTATTGCTGGATTCAGGAAGCTCTCGACTTTTCAAAAATAACATTGTTTTTCTTTTATTTATTCTGTATTTTGCACCACAGCAGCCTAAACACACAAAGTCCAATATCGTGATGAGTGGTGACAAGTCATGTCATGCCGTTTTTCGACGGGAAAAGTTAAAGGATTACTCGCGATCTTATGTGGAGCTGTTAGCGAGGACTTAGCTGTTTTATAAAAGGTAAGAGTCTCACTCCTACCACTATTGTTGGCTGAGATACACCGTCTAGAAAGTGGGATCATAACTTTCACGTTTCATATGGCTTTATTTGGTGATATTTTATGGTGTTTCTGTGTCATAAACAACATCAGCTATCATAATCACACCTGATTTCAATAAGGTACAATGTTTGAAGCTGGCTGAGTGTTGTTTGATCACTGATAGTACTGTTTTGAAGCAGAGTGACCGACTTGTCATTTGGAGCTCCGCCTGGATCTTTTCATGGTAAAAACACTGTAGAATGGTCATACTTTGAGCAGTCTTCTTCAAATTTGAAACAAGTGTTCATTGATAGTGTGCCTACAGCCCCACAGTGTCATTTACCTGCTCAGATGAAGCCACAGACAGTTATTCATCCTGAAACACATTTTTTATTTTATTTTAGGCAAAATCTTCAATTTTTTACTGACTTCAGAGGCCCATTACTCTGTCTCTGTATCACCTAGAGTGTTTCTGACACTTTCACAAGAAACTTCAGAGAGTTTTCTTTCTGGCAAGACCTCATGCATGCATGTAGTCAGAGCGGTTCAGAAGCTACAGTTATTTTAATTTGGGTTTTGCTACAAAATGGGGGTGGAGTGCAATTAATAACCTTTTTTTCTGGCCTGTCTGTGACGTCAAATGTGACACACCAGTTAAAAACAAAAAGTCATGCTTGTGCTGCAGAGCAGTGCACGTAGCTGTCACGTAGGGCTGCATGATTAATCGTAATAAAATTGTGATCTCGATTCATATGCATATGCGATCTAATTTTTCAGTGACCGCGATTCTACCGGCCCCGCCCATGCCGGGAGTCGGGACATCATCTGCATGAAAACAAGCACTCCCAACGACGCAGCGTTACACCACGTGATGCAGAGCGACAGCCAGCCGGCAGTTTGGAAAGCAGCGAGACGGGGGAAACACACTGCTAACTGTAGCCTCAGTTTGTGCCTCATACAGATCTGCTGGTAAAGTTAACTTAGCGTTAGCAAGCGTGATAAAAGACGGTAGAGAGGCGACGTTGTGCAAATAAACCAAAGATTTATTAAATCTCTGTAGCAGTAAACACATGGGCCGATAACAAATCTGTTAACTAATTATGCTAAAGCTTTACAAGCTATTCAGGGCTGCCGACGATAACGTCAACATGACAAACAGCAAGGCTACGGCAAGTTAACGTACTGACACTCCTCATACAGACACACACACACACACACACACACACACTGGACAGCCTCTCAGTCCTTAGCTGCTAACGTTAGCTCATGTACAACACAGGTACCACACAGAAACTTTTACAAAGGGTCATAATGTGCTTCTAGTGACTGTCAAATCGCCAGCGAACATTGTTTACACTGCGGACACGGAGAACAGCGTGCCTGCTGTCATGGGACAAAGATCCTCTGAGAAGAAAGATGGATCACTCTGCTCTGCCGCCATGAACAAACTGGGAGGCAAAGATCCTCTCTGAGGAAGAGGGCTCACTTTGCTTCAGGGTTCACCAAAATGTTTTTTGTTTTTTTCTTTTAATAAATTGAACACACATTAAAGAACATACAAGATCCTGTAGAGAATTAATACATATAATACAATACAATAAACGTTGTCAAATTAAATGAAGGAAGAGGATTTTTTAAAGGCAAATAAAATATTGGGGGTTTATGTAAAAATATACATAGAGACATATAAATAATTATATAATTAAAGATATGTAGGCTATGTTAGGTGAATACTTCCACTTGACTTAATTCCAGGCCTGGAATACCCACCTCAGAAAAATGTTGTTCAACATTGATATTATTGTTAAAATCGTTCAAAAGCTGTAAGAGAAGACAAGAGACTAAAGCTAAAATAGGAGTGTTCCCTCTCTGCTGACCAGAGTTTTCTCCTGTATCAGGCACAATCATAGGCTTTGTCCTTTTGTATCAGGAAATAAGCACAATATATCTTTATGTTGAAAAAAATGTGATTCTCATTTTTTCGAGAATCGTGCAGCCCTACTGTCATGTCAGCTTATTTTGGGGGGATTTTCCGGTGTTTAAATAACCTGCGTACACCTGCTAATATTTGTGGGAAAAAAAGGTGTAATAAACAGGTGAACTTGTGAGTCTTGTTTTCCATCAGAAGTGAAGCCTGCACTGCAGAACCCCCCCTCACATCCTCCCTCAGAGTTTCAGGATTTACATCACCTATTGTTGTCAAATACAGTAAAAGATGGTGTGCGCTGATTTTAGTGAAGCACAGAACATGATGTAAAGGTCGTATTTTTCTTGTTGCTGCAGAGTATCTGTAAGTTTTCTTGAAGGAAGAATGAAATGTGAGGAAACAAACCTAAAAAAAATGGCGAGCCGATCCGTCACTGTGAAAGCAGGCCTGCACTGTGTAATAACAAAAGTTCAAATGAAAAAAAAAACAATGGGGCTTCGAAGCATAATTCCATACAGGAGAGCCAATCTCTTTGCAGAGATTGTGGTTACCATGGTGATAAAAGTAATTAATTCAGCGCACGACCAGGGTGGAGAGAGAGGTGTGATGTGTTCATGTGACTGCACATTCACCAAGGTGTTGCTTGTAGCGCAGAGAACAGATAGCGTGCCGTAGGTGAATGAGACGGTTGCTGGCTGGAGGCAGAGTGATTATGGAGGATGAGGCGCTGCAGACGCCACTTAGGTTTATTAAAGACAGTATTATGGTGTTGTCATTAGGCTTTTCATTAAAGATACTCAGCAAACAATTGATACAGGATATAATCCACCAGTGAAGTGTCCCACAGCAGCGGGCTTCCTGTGGAAAGCCTATTTCTGGTCCATGTCATCATGTAACCAGGTGTGTGTGGTGACGTCTCTATTGAGCTGGCTAAATTTTTAAAATGCTGTTTTTGTGTGAAATTACTTTTCATCCATGCCAGCATTACCAGCTTGTTTTTGTACAGACACAAAGGCCTCTTACATGGGTTGGAAAAACACAGTTTTTGTCTGAAAGCTGCGCTAACATGGAGACAAAAAGATGGGTTTGCAAATGCAATCTTCTTAATGTAGACGCACTCTGTCCACTGTCTTTCTGCCTGTTAGTATTTGCATGACAAAGACATGAGACAGAGAAAGTAATGCCTTGAAAGCAGAGCTGCAGGGCGGAGAAAAATCAGTACACAAAGATGTGTCTTCACATTCACAATTCAAAACTGAGACATTTTGTGTCCGACTAGTTTTAAAAACAGTTTAGAGAAGTCAAACATTGATCTGTTTCTAAAATTCAGACACAAATGCTCTGGAAGGAAATGTTTGATAGCTGGTGATCAAGATCTCTGCAGGATCCCTCAAAGCAACGTTACAAAGGAAATTATATTTTTGTGATTTGGCGCCGCTGCTGCCAACAAAGTTTGGGTTTCTGTGCACCTTCACCACTGTCTAAATACAGATTGACCTGCAGATTGCAGACTGTGTCAAACAGTGCCCCAGTCTAAGCTGTAATGATCTGTCTCACAGTTATGTTATCTATGAAAGATTGTGACGTAGGCTCTAACCTTATCGGCTCTGTGTAACAGAAAGTTTGTGTATTTATGATGTATTCATGACATGTTTCAGATCCCAAAAACCCGTACACCCTAAGCTAAAAAGTAGTCATTGAATTTGAAAAAATAAACACAGAAAACATTTATCCTAAAGATCTCTAAATGTAGAAACGTGATTTACGTATTACTCAAAGCTCCATAACTTATTTGAGCTATATACATTTTTTAGTTTTTAAGATTTGCTCATTTTAATATGCAGAGTGGTTTAAGGTATAAGAAGAGGTTTAATATCCAATGATGGGGGGTGTTGTCTCTTGTATAGTGGGGCTTTTTGATTGCCACTTTAGGTAGTGATGGCCAAATGAAGCCTCATGAAGCATTTTCTTTATTTTCTGAGCCCACTAGATGGTGTTTTTTGTTCAACAAAAGGTTGAAAGCTTCACTGAATTGCCATTCTTTAAGCCTCTCTCTTTAAACCATGAGCGCCATCTAGTGGTCTCAGAAAATAAAGACAATGCATCATGAGGCTTCATTTGGCCGTCACTAACTTTAGGCTGCGCCAGGTCAAACCACACCACGCTGAAATGCATTAACATTGTCAGTTTGAGCATGACAGGCTGCGCCACACTAGACCTGAGCGGTATATTAATTTTTCACAGTATGTCGATATATTTTCAAGCAAGAAATTGAAATATGTTTATGACTGAATTAGCGGAACTTTGTCAGCGGCTTTTAACGTGTATCGCCGTTTAGTTGGCATTAAACGTCAGAAAGAACTCAGTCTAAGTTGCATAAACCCAATAAAAGGATTTTGTGAAGAGCAGTCTTCGTGGTCATGGGAGGAAATTTGCCTCATTGATGTTTTATTTATGTGTGTAGAGAAGTTTGTGTGAAGTTCTCTCTGTCTTATCTGCCTCTGTTTATAATTAACAAACCCGTCAGCTTGTGTTATTTGTCCTGGTTGGACAGACTTCAGCTTCATCTGCAGGGGAGACGTGTTCCTCAAAGGTTTGTCAAGTTCAGAGGCTTCCTGTGATGTGAGCGAGGTGACGGTTCAGTTGGGACTGTTGTTTAATTCAGGACGGGCATTTGAAATGTGTAATGGCGCTGCTCGTCCCGATGCCGGGGAAAGCAAAGGACTGACAAGTTTGATTCTCCTTCAAAGTGCCTCATGTCAAACTCTGGTTCTGTTGTTTGTGGAGCCCCAAGACGGGACTTTGTTCCAAACTGTCACAAACACCTTGCCTCCCTCCGGGGACAATGTCTTTCTAAGTATTTAAAAACGCACAATATCTGCTTCTTTAAAATTCTATTACCCTCTTCCAGACAGGTTTTAGACTCTTTATACTGTAAACTGAGACAATGCAAACTCTCTTGGTGTCAGTTTGACTCTTAAGTGGAAACCTCTCTATATTCATGTCTTTTATAACAGTGTTCTTCATGCTACATCTCAGTGTAACAGGAAAACAGAATGCACAACACAGACTTATATGGATCCTATTTTTTTAAAACACTGGAGCCTGCAGTTAATTTATTGCAACTCCATAGAGCACCTTTCAAACTCAGTGTCTCCAGTTCGGCACACAGACTTAGCGACCTTAACCCTTTGCCATAGAAACGGTCCACCACTTATTGTGATGTCATTTCTGGGAGAATTTTTAAATGCTTCATGTCTCTAAAATGTTTACAACCAAAGCTAAAAGGTTATGAAAATCAATAAACCATTTTAATTAATAACAATTTTGAAATTATGCCATGAATTAAAAAAAGAGATTTTTTAACTGAATTTCAAAAATTAAACACACAAAACATGTCGATTTAAAATATTTTATTTGAACTATGTGCATTTTTAAGTTTTTTTTTTTTAAAGATATGCTAATTTTAATAAGCAGAGTGCAAAGCTTTTTTGATATTTTAATCTGCAGCAGAAATATTTTCGTAGTGTCTACGTTGGTATTTTTTGGTGTTTCATATCCCTAACATCTGTACAACCTGAAAGCTAAAAGGTTATGTAAGTCAATAAACCATAAAAAACGATTAAAGTATTGAAATTGTGTCATAAATAATGTTTAAAAAAAAAAAACAGCAGACATTTGTATTGGCCTTCCTGCACTCCTCTGGGACCACCACACAATTATACCATCTCCTGGACGTAATGACATCATCGCAAGCAAACAACATGATGGCGGGAAAGACAAATGTTTTAGCTTTCTGCCTCTGCAAAAAATTAACGTTGTAGCTATTATAGACAGAAGTTTTAGCTTTATATTTCAAAAAGAATGAATGCTCTCGCTCTTGTGGATTTTTTTTTTTTTTCAGATCAATTTTAAACAGGCTCATGAAAACAACAACTGCCCACGGCTAATGATGGCCAAATGAAGCCTCATGAAGCATTTTCTTTATTTTCTGAGCCCACTAGATGGCGCTTTTTGTTCAACAAAAGGTCAAAAGCGCACTGAATTGCCATTCTTTGAGCCTCTCGCTTTAAACCATGAGCGCCATCTAGTGGGCTCAGGAAATAAAGAAAATGCTTCATGAGGCTTCATTTGGCTATCACCACCCACGGCCACCCGTGAGAGCACCAGTTTTAATACCAGGGTTAATAATTGCAGTCATTTTAGAATTTCAAAGGTTAACAAATAAGGCTTTAGCTTCAGGTTGTCATTGTATGACCAAGAGGAAGTGGCTATTTCTTGTGATTTACCTTAAAAAAAAAAAAAGCTCATTTTTAACATTACGTCAAAAAGTAACTTCAAAGTTTGTTTTTAAATTAGTGTGTTTTAACTTCAAAATAAGTTACAAATATTTTACTTACTCTGAAAAATTCTGACTGATGGGGATAAAAAACAATTAGGGAACAATTCTACAGTTTAATCCAGTCACAAAAAGACATACTAACCCCATTTTAATGGGTCTTACTTTCATGCCCACCTCACAAAAAAATCTACGTTAGCATGATTGCATACTTAAGATGTACGCTCCATTCTTTTATTTTGAAACGGCTGCTCCCCACCCAATCATGAGCGCCTCCTCAAATCAGATCCTTCTAGTTTTCTCCACTACTGAAAATAAGTGAGTGTTGACACACGTTGGCATCAGTGGGGAGACATCAGAGCCTTTTAACAATCCCTGAGTCCTTTCTATAATTACTGCTATCAGGCTGACAGCAGCTCATGTGTACAGGAAAGCATACCTTATAATTATGTGTCACACAAGGTGCCAGTAATTGGGCATCAGTCAACTGCCCACAGGTTTACCACCCAGGTGATGTGTAGGGCTTCGTACCACCTGTGTTTGATCCTCCCTGAGAGATAATGAGCCACACCAGGTAAATACAGGTTAGCGACCGGGGCCGGCTCAGTAACTGTTAGTGACGAATAAACCTGAGATCCAAAAAAGATAAGTAAATGATACTGCTCAAATATACATTTACACTGTCGTTTTGATTTAAGTATGTAGTCGCAAGAAGTATGATGTGACAAGTTCAAACCTTGTGTGATGCAGCATGGCAGATTCTGGTTAATAAGGCTGTCATTTTATGTTCGGTATGATGTCCAACCAAATATTCAGTCGGACAGTTGCTGGTGTTACTTTAATAAGGCTGCGTCCACCAAAGCGTCTCTTTTCGCAGCTTAAAACAGCAGTAGTTGTTGTTCAGCACTTATATGGTGATGGCCAAATGAAGCCTCATGAAGTATTTTATTTTATGAGCCCGCACTGAATTGCCATTCTTTGAGCCTCTCTTTAAACCATGAGTGCCATCTAGTGGGCTCAGAAAATAAAGAAAATGCTTCTTGAGGCTTCATTTGGCCATCACTACTTAAATGTCCTATGTGACGGTATTTTGCTGATGTGTTCATACCGCGAGAATAAATTACATGTGAAGTCAATTTAAAGACGCGATAAGACTGCATTTCCACCAGGTGGCGTGATGTGAATGATGCGAAATTAGCTAACTTAGCAGCGCAAATGAAACAAGTAGCGTAATTTCGCATCATACGCTTATTTGCAATAGTTGAAAAATCTGAACTTCAGCCACCAATTCTGCCGTGATGGCCAGTCACCTTTGAGATCCTCTGGCGATGTCGAGGACATACTGGTTAAGTTCATGCTTCGATTCAGCGATTTCACGCGCGTATGACGTAAGTCAACACAAAAGCCTGGACTATAAAGCTTGTGAAAGGGTCACGATCACAAAGGAGCCTTTGTTGGAGTAGCACGATGGTTAACGTTAGCTACTGGGCTAAAAGCACTAAGTCTGTTTCATATGCAGTGTTACAGAGATATTTAACATGAGTAACGTGTTGGGAATGACATCGTCAGTGTCCGGTATGTCTGATTTTTATCATCAGTCCCCTTCACTGCTTCATGGTGAGACGACCTCGTGCCTGCAGCTCTGCTGGACTCTCCCAGTGTCACAGTGCAGTTGATTTCCAAATAATATTACAGGAGTGGACATCCCATTAATGTTTCACTGGATGCATTCCACTTGCCTGAACACAGAGTTAACTTGCCCGGGGTGAGTGTTGATGTCGAGCTCTTTGACAGGAGAAAAACACGTAGGTAGACACACAGTGCTACCAGACTCCGTGCTCTGTGGCCCATTCGGTTCATCTGAAGATAACATGCAGAGTTTTTCCCCATCGACCAATTGTTTGGTTGAACAGTAGGTAGAATTTCATCCGACCAATACTTTTCTTGGTTGATTACAGCGCTACTGGTGAAGATGTTTCAGAAACTTCAGCTGCAAACAGTCATTCAGCTCTCACTCCCACACCTTCCAGCATTCAGTCTGCTGAGACTCCACTTCAGACATGCATATTCTGTGTGCCTGGCAGCAGAATAGGAGGCTTTCTGAGTACACCTCCAGCTTCCAGTAGACTGGTAGTAGAGCCCACACATTCACTGGAGTGTGCAGGCTCCATTCTGTTTCACTGACGGCCCAATTCAGAACATTATTCAACACAAACAAGGAAGTAGAAGTCTGCCATTTTAGTAGTAAATGGCCATATCATACTTCAACAACAGCAGCTTGAATATCTCACCTTAAGCAGGGACGGGAATTAAGATTTTACTGATATGAATGTCATTATTGATTTGACTTATCGGTCAGGTACTTTATTGATTCTCCAAATGACTCCTCATCTTTTTTCTGTGTGGAAAAAACAGTATGCTAACTCAGGTTTTTAACATCAGTGCAACTGATGTGTGTCTGAACACAGTGTACCGACAGTCTGTCTGTCATCATCTAAAATGGTTGAAAAAATGTTTTTACAGCATTCTTTTCCTTTCATTCAGTTCGGGTTTTTAGTCAGAGAAAATATCTGCTAAGCCTGCCTGCAAGACGCTTTTGTTATTATAACATTGGGTTTACCCTCGGTAACAGACATGTCAGATATGTGGCATTCCCGGAATTTAAGCATGTGTTGCTTAGAAAGACATTTCAGCATATAACTGGTGTTTCCACCCTCACCTAAGATTATAACTTTACAGACTTTACAAGCAGCACTGCTGTGGTCTTTCTTCATGAAAAGAAACCCTGCTTTGGACCTTTACTTTGGCCGTGGAAACTGTAGGACAACAACAGCCCAGCCTTTTTTGATATTTCCTGTAGGGACGTTAGCACACAGAGTAACATTATCAACCCGCTGAGTACTGCCATTAGCATCAAGCTAGCAAAGAATGTTCTTTCTTCATAATGGAGGATATAAAGGAATAAAATGTGTATGTATTTGTATTTTTACTTTTTATCCGCTCCTGTTTGCCTTGATAAAGTTAATGCATTGCGCTGTCATTTTAAACTCAACACTTCCTGTTTCTGTTAGAAATCAAAAGCCCCTTATAACTTCAGCTGAGAGAATCCCTTCATTTTCTAAAAAGGCTTTTATTGTGAAACATTTGCAGGAACTTGTTGTGGAGGATTCAGTGACTGTGTTAGTTTGCATGTGGTACGTCAGATGTAGCTCCGCCCATCTGCTGACACTTTTTTACATTACTACAACAACAGTTCAGCTGGCACATGAACAGACACAGTGACTGAAATAATAGTATAATAATAAAAACAGGACAAGATTAACCCGATGACATCACACATATCATGAAAGATGAACAAGGGTGATTGGTGTGGACCATCGTGTAGTCTGTCACGTCTGTTGGCCAAGTCACGACAAGATGTTATGACTCCACAATCACCTAATGTGACATAGTGAAAATGTTGTGTAGTCTGAACCCGGCATTAGAAAGACACGCTAGCATTGATAAAAGCTGCTTGGCGCACGCAGTTCTGATCGAACAATTTGGATCCGTTCTTAAGTCATGTCATGTGGTGTTTTATGAGGAGTGAGCACTGCACTGGACTTTTTCAGTGATGTCGTAAACAGCATAGTAGTGGATTTACTGTATTCAGAATATCTCTGTAGCTTTTGTAATCCAGCATTGGAGCAGCAGAGGCTTTATTAAACTAATAAATCCAACAATAAATGTCTTCTGTGATCACGAATCACGTACTCCAAGGAGACCTTCAATAGTTTTTCTCCTTTGCCTCTGCCACTCATCTCCTCTGATTAGTCACTCTCTTCAATAGATTGGCTCTTTCTACAGGTTTTTAGGAAGTTTGATTTTAGAAGTCTGTAAAGAGGTGATTCTGCTGACTTTTAATTAAATAGGCTGCATTGGTTGGATCGTAGTGTTTGTGTTTTATTGCTGTTTAAATGTAGGCTGTTACAGGGCTATTTAAAACACATGTCTGGCAATCATTCACCATGGATGAAATTCTGTAATATTAATGGCACGGCTGGGTGATATGGATTAAAAATATTATCGCAGTATTCTTAGGCTTTATCGCAATATTTTGAATTCTTCTCCCAAGTACTGTCGACTACTGAAATACAAATAATCAAATAAACTACAGTTACAGTTAAGTTAAAGTAGCTGCTGTCATAATAAAGTTAAATAAAGTCTTGTTACACAACCAAAGCAGAACCACTGATGCTTTTATTTTGAAGCACCCAGCTCTTTTCAGGCTAAAGTGTTGATGTTTTTGCTGTAAACGTGAAGCTTCTGGTCCACCTGTCAGGTGTTAGCAGTTAGCACAAAGCTAAACCGTTGCCGGTGCACCTTCAAAGGTGAGGATTTATTCACTGTGAGCTGGAAACACACAAACAGCTCTCCAGGTAATATATTAATAGCATTTGCAAGTTGCAGTGGTGCTCCATGGTCGCAAAATGTGACTAACTAGTTGCAATCTGGAGCCCTGCAGATACAAAGACACCCACTTCCTCTGCTCACACTATTGTTATACTCATTAATTTTAACTGTAAGTGCAGTGCCGTTAAATGTGACGATTATTCTTTTTCCTATAAGCTGGAAACCAACAGCTCTCCAATCCATGTATAAATAATCTTTCTAAGTTGCAGTGGTGCTCCATTTTCCCATAATGGCACTAAATAGTTCTGGAGCCCTGCAGATGAGTAACACACCTTGCCTGCTATCGCTCAGGAGAAAGTGATCTGGATGGCCGGAGGGGTGTGTGTGTGTGTGTGTGTGTGTGTATGTGTATGTGTGTGGGATATTGTCCTCGACACGTAGAGTATATTCAATTAAGCGCCCACTCCTAATTAATGGCCATATTGGCCGTCAAAAGAAACGTAAACTCTGCTCAGACTATTTTTATTGCACTGTTACATTTAATGAAGAGCTTCAATAATACGACGCATGGATAGCGAGATTACCGTGTCCTTTCAGGAGGCAGGGTGTGTCCCTAGCATCATGACTGCGTATGATGATTGAAGCCGTGGCCGAATTGTGGCCAAACAGTGATGGCAGTGAAAGCTTGCAGTGGTTTGGATGAATGGAGCCGGGAGGATTGGCTCTGTGTTTCTCTCTGCAGCACTTCATCCTCTTCTCTCTGTGCTGCAGAGCCTGAGCGCTGAATGCCAGATAATTCAATTACTGCCTTGGACATCTCAAATGTGTGTTTGTGTGTGTGTGTGTGTTCGTGTGTGTGTGTCTTTGCCCAGGTATGTGTAACTTTATGGTTTTTGCGAAGGGGTTGTGGAATTAAATTGCTATTGATTTGTGCAATGCGAAGCCATTGTCTTTTGCCGTTCCTCTTTCCCCGCTGCCCTCCGCTGTGAGTCGATGTATTAGATTAAACTTTATCCTCTCTTTTCATTTGGAGCGTCTCCTGGGGCTTCCTCCACGCTGCACTGTAGCCACGCCGATCTGTCTTTCCTTCCTTCCTTCACTTTGCTCTCCCACCGTCTTGTGTTGGAATAATGGCTCATTTAGCTTTAATCCAACTGTCAAGAGTGGCATCAGGTTCATTTAGAGGAAGTACAGATGTTCAGTGACGGCGTGCCACCTGCCTCCTGGACTGTGTTTTTATACCTATGTATGACACATGCAGACTGTTTGTCAAAATGAATCGAGTTTTACTGCATCTGCATCTGTACTGGATGTTTGCAGTGCCTGTGTAGAAGTTTCACTTTATTGAAGAGTATTTTTCTGTTCTATTGAGGCACAGCAGAAAACACTCCTCTTTCCAAACCAAACATAAATTAGTCACTTTACTGCTCAGCGGAAAATTTCCTCTGGATACCTGGCCGACACCAGGCGCCGTGGCACTGCACTCTCAAAGTACAATTTCATAATGTCTTGTGGTTTTGCTATCTCTACTTCTCTCTCCACCTACACATGCGATAACCCGCCACCGAATGAAATTACTTTTCAGATGAGTTGTTTGTTCAATATTTTGGAATTGAAAACACAGGCAGTTTGGTTTTGTTGCACCCCAGTTGGACTTTCAGCAGTTGTTTGCAAGATAAAGAAAGCCACTCGGGAAGGGAGGCAGAGTTTTCCTGCAACTTCAATATCAGCATTTGAGCGTCATTAAAATGTTTTGATACTCAACCTTGGAAGAAATACAGAAGTTGAGTTTGATGTAGAGCTGAAAAGATAAGCCTATTAATTTAATTACTTACATTGATAATCAGCCGATAAACAGCTTGTCAGACAATCACGTCTGGTGTGACGAACAACAGGCCTTTCGTTTTGGTCCGGCGCTCCGCTGACTCACTGAGCTTCAGTACGGCATTTCAAAGTGCTACTCGTTTAGAGAAGGCGACATTTTAATGTTGTGCCTTGTAAGTGCTTTTTATTTTATTTTCTGTTGGCTTTACTGACAGACAGCACGTCTTAACAGGCAGAAACATAGTACCCTCGGCCCACCCTCCAGTCTCCACTGGTTGGCTAACGTTGCCTTGTCTGCTCTGCACTGCGCACCACCTTGGTTGGGTGAAGCTAACGTTAGCTAGCATGCAGCTCATTCAGCGATTACTGCTTACAGCGTCTCGGTGAGGGCACTGCATTGCTATGGTACATGGTAGCCACCATCCAATCACCCCTCCCCCAGGTCACCCCGGTAAGTAATCCGCCTCATTTTGAGCCACAAAACCCGTTAGCGTTGTTAACTGTTAGCACCTCTTGCCGTGGTGACACTGCTAATGTTGCTAACAGAGCTAACGGTAGCCATTAATGCTAAAGGGCTCAAAATTGAGGCATAGTTGGATCGGGATAGCATTACAAACGGTGATCACCAAATTAGCAGCGCTGCTAGCTAACGTTAGCTCCCACCAGACCATCAGTGGTGTGCAGTGCAGTAAAGTTAAGAAAAGAAAAGTTAACCTATAGAAAAACATACATAACCAATCAAATATAAAACATTTTTGACTGATGATGGGTCAACCAATGACATCCCTAGTTGAGCCCATAGTTTCCCACAGGTAGCTCTGTCAAAAATGTGTTTTTAAGGATTGTTTATATAGTTAAAAAGACGATTACCTCCAAAATATGAAACACAACTAATATTGATTAGCAGTACAAAACAATAACTTGGACATGAAATTTTATTGCTTCTTTTATTCACAGAGCTTTAGCTGTACTACATAACAGGGCTGCAGCCAAGAGTTATTTTAATTGTCAAGTAATCTGATTACATTTCCATTGAACTAATAAGTTGTTTTGCCTGTGGAATATCATAAAATAGTGACATATGTCCATCACAAGTTGCCAGAGTCCGAGGTGACGTCTTCAAATGCCTTGTAGTGTCTGACCCACGTTCCAAATCATAAAGATATTCAGTTTACAAAGATATAAAATCCCCCGACTGCAGAAGAAGAACTTTTACTATTTCTTCTATTTTTTTTATTTTTTTTTTTAACTGTTTTTTGGCTTGAAAATTTTCCAGTTCAGTCAGCGATTATTTTTCTGTCATTCGTCAAAAAGATAAACTGACAAAACATTTTATCCTCCTATTGTACAGTGGATGTTTTCTGTCTGAATCACACAGTTGATTCCTAAAATAATTCCAAAATGCTTGTGTGTGTGGGAGTATTTTATGTCAAGGTCATCATGTTAACTTGAAGTGGCGTTTTTGACGTTCTTCCTCCGCTTCCTCCTCTGCTGCACAGTGTGATTTACATTTCCTTTGTGTGTTGACACAGTTGTCTGGTGGAAAGAGATTAAGTATATACTTGATCCACTCGTGTAGAAAGCAGCGTCATTCTGCTGTGTGTTTAATCAAACATAGGTTGTTACTGTCTGTCCAACATGTGTCCTCTCCCTAAGACAAAAGCAGCTCCTGTCCCCAGTGTGCAGGTCAGTCTGACACTAAACAAACTTATTATAACTTTAAACTTACTGACGTTTCATTTGCAGAACTTTAAAACAAAGGATGCAATGAAAAGCTTAATGTGCTAAAGCGTCGCTCTTGAAACGGCCCATTGTTTCTCCTCAAGGTTCGTCTTTGCAAGCTCCTCTGGCCGTGTGATTCGCCTCGTCTTTGGAGAGGAGCCTTTTTGATTGGCTGCCCGCTCACACTGAGCATAGAGACCGATTAGTGGTGAAAGGCTTTTAAGGCCTCAACTCATGTCTCTTTTCTTCCCTCCCTTTGAGCACCCTTTGAACAATGTGACAGACAGGCACCAAGGCAAGAAAACAAATAAGCCCCAGCGTATATTGTGTAGTTTACTTCAGAGGCCGGCCGAGTATAGGCATCAGACATCAGAAAAACATCAGCCTTCCTTTGAAAACGTCTCTTGTTTGGCTGTGCAAGTGCCAGCACTTGGCTTTAGAGGTATTTGTTTTCATTATTAGTTGATCTGCAGACACTTTTCTTGATTAATTAATTGCTTGGCCTGCTTTTTTAAAGTGTTACCAGACCTTACGTCCAATGGGGAGATGTCCTGAGTTTACGATCTGTGACCTTTAAGGCCCCTCTCAGCTCCACAGCAACTATTAGCTGTTCGCTGTTAGCAACATGTGTGGAGGTTAGCACACAAGCTGATTTCCATGTGAGTAAATCACACTAGCTCCTTTCACACCATTTTGCTGCCTCGCTAAAACGTAAAAGGGACATCTGGCATGACAGGGGTGTGATGTTTCAACGATGTGTTAGATGTGTGACTCACAGCGGATATTTAAAAAGTAGCTAAGTCAAAGAAGGACAGCGGTCGCAAATGTCTGCAAATTGGGAAAGCGCTGAGGTTTGGGAGCTCCTTACCCTCCGAGATCAGCCGCCATGTAACCGAGACAGTAAATGATTGTTATTGTCATGTTAATGCCAGCGCGTTTGTTACACATCACGCCTCTTGCACATATTCAGTGGGTCGCATACCGCAGAAGTAAACCTGGAAGCCAGAAAACTTTTCATGACATATGAGCAACTCCACTGGAATGAATAGGCGCCATCTTGGCATCCGATATCCAGTTATTATCATACATCTTCCGAACTCACACCGTGACTTTGATGTATCGTTACACCCAAAGATCTAATCACCTTCTCACCACTTCAAGCTCGGTAAGAACGAGAGACACATTCACAAATCTTCACAGACTAAATGATCAAACAACGAGCGATATTTTGGGCCCCCAAATTCATTGTTTGTGATGTAGACGAACAGAGTTCAGCTTTTGAAATGCTGCAGCACACACCGCATGTCATGTGACAAGAGCCAACCAATCACAGCCTGCAGATAACTTTGTCTTCTTCTGTAAATATCAGTCTGTGGTAAATATGAAGAAGTTAAAAATGTTAGTGCAGGGCTGCCAGAGCCTTGCATCTGTTCCATGGACCATATTTTTGGCCTTATACACACTCAAAACAGCGCCTGGAAGAAGATCAGCTGTGCCTAGCAACCTCAGACACAACCTTCCTCTGCGCCCTTGAAAGTTGGCATGGAGTAGCACCCAGCGCCGACCTTGCGTCTTCCAGGCGGTTAGAGACGGGGCATGTGTATGGCCCCTTACAGTTTGCACGCTGCAGTCAGGGTGCATCTGCAGTGAAGCTGCGTCGCTCGCTGAGCTGAATTCAGGAATGTTGCTCTAATGTCACAGCCAGTATAATTACCATCAGCTGTGACAGATGAAATACGTGCTCTGGCATCAGTGGCAGGACCGTGGCAACACACAACACACAACACAAAAGCTGCGAACACTGCAAACAAACAAAGCTCTTTCACAACATGGTGCAGATATTGATATGTCTCTCTCAAAGCCCCTGGAGAAATTACATCTTTCTGGCTGTAATTTCTGCCTGCACACATGGGCAGTCTCACACTCTCACTATTAGGTTTCTATAAGTACGACTCTGTGACAGAAGCCCCTGATCGATGAGGCTTTGCACACATTCCTCCTTCTCATCCAGTCCAAGGCCCTGGAAGAAGAGAAATGGCTGCCTCCTTTTGCTCTGCGTGCGTCATAGTTAATGCACAGCTCCATCAGCAGGTTGGTGGGAGGTGTTGATATACGACGTAAGGGTTCATATCAGCTGTTTGATGAGATCACATCCTGTTCAGTGTTTAGTGAAAGCAGGTTTCTCCTGACCACAGCCAGCCTGGGTGCTGCGATTTATTGCAAAGGACTACCATAAGCTTAACCACTAGTTATTGCATTTTCTTTATCCAATATAAGCTCTTTATTTGTTTTTATTTCAGACATTTTTATATCTTTATTTAATAGCAGCAGTGGAAAGACGACAGGAAATGAGAGAGAGTGATGCAGCAAAGGCCCCTGGCTGGATTTGAACTGGGGACGTTGCAGTTATTGGTTGGCGTCTTAGCCCTTAAGCCACAAAAATCACTAAGTAGAAATGTTTTGCTGCATCTCCTCCTCAGTTTTGTCATTCCTCTGTCTTGTTATGACGTGCAAACAAAGAATAAGGTCAGGAAAAATGGCTGCAGAGTGGAATGTCCCCTCCAAGGGGACAGTCTTTGGTGTTCAGCAGCACTAGTTTGATTGATAAACTGACCCGTCCACTACTCGTACCTGTCAGCTGGACGTGGTTACAGTAGCGCACACCTTCCTGACCAGAGGTGTCACTCCAGCTCGGTGTGGTGCAAGAGACTTTTAGTAAACGGACAGTTGAAAATAGAACCTGCCAAACTCTGCTGTCAAGTGCGGCTCACAAGACTGATCACGTAAGCTGTCCACTCATAGGTGTAGTAGTTTTTTTTAAAATAGAAAGGCTTAGAGTGTTTGCTTTCCTCCTAAGTGCACCACTTCCAAGCATCGTTTACATCTCAATGAACCCTGCTGATGAAGCGGCCTGTCCTTTTCAGCAGTTAAATAAATGCCATCTAAAAAATCTCCTGCCGCATAGAAATGTTTCGACGCCGTCTAACTGTTAACCACACAAAAAACTAATGGCAGCTTTCACAGTCATAAGCCAGCATTGGCATACAGTTATCTGTGTCACAACAGCCACAATGAGTTGTCATTAATGTTACCCCTAGCTGGTGCTCTAGTGATAAATCCCGGCTCACAGCCTGAGTGTGTCAACACCATGCAGCTAGTGCAGCTAACTCAGGTGAGGCAGCTAACGCAGCTAGCCCAGCATATTATAACAACAAATAGCGTGCAAATCAACTCAACTGCCCCCATCCTTGGTGTTCCCATGAAATCCGACAACAGGAGCGGGGATGCGCCGAGGCTCCACAGCGGGCTAGCAGCTCCAGTGAGGCTAACAACAACAGCGCCCTGCCTGCTGTCCACCTGGAGCGGGGATGCGCCGAAGCTCCACAGTGGGCTAGCAGCTCCAGGGAGGCAAACAATAGCGTGAAGTGAAGCTACGGCTTTGACCCCTTCTGTCTCTCCGCCATTACGTCTTCTTTGTCGTTGAACGTGCTGCTGACTGACGAGCATAGATTTGGCATAATGAAAAGAATTGATAAGGGAATCGTTAAGCATAAAGGCTCATGATGTCGATGAATTGGACCAGTTGGAACCGGTTCTCGATTCCCATCCCTAGTCGTGGATAAACATCTGTCACCCTTGTCAGTGCAGTGTGTCCCACATTGTTGCCCCTCGTTGGGCCCCCTCTGCTTTTTTTTTTTTGTTGAATTAGCATGTCAAATGGGCGTTGACGATGGCAGAGCCCATTGGTGAATGAAATCACTGTGGTTGGCAGTTCAGCTCAGTGCTAGAAAATAGAAATGGAAGTGAGGAAAGTAAACAAAGAGCTAAAGTCAAGTTGAATCAACCTTGTGACATAAGGTCAGATTGTTTTTCTCTAGTCATTGAACCCTTGGCAGAAACGTTTCCTGATTGTTTGTGTTGTCGTTAACTGGCACACGGTGAATATGCTCTGTTCTTTCAACATTGGATTGTGTTGCTAACTGGCTAACTAGCATCAAGACGGACTTCCTGTTTCCCTCTTTGAATGACAATATACAGACTACTGCCATCTGCTGGTGTGGAGAGTTCCTTCCTCTCACGCAGGTACAGACCGTACGTGCTGGTTGGCCATCTTTGCGATGTGGTCATGTGCAACTTGAGGCAGGGGGCTCTTGTCGCTGCTAGTTCCCTGAAGTCGGTATGAAGTTCCCATGGCAGGGATGTGTTACCATCTCCATTCAAGCACAGGTACTTCTTAAACATTCAGACAGATAATGGCAAGCAGCCAAGAAAAAGACCGTGAGGATATTTACTGATATCGCCTCATATTGATCACAGGCCTCAGAACTGAGTCTGACCCAAACTGTATCGTGGCAGACTTTGTGATGTCAGCAAATATCGTATCGTTGTCCAGAGAACTGTCATAATATCATGTCTTGATGAAACTTGTAATTGACAGTGTTAATAATTATTTGAATAATACCATCACCATTGTTAAGCGGAAGAAAGAAAGGTGATTTAAGTGACTTATATAACCATTTCACGTTCAAAAATTCTATCAAAGGGCCTTTGTCTCGACATTTTGAGGCACTGAATGCAGATTCAGGGCAAAAAATGCTATTTAATACTGCGTCATATTTTTAGCAAGTGATTAGTTCTGAGTGCTTTTACAAGCTATGTGTGTATGTGAAGCAGTTGCTAAATTTGCCTCCATTGAACTTTAAAAGAGATGCGTAAGCCTTTTTTGTGCCACAGCAGGACGGATTCGACCCACCAGGACGGCAAAAGGCAGCGTCTTTATCAAAGCTCAGATGTGCTCAAAGTGTTTTATCAATTTAAACACTCCTAGCCCACAGGTCGGCTATATGGGAGTCAGTCAGCGTAGCTCTGCTGCGCAGGGTTGAAAATAGATGGAATTAATTGAAAAATGGCCTCTATGGAAGCTGCCTTGACTTTATATAAGATATTCATAGCATTCAGCCACCAAATACACAAGCCATAGATTTGAGTGAGTACCACTCAGATACATCCATCCATTAGATGAAGCTGCTGGAGGGTTGTGTGGAGGCCAGTCTCAGCTGACATTAACCTAAAGATGGAGGCAGACAACCATTCACGCTCACATTCACTGCTACGGGCAATTTAGAGCTGCCTGTAAACCTAACCTGTCTTTGGACTGAGCATCTGTGGGGAGAACATGCAGCCTCCGCTCTGAAAGGCTCGGGCCCATCAGCAGGTTTGAATCCAGAGCTTTCTTGTTGTGAGGCTTGACCACTGTGCTGCCCACAAAATAAACCTTATAAGTTTCCCCAAGAAGTACTGCAAGCCTCCATTTCATCACTGTGGAGTGTGGGTGTGACCGTTTTCTAATTTTAAGTTGGAGCCAAATGGAAGGCGTTGCAATAAAGAATCTGCAGTTACTCAGAGGGTGATGTCGGCAGTACTCGGGGTGCTTTTCCTGCCATAGACGTATGAATATATTAATCCAATTTTTTAATGTGCAGCCATGATCATTCTGTAGCTGATAATCAGATAAGTTTTCTGTCATGATTCTGAGGACTTGCAGCCCTCCTTGCAGAAGTAAATGCCATATTTAATCTCATTATCAACATACCTGCACCGTATACACTGTGATTACCTGCCATTACTCTCAGCAGGGAGAGCTTCATCAGAAATGTGAGATGACAGGGGTTGATACCATGCTTCACCATGACTAGTTAGCCCGTAGCTGGCTGTAATGAAGGTCTATTTGCAGCAGTAGGTTTATTTCAGGTCAGGACTTTCTCTCTGCTGGACCACCAGCAGCTCTTAAGCATCAAACACAGATTATACATTTATTTTAGATGATGCATATTTCAATATTAAGCAGAATTAGATGAGTACAATAGCAGCATTACCCTTCGAAATGTGTTGCCTTTTGACAGTTATCAATGAAGTTGAAGGAAAAACAACATGCTGGTTGGTTGTTGAGCTGCAATGGGAGCAGATAGCTGCCGGGATGTGTGAGCGGAGAGGAAGTGGAAAGATGCTTTTTTTAGGAGCGGCGAGGCTGAAAATAGGATGGTTGCATGAAATTTCATGGGGCAGCAGGCTGTTGCCTGTGTGGAAGTTGTAAGTAGAAAATAATAGGGACGGTCATTGTGACGTGTGCTGATCGGCGGCAGTTACTCTCCAGTTGTTGGTCTTGTAATGGATTCTACAGGGAATCCTGTTGAAACCCATGAAGCCTTCCATTAGCAGGAGCTTCAATATCAAATGTGCTTATCATAGGGCTGGGCAATATGAAGATATATTGTTGTTGAGATAGGAGACTATATATCGTCCTTGATTTTGGATATTGTTGTTGTCCCCCTCATTTTAAAGGCTGCATTACAGTAAAGTGACGTAAATTTATCAACTTACCAGACTTAATTTGTTTTAACGCTTGCCTTAACCCACTTAGTCGAGAGTTAGAGTACTGATCTGATATCACTACGTTAAAGAAATGAACAGCTTTGTACCACAAACCTTGTAGGAGCATTAAATGATTGTTATAATGAGCCTTTTTCATACAGCGATCGCGCGATAAAACCACTACAGAGTCCCTTCTTTATGTCACCTTTGCATTTTTACACATTTTACACAGCATGCAGGCATTGCAAAATCAAAAGAACGTGATGGGTAGCGATGGCCAAATGAAGCCTCATGAAGCATTTTCTTTATTTTGTGAGCCCACTAGATGGCGCTCATGGTTCAAAGAGAGAGGCTCAAAGAATGGCAATTCAGTGTGCTTCATGAGGCTTCATTTGGCCATCATGACTGAAAGCACACTGAATTGCCATTCAGTGTGCCATCACGACTGAAAGCACACTGAATGGCAATTCAGTGTGCATGCTGTGCATACACAGCATGCAGGCATTGCAAAATCAAAAGAACGTGATGGGTAGTGATGGCCAAATGAAGTCTCATGAAGCATTTTCTTTATCTTATGAGCCCACTAGATGGCGCTTCTGGTTCAACAAAAGGTCGAAAGCGCACTGAATTGCCATTCTTTGAGCCTCTCTCTTTGAACCATGAACGCCATCTAGTGGGCTCAGAAAATAAAGACAATGCTTCATGAGGCTTCATTTGGCCATCACTAGTGATGGGCGTGACATGTAACACAACAGCGTCGACCTCTAGCGTGGCAACATACAGCGCGTTATAAACAATAACAATGGCATTAACAATCATTTATCGTCTCTGTTACTCGTCCTCTGCTCAGACCTCATTGTTTTCCCAATTTGTGGACATTTTCGGCCTCTGTTCATCTGTTTATGAGTTAGCCGCTAACTGCTAGCACCTACTTTTACATCTCCCACGATGGGTCACACACATGACACGTCATCAAAACATAACACCAGTCCCACCCATGATCCCGCCCTCCATCCATTACTAATATGTCAGCACATAATGTAGCTGATACAAATGTGAATGTGCACTGTTGCTGAGATACTTGTACATGTTTCAGTTACAGAAACAGCAGTCCTGTTGAAGTGCAGTGCATGATAAGTGGCGCCAAGCTTTTCAGATTCTGAGGCTCAAGTACCATATGATACAATCGTTTTTACTACTTGATGTTTTGGTGCTCAAGAGCTGGATGTATAAACCACAGGAGCAAATCTCTACAGGAATGAAATTCTGTCAGGACTTAAAGGTTTGAAATATCAGTGTTGTTGTTATTCTGATTGCGGTGTAGAGTTCAGCCAACACAATAGATGAGACTCCCCATGTCACGTAGCACCAGGCTACAGACACGGCAGCAGGAGATCTTCGCTGACATGCTCAGTCTACACTGAATCAAATTCCTGGGGGTCACACATCTAATTAGTCATCAGACCTTCTATGATAGAGGCAGACAGGTTTAAAGTGCAACAGGAAGACACTTACAAACCAAATGTTCCTCTTGTTAAAGTATTGCTGCTTGACGATAAAACCCTGTGGAGAAAAACTGTAATCAATTATTGATACGAGCTCATTTTGTTCACCCAGCCTGTTGAAACGCCTCAGCCTCTGGCTCCCTCGTGCCACAGATGAGTCAGATTGGAGTGAACTGCACAGAGACATGCTAATCATTGAAATGGCTCTTTAAGTCGTCCTGATAAGACAGACAGGGAGAGCCAGCCGGAAAAGAGCTCGATAAGGACGGCCGTATTAAAACACCTTGGCTCCAATTCTCTGTTTGATTTAGCATGAAGCGCGTAGGCTCAGTTTCTCCACCATGAACGAGATATTCTTTTTGTTGATGTACATGATAGTCCGCTCTGTTACCTTGGACTCGTCCTGCATGACACTGCTCTGCATTCTGCTGGAGCCACAGCTCTGTCCTTGTGGCAGTTCAAATGTCCAATCCAAGTGTTGGAGAAGTGGAGCGTCTAAAGCACTGTGTTGTTTTTCAGCAGACAGTGTTCCAGTATAGTGCAGAGCTGTTTCTGTGCACAGTGGATATATCTGTGCAGCTCATTTATAATCAATGCTGTAACAGATACTCTGCGGCTGTGCTTTACTCATGCACGCTGTCTCAGCTACATTTTCTATCCTTATGTACTTAATTAGCAGAAGGTAGACTACAGCTTTACAAGAGAGGCATGAACACAAAGAAAAAGCAGAAACACTGTGTAAAGGTATTCACCAGTCCAGGGTTAAATGGGCTCCTTATATGGGAATAACACAGTCAACCATCATGTGTGTTGAGATAAATATCCTTCTCATTACTGTGGACTATATAAAAAGACTGGTCCTCACCAGCGACATGAAGAGAACTACCTCATTTTTATTTTAAAGCTCTTCTGTAGGATCAGCCTCAGTACATCACTTCTTAAATATGAAAGCACTGCTCAGTAGAGCTGATCTCGGGCCTGTTAAACAGTGTTTATCCCTCAGGTAAACACTGAACCTGGACAGACTGCCTTCTACTATTTGCACTCTATAAATGGATTGAATCACAGAGGATTTTAAAAGTTAGACATCTAATCTCACTGGTTGATTTCAGACTTTTAGCTTCCAGTGTATTTAGTGTCTCTGATTGGCTCTGAGGCTGAATGTAAATGTTTGTTATTCGTTCTATCTGCTGTACTTGGGTCTTTCTTGCAAATGAGATCTTGCCATCGTAGAGTCAACGGGGCGTGACGGATGTGACATGTAACACAGCTGCGTTGGCCTCTAGTGTGACCTGTATACTGCCTGTTATATGGCGGCTGATTTCGTCCTCTGTTCGGAGGGTAAGGAGCTCCCAGACCTCATTGCTTTCCCAATCTGTGGATATTTTCAGACGATGTTCTTCCTCTTTGAGTTAGCCGCTAACTACTAGCAGCTGCTTTTTAAATCTCCCACTGGGTCACATGCATAAAACTACTTCAAAATGTCACACCCATGTTGCCCATGATCCCGTCCTTCTCGCAGTCCCATATATAGACATTGTTTCGGCCCAGTTACTACCTCCATACCGCAATCCTACCTTTTATGCAGAAAGGAGAGGTGGCATAACAGCGTGATATTTCCGCCTTGATCAAGCAGTGTAAAAGGAGCTCATGTTAGCACCACAAGCTGTGCTGACACTGCTAACGGTGCTAAAAGAGCTAACATATAACATTGTGATAATGCTAATGGGGTTTTGTGGTTTAAAATGAAGCTGCTTGCTCACTGGGCCGATGTAGGGGGCAATTGGAGAGTGGGCACAACAGCGCCGTCCCACCACCATGGGTCAGCGTCACCAGCGGTAATCCCTGAATGAGCGGTGCAGCTAGCTAGCTTCCAACCTACTTGGGTGGTGCACAAAACAGCAGCAGCGGCTAATGTCAGGTAACCAGTGTAGCATCAATACCGTATTGGCCTTGATTTGGTTCAGCATAGCTCTACTTCACTGAACAGACGAATAGCAGTGTTGACTGACGTAACCAACGTGTGTAATCGATCAAAAATGTTCTCTGCGGTTAAGCAGGATAAAATTGAATCATTACCCACAGTGTAAATCAATCCTCCTTAAGGTATCAAATTCAAGAGCAAGTTTATTTTGCAGAGCAGTTTCATACAAATGCAGTGTAAACATAGACACACACACACACCCAGAAATCAGATTCCCCAGACCTCACTCATAGACCCAACACCAGCGTATCCTTTACAAATCCTTCCTGTCAGCAGTCCACCCAAGAAACATCCCATCTCTTCTCCTGCAGTGCTGCCCAGAGCCCCATGAACTTTGGAGGTGCTAACACAGCCTCCAGAATAATTTCTTTACTGCTGTCGCTGTGAGCACGCTCTGTTTCAGCCCCACACCAGGCTCGCATACAAACACAACCATGACCAGGCAGATTACACTGAATTCATTTCATGCTTGTATCTCGGAATATTGACTCACACTGTCCGCAGCTTGTAGATTTCTTTTCTTTTATTTGTTCTCGACACTCGTCTCAGCATTTTCCCTTTTATTGTTGTAAGAATGAGAGGGACGGAGCAGGGAGGGAGAGGGTCAGAGAAGGGGAGGAGAGGGGAGGAGGGAGGGAGGATGTTAAAAAGGAGGGAGCACAAGGCGAGGAAGAGAGAGGAGGGGTGGATAGAGGGATTAATGTGGTTCGGCCCCTGCTGACGGGCGGCTTTGTAATGTATTGTTCCTCTGTTGCCTGGCTACTACACAGCCAACAATGCACAATGTGTAACGTAGCTATAAAACGGTGTTTTCGTGGATCAATGTGGTGGGAATGAAGCGATAAGGGTGCAGCATAGACTGAGCCTCCAGATAGGGCCGCAGTTACTCGAAAAATAGAGACTACAGAGAAATTCTGGGCCACTTAGGAAGAAGTAAGAGGTCAGAGAGAAGTTGATAAATACTCCACTAGTCAATTAGTTGCCTGACAAAAATAATCTGCAACCACGTTGATAATAAATGAATCATCATTTTATTTATCCAAATCCAGTCATTCTGTTTCAGCCTATCTCTTTGTAAACTGAATATCTGTCTGACATTGACATGAGAAAAACTGAGTTCAGCTTTTGGAACACAGCAGCGCACACTGCATGTCATGTGACGAGAACCAAGCAATCACAGCTGACAGATATCTTTCCCTTCTCCCGTAAATATCAGTCTGTGATAAATATAGAAAAGTTGATCATGTTAGTGCAGAGCTGTCAGAGCTTTACATCTGTCCCACAGACGACAGGCCGACACACTTATAAACAGCTCTTGGAAGAAGATCGGCTCTGCACTCAGGATTTCAGGTAAATAGGCTACGATACGGTGCTTGTTAAGCAACCCACCGCCGTGCTCTTGAAAACTGGCACAGAAAAGACACAACACCCAGCACCCAACCTCACGTTTTCCAGGCGGCTAAAGACACGGCATGCGTGTGGCCCTTAGGCTACATCCACTCTAATGTGTTTTTGTTGAGCATGTCTGTAAAGGCATATCGCGTGACCATTCACGTACACTGGGTGTGTGTACACAAGTAAAGCCAGGAAGGAGGCTGTCTACTCATACCGCGGAGATGGCGAAAAGTAAGACTAGAGATTTATTTGCTTGGACAAGAAGGTGAAGGCAGCGGGAAACAGGTTGGGAGTCAAGAAACGCAAGGAAGTCCAGCTGCCTACGATATTAGTACTTACGATTACCATGACCTGGATGACTGAGTCTTCACCGACAGGTTGGGAGTCGTTGCAAAGCAAATTCAGTGATATATAATCAGGAAGCATCATCCATTGCTGGAGGAGGTCATGGCAGTGGGGAAGAATATAACCCACACAAGGACGATAAAATCTCAAATGTTTGGCTTAGGCTTAGCTGTAATGTTCGCTGCAACTCATAAGACCCAATCGGGAAGTGAACATTAGTGTTTGAATCATCATTCCCAAAAGTCTCAGACTAGAACACAGCTGTGGAGTTTCCAAACTGAAGCAGTTTCAGCAGTTTTCAGGGTTCTTCCTCTAGTTTTAGGGGTTCCACATCACCAGAGTTCGGACGCGAGGCGTAAACATAGCAATAGTTTTGCATTTTAAAGCCTATTAGTTTGGATGCAGCCTTAAACAAGGTGAAGACAGAGCCATTCTCTGAATTATCTGAAATTCTTCAAGAATGAACAAGTGGCCTACTTTCCCACTCCAGTCTATTTCACAGCCTAGTGAACTTAAAGCATGGAGGAGGGGAGGGGAGCTGGCAGAAGAGGCTCAGCCTGGCTTGTTCTCAGCTTTAGGGCTCCAGGATTCTTGGTTCGAGATGGAATTCGGTGTGTTTTCAGAGGCTGCCAAATGCGGCGCTGGGTGCAAATAGCAGGTTGCCGGCTGTGGGTGGAGGTCTGACCTGCCGCACTGAAAGGTGGCAATGATGTTGCAAGAAAACACAACCGTAAAATCCAAATTCAGACTGATTGTGCTTGATTTCACTCTGGGATAGAGAGCTGTAAGAACTGAAGAGCACTGACGGTTGTTTTGTCAGGTATCTGCTGGTATCTCCAAAAAAAATCATTTATTGTTCAGCAGCCAGATTTGTCTTGTTCCTTCTTCCTTGATATCACTAACTCGAGACAGTTTTTGTGTTTTACAAGCGCACTGAAAAGACTTGCTGCTCATTTCTGATTGATGTGGTGACAGATGTGTTGTGGCTGTATCCATGCTGGTGAGGCACAAACACACCCGTGCATAAACACAACAGAACGGAGACTTTACAGTGTGAACACACACGAGTGACTCGTCCTGCTGACACTGGCGCACACACTGGAGTGGCAGTGGATCTTTCCTGGCAGGCCGAATGTGACACAGCTGCGTCCAGAGGACATCAGGGGTGATAAAGTCGCAGTAACAACAGATTGCATCAGGCAGTAACCAGGTTACTTTACCTCACAGCCCTGTCGAGATGCTCGGCATGAGACACCAGACATAAGAGGAGGAGTGGGGACAGATGGAGGAGGATCGCTGCACTGCTGAATCAAACATCCGGGGCTAATGACAAATGCCACGCTTGCATAGATACCACACTATTCACACACATAGTGACAAGCCCCCTGCCTTCACACCTCACTGACTTGTTGAGAGGCAGGAACTTGCTCTCAGATGCACGCTGTGTTAGTACAGCTCTACTCTATCTAAACACCTCCACCTCCCAGAGGAACACACACACACACACACACACACACACTTCATATTAAAGTAGGCCGGAGCAGCCTTGGGAGCAGCGAGGCAGGCTATTGGTCCATGTTGTGTGTGTTTAGTCTGGCTGGCTGCCTGGCGTCATCTAAGCAGCGTCTCAGATTAGTCAACCACATTCAGTCTGACTACATCGTAGTCGTCTGGCGTTGTGTCTGTCTGCCCTCTCGTACTTCCTTTATCATATCAGAGACTGTGTGTGTGTGTGTGTGTGTGTGTGTGTGTGTGTGTGTGTGTGTGAGACTGTCCTGATTACAACAGGGCCACACAGGTTTTTTCAACAAGTGTCAGATCTTTTTAGGCCTTAATTAGAAGCACACTGTCCTCAATACTGATGTTCCACCACCTGACAGGTTTTGGGGAGGTCTGGGATTTCTTAAAGTGTCACAAGTATAATATTAGCAGAGAACAATGGTATAACATGTACATACACACGCACTACAAATTTGTTTTTACGCACACGTAAACGGTGGCGAGAGTTGATCATCTCGAGCGCTCCTATTTTTCTTCAACCAGCCCCTTTTAGTCGGCGAGTCAAAAAGTTAATTTCGGAGACTGTTTCTAGAGAAATCATTTTGTCAGGATGTCACTGGTGTCCTGTGTTGACCTGAGAGCTTGTTCATACTGAAAGTAGCACTCAGTTAATCAAAGTGTACAATATTTCTGTCACTTCCCTGACTTCTTCCCTCATTTATTTGTCTGCGTTTGGTAATATATCTCCCTTCACCCTAATGAAGGTGAATCAAATCTTGTTCGTGGTAGATTGGTGGTGGTATGAAGTGGGATGCAACTCGTGCTGCCTGATCTGAAACTACTTTGAAGGAAGTCTAAACAGGGCTGCACCTAACAATTGTTTTTATTATCAGTTATCTGCCAGTAACTCACTAGAATGTCAGGATTATGTCCTTGGATGTCTTAATTTGATGCCTCCGCATTGGCAATAGCTGTTGCTGAAGCCAGTATGTTTTCTAAAGAACATCCTGAGGGGATTTCTTCAAAATTGGCACTAACGTCCACGTGGCCATAACAATTAACTGATAAGAATTTGGTGGTGAAAGGTCAAAGTCACTGTGGCCTTGCTTCCATCTCATTCTTGTAAACACAGTATCTCAAGAAGGCCATGAGGGAGTTTTCTCAAATTTGGCGCAAACGTCCACTTGGACTCAAGAACAAACTGAACTGTGCTGATTGTGTAGATTGTCTGTGCTGCAGTGTGAAGATGTGTCTGAAGCATCTATGTTTCCACAGACATGGGTGTAAACTTTAAGTGCAACTTGCAGTTATACAACCACTGAGCGGTAATTCTAGGTGTTGTCAGTTATGTGTCAATAAGTCACTGGGATGTCAGGAAATGGGGGGAATAGATCATCACAATTATCCAGAACTCAAGACTACTTGCTCAGATGTTTTTTTGTGATTGATCAATAGTCGAGACGCCAAAGATATTGAATTTCACATAAGAACCGTTACTGACTTCTGCAAAAGTGGTCATCATGAAACTGCTGACCATGTGATTTTCTTCAGTTTTGTTTCTGTGCTCGCCATTTGTCAATGCTGCGAGCACCACAATTGAGATTCCAACGAGAGACAGACAACTCAGAGACAGATATCTGAGAGTGTGCTCATATCGTAATAAACCAAAGTACAAGGTGAACATCCACAATCACCTTGCTCTGCAACTTCTGTTAAAAAAGCATAATGTCAAGGTAGCTTGGTGCCTTGTTCAACTCAAGCCGAGCCAAACAAAAACGGTTACTGTCTGACTGAGGAAATACAGGCAGGGGGACAACGTTCTCCAAAGTGGCCCCTCACCCTCCTCCTCAAAATCAAAGAATAAAACGATTTCCCTCAAAATGTCGTCGAATTTAGTCATTTATTATTTTTAATACCTCAGTGTGTCCTGGACTGAAAAAAGCTCTCGAATGAATGATTAGAAAAAAGTAAAATCAAACACTGACTGAAGAAATGACTGCTAGGTATTAAATGGAACGAATGAATTATTTCTTCATTTATTCAGTCTTTAGGGCCACAGTAATCAAATACTGGTGAAATTGTGTGCTGAACTGAAATAGTATAAAGAGTATAAGGCTGTCAACTCTCTGTTTTCCAGTCGCACCCAGTTTATGCAATTCAAAGACTTATCTACCCTCCTTTCTGACATTCATTTCGGAACTTTGTGAAACTAATTTGAGCGGTAAAACTTTGAGCCGGTGCTTGTTTTGGCCGGAAAATGAACAGTGGAACACTTGAAGAATTAATGTTATGTTTGAATATGTTGTCTCCTGTTGGGTTGAGCATTTTCAAAAGTATACTTTCTCCGCCTGGCGTCTCGTTATATTAACATTTTTCAGTGTTGTGTTCACGTTTATCGCAGCTTCCTCTTGAATTTGTGCTGCTCAAGGTTTGCCACCTGGTCGCTAGTGATGGCCAAAAGAAGCCTCATGAAGCATTGTCTCTATTTTCCAAGCCCGCTAGATGGCACTTCTGGTTTAAAGAGAGAGGCTCACGGAATGGCGATTCAGTGTGCTTTCAACCTTGTGTTGAACAAAAAACGCCATCTAGTGGGCTCATAAAATAAAGAAAATGCTTCATGAGGCTTCACTTGGCCATCACTACTGGTCGCTACCTTTTCGTTAAGTCCCGACCTCAGCTGCGAGCTGTGCCCAGGCACGTCCCGAACACAGCAAAGTAAGAAGAACATCAGAAAATACACCGTCCCACACCGAGAGTGGATCACAAGTGAGGATTTGGTTTTGAGGAAAATCTTGCAGGGTATAGTATAGGATTTCATTTTGTTTCGTATATTAGTTGCATGCAAAAGCCATCCATCAGAAGCACGACACATGCATGTTGGATTTTTGCCAATATCCAATTGCTGGCCGATTGCCGATGCAGGTAACAGTATGCACATGTGTTTTTCCATCCAGTTGCAGAGAACATCAAGTCAAGACAGTCCTGACAATAGTCAAAACCACGGCAAATTTGACCTGTTTCAAGTTGCATAATTAAATCGTCATCTTACTGGCCTGTCATTTTAAAGCCATTATCTGACAGTACCGATGACGTGCTGATATTATGGCGCATCCCTACTTAAACATATTGTGTGTGTAATTTGTGTTTCATCCTGAGCATTGGTTATCAGTAAACCGTGTCCCACGCACTCACATTTCATTCTTCTAACCAGTGGCATTGTAAACAGCATATTCTCTCTGGTGTTGTACAGGCTAATCTGCAGATGCTTCATATACAGAAGGGCTCTAATTAGCCGCTTGCACACACGGGGACACTCGCCATGCTGCTGAGAGAAAGTCTTGATATAAAGAGGGTGGCTGCCCCCTCAGAGGACAGGGCTGCGGGCGCCTTATTATTTCCATAATTGTTCAGTTGTTTTATTGAAGCGTTCAGTTGTGTGTTTGGGGACACATTGAAATTCAAAATCTCAGCAGGTGACTGCTTCATGAACTTTTCCTCGAACTCTGCTGCTCAGACCAAACCAGCTACTAACTTTATGATGAAGGGGAAACGGAGGGAAAGAGGAAGATGGAATGATCAGTTGCCCTGTTTAATATCAGAAGTAATGGGTTTGTTCATCTGCCGCTGACTCGTCTGTGTTGTTGACTCAGAAACCAGTAACCACCGCCTGCATCCAAAGATCTGTCAGTCTGGTTAGGTTTTCGTCTTCGTCCACACACCGGCTGATTCATGATCTGCTGGAGGAGCCCAGTTAGGCCCAATCTTTATCACTCATCACCACAAACTGCATGTCAGAACCTGTGTGTGTTGTGTGTGTGGTTCACAGAGATCCTCCCAGGGCTTCTTCTGCGGCTCTGCTGAAGCGGTAAAGACAGTGAGCTCATACAGTGGCTCTGTTCAGACATGGAGTACCTAATATTTGTGGCCTCATCAAGTTAATGTTCCTCATGACTTCATTCAGAAATGACGGGACTGTTATGGAACAGACAATAATACAAAATAGTAGGGTTGGGTCGGTACCTTTTTTTAGCACTGTTCTGTTTCTGTAATAAACATTAAGGTCTTGAACAAGCTGCGGCCAACAAACATTTCTGCTCTCAATCACACTTCATGTTTGCCGGCTAACTGCGATTATGTTTGAATCCAGTTTGAGTCTGACATGTTAGAAAAATGCTAGGCATGAAGGGTCTTCGAAAAGTCATGGAAAAGTGTTGAAATGTTCTCCCGGAACATGCGATGGTACCCTGAGAGCT
Organism: Epinephelus fuscoguttatus; assembly: GCF_011397635.1. Classification (NCBI taxonomy): domain Eukaryota; kingdom Metazoa; phylum Chordata; class Actinopteri; order Perciformes; family Serranidae; genus Epinephelus; species Epinephelus fuscoguttatus. Next base: position 36,107,846 of record NC_064772.1, on the reverse strand, counting down.
ACATCTCTGTCTGACACAGTCGACAAACACTTGGAATATCTACGTAGTTTAAGAAATACAATCGCAAACAGCAGTGATGCAGTGCAGAGCAGATAGACCAAAACTGTCAGTGCTGCAGCGATAGTTTCGACTCACTTGGAGGTCGACAGAGCTCTGTGGTCGACTTTCCCGTCGTCACAGTACTTTGTGGTGCTTCTGCATCTCGTCTGAACCTGGTGTCCTCACCCAGGATTGTGTTTAGGTATCAGAATTTGGCACCGATTTATTTAAAGTGAATCGGAATCTGCAGTAGTGATGTAATTTGGTCGGCACCCATTAAAAGTATAGTTTGATACCCAACCGTACATACACCAGCACATCCTGGACAGATTGCTTTGTATCATGAACGGGGTACTTCTACTGTTTACCTAGGGATGGGTACCTTTAAGACTTTAACGATACCACCACTCTTATCGACACTGCTTATCGACCTGGTACTTAACAGGTACTCTTGATTTAACATTTATAAAGCCAGATTTCACAAATCACAGTTTGCCCCAGAGAGCTTTACAACATCCCTCTGTCCTTGGACCCTCACAGTGGATAAGGAAAAACCTTCAATGGGGAAAAATGGTAGAAACCTCAGAGACGTAAATGAGTAACTGTTATAGACCATAACATACCTGAGGTGGACGGGTAACAGGAGATGAACTACGAGCTAGGCGGTTGAAAACGATGCATTTGTCGCTGTTGTGTTTCTGCCCTCAATTTCGAAGGAGTTGTCGAACTTGTGGCAACAAGCAGTGTCGGCATCAACTCTTGTGTAGTGACGGCCAAATGAAGCCTTGTGAAGCATTTTCTTTATTTTCTGAGCCCACTAGATGGCGCTTTTTGTTCAACAAAAGGTTGAAAGCACACTGAATTGCCATTCTTTGAGCCTCTCTCTTTAAACCATGTGATAGTGGGCTCAGAAAATAAAGAAAATGCTTCATGAGGCTTCATTTGGCCATCACTACTCTTGTGAAGTATGACCATAACTTCAGAACGTTTTGCTCTCTCTGCCATTGTCACTGAGAGCAGGGCCTCTGTTTGTGCGGCCCCGCCCCTCGCACACAAATTGAATAGCAAAAATGCATCCGTGTCGAATGTCTTAATCTTGATGCAAATTCGTGACTGAGTACGGTCTTTAATAGTTTGGCCCCTTGGCCCTCATAATACCGGGTTTCGGGGATAAAATAACAACATGATAACTTTCTAGACTTGTAATTAATCTTGTACTTTGTCGTATAAACCTCTGATAAGCCTTTAAACACATGGATCTGGAACTTGAACTAGACTTTCTGGATCATATTTCATCCTCTCAGTGCATCCTGAACAAGCTCGGCTCCACAACAAGAGTAACTCAGTCTGCACGCCCAGTAGCAAACTCAGAAAACACGCCTGGCCACTCCAAAACTAGTTGTTGCTTGATCAGATCTGTCCGTTGAGTATCAGCACGTCGCTGCTTACTGGCAAACAGCAGGACTTTGAACCACCACTTCTCATATTTAATAAATCCAACACCACATGGAGCAGTGTATTTGTGTTGTTGTCTAGACATGTGAAGCTGACACAGTACGACGTGAGTGTGTGTCGGTGGGGCAGACAGATCTGACTTATCTGCTCTGAGGCTGAGTCAGAGGAGACAAGTGTCAGCTGGCTTTTATTTTGCCGTCTCCTGACGTCCGCTGCTTGGTCTGGCGTCTTTTTTCCTTCTTCTACACACACACACGCACGCACACAGTCGTTGTTGTTGTTTTGCTGTTGTAATTATATCCACCTCCTGCACTTTGTCTGGAATTCACCTCCAGACAATTCCTTGAATTCCTTGAGTGAGCGCTGAGATGATGTTTTAACATTCTCAGACTGGTGCTGTTTCCCTCTCAGTAGTGTAATGGACTCTTACTGGCATTTACTTAATAATTCATTGTATTTAAATCCTTACGTTGGCACTTTGAAGATGTTGCACCATAGGGTGGATTTCCACTGGTGTTCCTTTGATACTGTTAATACCATCTGCCCATGTGTGTGTGTGTGTGTGTCTGTGTGTGGATGTCAGACACTCTCTTTACTCGGCAGACCGTGTGCCTGCGCTGTTAATTATTCACAGGTTGTGTCTTAGAAGGTGTGTGTTGCTTTAACCTGGCCAGCCATGCACGATGTGCTTCTGAGCTGCATGATGATGATACCAGACTCAGCGCCCCTGTTTGCCCTGTGCTGGGGCAAGGACACTGTGGAGACACACACACAGAGACAGTGACCTGGTTTATTCATACAGCTCCATAACACCACTACTAATGGTTTGGAGCCTGAGGGATGGCTGAGCAGACTATCGTACATTAAGCACATCTCTGACTCTGCCAGTGTTTAGAGGTGATTAAAGATGTCCTCCTGACCTGTGGCACCAACATCTTTTCAGAAACAGAGGAAAACAGCCAGGATAACAAGACATGCTTCACATTCTCTGAATGTCTCTGAATAAGGCTCAGCTCAGTTGAGTCGAAACACAAAAGAAAAGTGTGTTGGCCTCTTTTTTTGTTGGATTTGACAATGGGTGGCTGTAAATCAACACTTCTATGAGTCAGATATTGTTCAACTAATTTATTCTGTGATGGTAGTGTGCAGTAGGACCCGTCATAATAGGGTGCTACCTTACACCACTGCCTATAATATCTACTGATTGGAAGTGGGGGTTATTTTAACCTTTGTTTCCTCTGACACAAAACACTTCGGCGTGGACTATCAAAAGCCATGTTTCCATCAGCCTGTTTAGATGCGCACCTAGAAGTATCGCATCGGAAAATTATGATGGAAACGGCAAAATTCGAATTAAAATCCCCTATTTCGCACTAACTAAAATACGCCCGTTTTAGCCGGGTTTTGGTTGATTCGAAAAAAATGTTGATTCACAAAACGGGGGATGGAAACAGTTATGTTCAAATGAAGTCTGACGTAGCGCACCTCTCTCCATGGTGATATCCACACTCCGGGTCGGGAAGGTGGTAATGCATTTACAAGCTGGTTGCCAACCGCCAGAAGACGTAGAAGAAGAAGAAGAATGCGAGACTTGTTTTGTTTCCAGTTCTGCGGAAAACTCGCGCAAGTTCATAGTTTTCAAAGTCCGTACATTTAATGGAAACACACAGGATTCGTATTTCTTTTAATGCGCATTTCCCAATGATTCACTTTTGGATGGAAACATAGCTATAGTCAGTGTGTGAGCTATGAGCATGTGCGGAGGTGTTTATACTCGATATGTTGGTCACTACAATATCCTCCAAACGCCAGGGAGGATACGAACAAAATACTCACACGATGAACGAGAAGTCAACAGGTGTTACCGAAAATAACTGGTAGTAACGGCCAAATGAAGCCTCATGAAGCATTTTCTTTATTTTCTGAACCTACTACATGACACTCATGGTTTAAAGAGAGAGGCTCAAAGAATGGCAATTCAGTTTGCTTTCAACCTTTTGTTGAACAAAAAGCGCCATCTAGTGGGCTCAGAAAATAAAGACAATGCTTCATGAGGCTTCATTTGGCCATCACTAGTGAATGGTTGTCTGTCTATGTGTCAGCCCGGTCAGCATTTGCGTAGTGACGAGTCTGTCTCAAGCTTTTTGACCTGTTAAAGCAGCTGATCACTGCGCAGTTTCCACAGTGTCAATAATGAGTCGTTAACATGTGACTTTTGCGACACAGTCCCATGGAGGGGACGACTGAAGGGCCCAACGTACATCCTGACCCGTTTCTGATGTCAGCCATGTGCTCTCCAGCTGTACCACAGCTGTCCGTCTGTCTGTCTCACGCACAGGGCGCAGCAGCAGAGCAAACATTCAGAGGAAAATAAGTCTGTGTGTGTAAAGTATGACTGGAGTGATGTAACGTCTCACATGTCCTCAGCGAGAGTCGCTGCAAAACGCCCACACAACACACAAACACAAGCAGGAAGTGGTGTGCAGATGATGGGTCTCAGCCTTGGATCTAAGTGCTGAGATTCAATGAAAAACAGAAACAGGAAAATAAACATGTTTTTAAACCTTCCTCTGAAGCAAAATGAAAAGTGCACATGAAGTTGGTTATTTGTGTTTCAAAATGTTCAAAGGTTTAATTTTCTCTGCTGCCAGTAAATATGTGGTGTCAGAGGACTGGCCGTGTTGGAGTGTTACTGGGAAGCCATTGTTCAGATGCCACTCATCACTCCCAAACTTTGTTTTGCTGCCAGATGACTTTGGTGTAATTACATGTCTGAAAACTAAACGAGCTGCTCAGTTAATATCGTGAACCTTCATGACTTGTTACGTTCGTGTCTTCTCCGACATTTCAAGCCTCAGTTTTAACTCTCCATCCCTTTCTCCTCTCCTCTTCCTCCTCCAGCCCTCCAGTGTTACTGTGACCGCTGCAGTGCCAACTCCAGCTGCACGACAGACGGCGTCTGTTTCGTCGCCATCCGCAAGTCGGGAGGCCGGCTTACCACCGAGCAGCGCCAGTGCGTGCACGAAAACGAACTGATCCCACGAGACCGGCCCTTCATCTGTGCCCCATCTGTCAAACATGACACGGGCATTTTCCCCATGTGCTGTACCACGGACTACTGCAACAAAGAGCCCAACCTCGAAGTCTTCCCTGGTAAAAACACACACACATACTTTAATACACCTTTGAGGGCCTATTATTGGCTGTGTTTATATGCATACTAATATTCCGAAGGCCCGCCTCTCAAATCATCCGATTGGACAATGAGGAAAAAAGCAGAGATGGATGTCGAGCGCTTTTCTGCTCTGATTTGAAATGTTTTTTAAAACGCCAGGCAGGTAGCGACGCAAAAACAGTGAGCAAAAAGCTTCATTCTCATTAAAAACCATCACAAAATGCCGCCTCCAGCTGCTGAAACACTTTCTGTGAAATTGGGGTCTGATTCTGTTTGAATTCAAAGCAGGTCCACTGGTCTTTAATGTTGAGTCATAGCAAAAAAATACACCAGTAGAAACATCCTTAAGCAAACTCTTTCTCTCTGCTGTTGATCTCCATGTTCGGTATGTTCCAGCAGCTGAAGTAGAGCACCCATCGTTCTACAGAACAATAATATTACATACTGACTTTAACACCTGTGATTTAACTGTAGTCCATTAGAAATAACCACAGGCCCAGTCAGCACCTTTCTGACACGACCAAAACTGAGCATTTGAAGTTTGACATTAATACTACTTGTGACAGAGAGGTTGTGTGAAATTATATTTCACACTGGATTCTTTTCATCTGGTTTCTCAGTGTATTCAAGGACACCCGATAAAGGTAGGTGAAAGTTGGATGAAACCAGAGTACTTTTTTGTAACTGTGCCTGTTGGTGACAAAAATGTGACAGCAAGTTTGAGTCGTCCACAGTTACACAGATATCTGTCCTCACAGGGAAGGGGATGCAAAACAGCTCAGTGTGACGTGTCTGTAAAATGATTTACGGTTGTCCGTCATCGGCCGTCTGTGTCCAGCTCTTTAACCAGTGTTAGCTGTGTGAAATATGTGCATCAGAAATTGGACATTTAGCACCACATTTTCACCCACCCTGTCCATTACTGAGGCTTTCTGTCACACATCAGTCACTTTCTGACCTCAGCTCCTTTTGATTTAAAGGAATAATAATGTGACACTCATTTCAAGAGCAAATACAGACTCCACATCAGTCGCACCTCTTTGCTAACGGCTTCATCCAGTCAAACACTTTACAATATTCCAATGGCTTCAAAATACACATAAACACCTTCACTTGGCTTTGCACAACACTTTTCTGCTGACTTGTGCTTCCTCATGTACTTTCATTTTAGTTTTCTGTTTTACAATCATGTGATGATAAAAAAGGGAACAGCAAAGTAATGTTTGAGGTGAAACAGAAAATCATAGACAGCATTAAGGATTTGTGTGTTACAGGGAATTTATACTTCTTGAATCGACACTGTAGCTATGACGGAGGCACTAGTTCCTGTGAAGTGCTGTAAAGTTTAGTTGATTCAAAACACACATTAAACACACATTAAACACGTCTTAATAGAGACAATTTCAAACACAAGTACACAAATCAGCTTCACTATAACTTACAACATTCACAGACAAACACTTGTCTTGTCACTCTGCAGTTACACCTCCAAAACACTAGTCAGCGGTAGTGATGGCCAAATGAAGCCTCATGAAGCATTGTCCACAGTCACCACAATGAAAGACAGGAAACTGACATGTACTGTACCTTTAAGGAAGCATGTAGATTTCAAATAACATGGGTCCAAGAATTGAGCCTTGGGGAACCCCACAGATCATTTGTTTCTGAAGCAATTTGGGGTTCAGTATCTTGACCAAGGATACTTCGACATGCAGACTGGAGGAGCCGGGGATCAATCCAGTGACAGTCCGATTAGTAGTGATGGCCAAATAAAGCCTCATGAAGCATTTTCTTTATTCTATGAGCCCACTAGATGGCGGTTTTTGTACAACAAAAGATTAAAAACACACTGAATCGCCATTCTTTGAGCCTCTCTCTTTAAACCATGAGCGCCATCTATTAAACACACATTAACACACACTAAACACACATTAAACATGGCTTAATAGAGACACTTTCAAACACAAGTACACAAATCAGCTTCACTATAACTCGCAGCATTCACAGACAAACACTTGTCTTTATCTGGACACATTTTCCCCACAAATACAACATGCTAACGTTATTAGCACAAGCCTATGGCGTTTTACATTGTATAAATTAGCCTAGCAGCTAGCAGACTTTTCCTCTTCTCATATGAAGCCAGGGACAACAGCAACATGTAACAAAGCTAACAGTACAAAATTCAGCTGCATTACAACTCACAACGTTCACTGACAAAACAACTCTCTGATACTAAACACGTTTTCCAAACAAATACAACATGCTAATGTTATTAGCACAAGTCTATGGCATTTTACATTGTGTAAATTAGCCTAGCTACGAGCGGAGATTTCCTCTGCTCATATGAAGCCAGGATAAATCACACACAAGACTTAAAATGCTATTTTTGTGGAGAATTTATTGTCTTCACAATTTATTGTTTCTTATCTGTGAAATTAAATTAAATAAAAGCTTTGTTTCCACTGAGGGAAATGGTTTCAGCTTACAGAGACAGACAGGAGGTCTGCGCCGCTGTGATGTGTAGTCACGTTTTTAGGGTGATGCACGTCAGGTTACAGCGTAGGTTGCGGCGTCCAACTTCAGGCCCAGCAAACATACTTTGGGCACACTGGGAAACACATTGAAAAACTCTGACACAAGAGATATCACTTCTAACCAACCAACTTTGAGCAGCATGCTTGCCTTTTTGGAAACCAGGAAGTGAAACAGGTGAACTCCTCTTATGACTGTTTGAATATTGTCTTTGTAGAAATCAGGCGTGTTGGCCGCCATGTGCTGTATGTAGCACACTGACTGTAGATAAGTACCTCATACAGCCCCATTTTACAAAGTCTGAACCATCGCAGAACTCCTGGAAACTTCCTCCACGTAGTCAGAGTCACTTTTATAACAGAGTTGTAAGTTTTTAATGTGACGTTGAGCGACACATTCAGCTGAAGTTTTAATGACAGAAATGGGAGGACTGGGAGGGGACGTGTCGTCTGTACAGTGTGCAGGGTTACCAGAGTGCATGCACAGGGACAGCCTCTTTAGGATGAATTATTTAACGTCAAGTGGCTCATTTGTTTACGACAAGCACTCACTTTTTTGGTGTCTCACCCACACACACACACACACACACACACACATACTGATGAAGACACTAGATGCCTCTTTTGGCTTGTGTGTGTGTGTGTGTGTGTGTTAGCTACAGGCCAAATCTCCCATCAGCCTAGCAGATGGAATGTGCCCCCGCACCACTTGGCCTGTTAGCTTCCTGGCTGGTGGCGAGCACTTCAGCCCCGCCACTTGCCAGCCCTCAGTGTGCTCGCAGTGAACCTTTCCAGCAGTTAGCCGCCTCACTCGATCTCTCACGTTGATCTCAGGGCCAGGTGTAACCCGCTCCACTCACAGGTCATAAACCTAACTTTGGAATCTGTCATATGTTCTGATGATCCCTGTGTGTGTCTGTCTCCTCTCTGTCCCACAGTGCCCACAGTAAAGCCTCCTCCGCTGGGCCCCGTGGCCCTCGCAGCAGTGATCGCCGGCCCGGTGTGCGTGCTCTGCCTGCTGCTGGTCTTGGCATTCTATGTTTGCCACAGCCACAGGGGTCTGGGGGCCGGGGGAGCTGGGGCCCATCACCACCACCACCACCGGGTGCCCAATGAAGAGGACCCCTCCATGGACCACCCCTTCATCACTGTCGGAACAACGCTGAAGGACCTCATCTATGACATGACCACCTCGGGCTCTGGATCAGGTACAGTGCTGCACCTCAGGGTCCACGTGTTTCTGGACAGTCTGTGCCGATTGTGTGTGCGTGTGTGCACTGGACTTCAACTAATGATGTCATCTTGGGCTGGGCGATATGGAGAAAATCAGTTATCACAGGTTTTTTTGACCAAATACCTCAACGTCACAGGGTTGACTCATGGGGCATTCACAGAATATTTATGCAGCGAGGTAGCAAAGGTAACGGAACACACCTATCAGCACCTCTGAAGCTTACCTATCACCTACATCTCACATGTTTAATCTGTGCAAACATGAAGTGTAAAAAGCACAAGGTCTGGTTCCTGGATTCGCTAAGTCGCTAAGTAACCTCACAGTGGTCACAAGACTGCAGGGAGTGACTGCACCTGGGCAGGAAACCGTCTCTGAGGGCTGTGGTGTGAGGCTTGTTTGCTGCGGTTCATTCACAAGGTGTATTTGTTAACATATAAAGGTCAGACTCTACTGCTCAGTGCAGCACAGCTGTGCTTACAGTCTCAGGTTTGCAGTTTGTAGGGCTGTGACTCACTATGCGTCGCCATCCTCACAGGTCCACCTGGTTCCTACTAAGTTAGACCTGTCTGTCTCAGATCTGCTGCTTTTCTGTGCAACGTTCTAAAATTGTTTCATCGTCTGGACTCTTTGGTCTGAACTGGGCTTTCAGAAAAATAAGTGCAGTTTCAACAATATGTCTCAGTTTTTCCACATTCAGCCCGTCGACCACTCACTGTCATTACATGTGCATTTCCCCAAATATTTCCACTCCTGTGTAGAAACACTTCACCACACCACACTAAAGAGGAGGCTGTTGAGGAAGCAGGTGAAGTTATCCCCTGCCTTACAAACCACTGACAAATAAAAAGTTGTGGTAGCACCTTAGCACAGGGATTTTACTAATGTCGTCCATGTTTAAAACAAAGTGTTGCATTAACAGCATTTAATATAGACGGAAATTCAAACTGACATTGATGCTTCAGTATTAAAGGCAGCCGTCAGTTTGTGTGATCCTGTCTTTGTGAGTGTGTATCTCCATTTTAAAGGACTTAGGAGCACACACACTGTCCTCTCTCTGCGTGCACACATGTACAGACTCTGCAGCTGCACACATCTTAAAGTACAGGTCTCTTATAAAGAGTGGCTGGCCCAGATTCAGGCTGTGAAGCTGCATAAACACTCACACACAAAGACACACAGCACTGGCAAAATCTGTTCTTTATGCTCGCCATAAATTAGCACCTCTCTGTGGAGACTGGCACCTCCGACATGCTGCCAAGGAAAAATTTGGACTCAGTTTTTCTAGCTATTTACACCATATTGCACGATATGCGATTGTGTGTGTGTCTGTGTTGTGTGTGTGTGTTGGCAGAACTGTGTGGGCTGTTTTAATGACTTTGCTGACTCAGAATATGTGTGTGTGTGTGTGTGTGTGTGTGTGGTGCCTGTTGAAATCGGAGGAGGATTTTCATTCCTCTATCATTTTGCGTTTCCTCATCAGCACGTTGGCAGACTAGTGATCCGGAAGAGTTACAGTTGTTGTGCTGAAGGTCCAGGTTCCTCTGAATATGCTGAGTTATTGAGCAGAAGGTAAAGGTTATGTTTACCTCCCACCAAACTAGTAAACATCAGCTGTTCAAAGGTGAGGAGGCTTGAGAAAGATGCACCGCTCAGGTAAGTGAGAGATGAAGCGCTCAGACTGAGAATGTCAAACAGTGGTAGAAGAGCGGAGCATCTTTCCTTTAATTCAAGGGGTTGAGTCAGTGGTCCTGAGTATGGTGCCATGTTAGGGCCACTTTTAATAGAGAAAAAGAAGGAGATTTTGAATATGAAGTTGTAATAAAGTCAGTTTATTTGAGGATTTGGGGGGGTACTCACACTTACAATATGATATTTAATCATAGGGTTGAATAACAAACTTGGTGCTTTTAAGAGTACTGACCAAATATTTGAGCACTGATTCACGTTAAATTATTTTGGGTACCTTGAGTGCATCTGGGTGAGAGCACCGGGTTCAGACAGGAGGTGGAAGCGCCCCAAGCCAGGAAGCCGGCCGTGGAGCTCCTGGCAACAGAGAGCGGAAGAGACCAGCAGACACAGACAGAGCTAGAGAGCTAGAGAGAGAGAGAGGTTACCCGTGATGAAGCTCAGCTCTGTGTGTGATCAGAAAAAAGCAGAGGAGCAGAACCGCCTGTCATTCATTCATTCAACCTTTATTTTAATCTGCAGCTATTACTGTGCTCACAGAGACGGCGAGACTGCGTCAGCCTGCAGATTGTTGGAAATGATAATACAGATAAAAGGAACTGTTAGCTACCAGTGCTGAATTCCAGGCTCTGGTAGCAGTTAAAAATAAACGGTACCCAACACTATTAAACAGTGACGTAACACTAAATTCACTTTTTTGAGTTGTATTATACCATCACTTTCTTACACCGTCACTTGTGGAGAATATTGCGTGTTAAAAAATACGCCCCTATTATTTTCTATGTACAACCCCACACCGGTGGCAGCTCCTGGACACACCGCCCCACAGCACTCATTTTTCCCTCACTCGCTCTCTGCTTGTACAGACCAGCTCCTGCGGCAGCTCGACTCCTCTCCTCACCATTGATAAAGAGATAAAAAAGAGTGGGCGTCGGTGGCTTGGTGGTGGAGCAGGCGCCCCATGTGCAAGGCTGTTGCTGCGGCGGCCCGGGTTCGACTCCGGCCTGTGGCCCTGTGCTGCGTGTCACTCCCTCTCTCTCTCTCTCTCTCCCTTTCACACTTGTCTGTCCTATCAGATAAAGTTAAAAATGCCCCCAAAAAATATCTTTAAAAAAAAAAAAAAAAAAAAAAAAAAGAGATAAAAAGAGAACTCGGCATCTGTTGCCGTGTCACGTGTGTGACGAAGACTGGACGAGGAGAGATTCGTTGTTGAGGTTGAGAAATATCTCGAGCTAAACGTCCCACAATTCTGTCGTTAAAAAGACAGTGCCCTGTGTGTGTGCCAGGGGCATCACGTGCTGCTGTGGCACCCGCTTTAGAGTGAGCCGTTTATTAGTGATGGCCAGATGAAGCCTCGTGAAGCATTGTCTTTATTTTCTGAGCCCACTGAGGCACAAAGAATGGCAATTCAGTGTGTTTTCAACCTTTTGTTGAACAAAAAGCGCCATCTAGTGGGCTCATAAAATAAAGAAAATGTTTCATGAGGCTTCATTTGGCCATCACTACCGTTTATATCTACATAGGGAGAGGGTCCTCGTCTATAGAGATCGCCATGTTGCGCTGCCATGTTTCTACAGTAGCCAAGAATGAACAAAACAAACACTGGCTTTAGGTATGGACATTCACATTCTTAGGTCAGCCAACGTAGTGAGCAGCAGGTCCGTTTGTTCGGGGAGGTAGACATCCCGGAATAAAGGAATTCTGACTGGCACATGGGAGAAGGTTCAGCGGGTTGCTGACTTACCTCACTTTTACCTTTTGTTTATCATTACGTGACTGAAAAACAGGAAATTAAAATGAAAGTACATAATAAGTTAGTCAGCAGAATAGGGCTGCAACTAACGATGATTTTATTGTCGACTAATCTGTCGATTATTTCTTCGATTAGTCGACTAATTGTTTTATTGAAAAATGTGTTAAAATGTTGAAAAATGTCAATCTGTCTCTCCCAAACCCCAAAATTTTGTCATCTAATGTCTTGTTTCGTACTCACGCCAAAGGGTTTTAGTTCACCGTCATGGCAGAGTGTGTAAAGCTGCCAATATTTGAACTTAAGCTGCATTAAGGGTATTTTGAGTACTTTTATAGTACTTTTCTATGAAAAATGACTCAAACCTATTATCCGACTACTAAAATAGTCACCGATTATTTTAATAGTCGATTAGTCATCAATTAGTCGACTACTCATTGTATCCCTACAGCAGAAATGTGTAGTGTAACGTAATGCAAAGGTGTAAAGATTTTTACTTTCTATTTGAATGCCCCAGCTTTCCTCTGTAAATGAAACAATGCCACCCTGTCGACCACTAAAGACTCACGTGAAGAGTCTCTCAGACACTCCCAGGCCCCGCGCAGCTCTGTCAGATGGTTGCTCCAGTGTTCCACTTCCTGTCGCCTGAACTGACACGCTGGACATAGTGTTCCCTCATAATATAGGAGCAGAGTGTCCCAGGGAACATCACAGACTTACACAGATTTGCAGGGGTCAAGAGGACACCATTACTAGATGTTTTCTGTAAAAAGAAAAATAAGTGTTGCAAACAGCACCATCAAAAGGGACCAGAGAAGTGTAAATAAGTGAAGATTTAAAAGTTAAGATTTAGTGTTGAGTCACCTTTGAAGCTGCAGTTGAAACAAGCCCATCTGAGTGTGTTTATATGGCCGTGAATAATCCGTTCATGATCAGGTTTTGGGAGTATTTGAGATCCTGTTAGCCCTTATCCCATTTATAATAAACCCAAATATGCTACCTGCAGTACTGTGAAATTCTCTGTGCTATGTTCACACTATATCCTGAGTTTGATTGTAACCGTGTTAAGCCTCATAAATAGGTTTTTGATGTCCGTGTAAACACACTCCCTGATGCAGTATTTTCAGGTTTATGAACTGAGTCTTCTGCCTCCTCTTAAATTTAATAATGTCAGGGTTCTTTTAACTGCGGCATTTTCCACAGACTTTCCTCTGTATTTCTTTCCACACACTTTTCCCCCGAAACAAACGATATGTTCCCTATCACCAACTTGCTGTCAGCTTTTTAAATGTTTTTATTATGCCTCTGAGCCGGCGATAGGTGGTCAAAGGTCAAGATCACTGTGAGCTTACATTTGTCTCATTTTGTGAACCTGATATCTCAAAAGCGCCCTGAGGAAATTTTCCAAATTTGACACAAACGTTCTCTTACACTCTGGTTAAAGGTCAAAGTCATGGGTGTAAACTGTGACTGCACCCTGATGGGTTCATAGAGGCAAACAACCGCAAGCTGGTGATTCTAGTTTCTGTCTGTCTCCAGGTCTGCCACTGCTGGTCCAAAGGACGATCGCCAGGACCATCATCCTCCAGGAGAGCATCGGGAAGGGCCGTTTCGGGGAGGTGTGGCGGGGTAAATGGCGCGGCGAGGAGGTGGCAGTGAAAATCTTCTCCTCACGGGAGGAGCGCTCCTGGTTCCGCGAGGCTGAGATCTACCAGACGGTGATGCTGAGACACGAGAACATTCTGGGCTTCATCGCTGCCGATAACAAAGGTGAGAAACCTCCAGGAGAGCTGTGAGAGGCTGGATTCAGAGCTGCAGAACAGAACATACAAGAATAGCTTGACAAAAAGAAATGAATGAAACCAGATGATGAGGCTAATTCAAGTGCAGTCAAAGACTCAAGATTGATTCAAGCATATCAACCAAACCCTGTAAATGAGATGTTCTCGGGGATGAGCTGTGTGGGCTGCTTTAATGACATGTGAACCTTGAGCTGTCAGAGCAGCAAAGCAGCTCTGCTGAAGGTGAAGTTAGTGCAGACGAGCCTTTACTGTGAATAGACTGGCTGGTAGACAGTGTGGGGGAGGAACAGTTCACAGTGAAGGCCAAACACACATTATCACATTGGCGAACAACTCTAATAACACACACACACACACGCAGGAGTTTAAATGGGTTAGTGTGTTCGCACAGTTTGACTGATGGGCGGTTTCTCAGGCTCTTATCTATACATGGTATGTAGGACGTGATGGAGCTATGGTGGCGCTGTCTGAGGAAAACGTGTCTTCATGACTCAGTCAAGTTTGGACGCACAGAAATAGCCGCAATCACGGTGACTCACTCTTTCCAGGGTGATGTCCATCTCAGATTAACGGTTAATCTGTTTAGAAATCAGAAAAAAATGCCCTCCAAAGATCTGACAGTCATCATGTTTAGATGTTTTTTCTACTATCAGCAATAATCCAGTGTTTGCTGTCTGTATCCATGGCTACAGTGCAAACAGAAACTGCAGCAGCCAATGCAGCATTTTATAGGAAACAGATTCATGACGACATTTACTCAGAGTTTCCCGTACACAAATTTATTTGTGGCGGCCCACCACAATTTTTTACCATTTAAAATCCGAGCGCCAGTAAAATAGATTAATTAAAAGAACTACAGAGTGCTCCAGGGATGAGTTACCATTTTAGCGCTCTTGGTTCCCTCGTCTTGAAGTCAGTGGGTTTTTGGTTTGAGGCCTGAAATAAGGTCTGTGGTTCACGCAAGCTGAAGAGACTTTCATGGTTTGTTCTACAACAGAAAATACGACAGTTGATCACTCTACTTGTGATTTCTGGGGCTTTTATATGTCTTTAAAAAAGTTGCTAACATGTCGCTAAATGAGACTACAGAACACCATCATGCTGTGCACGGCTTTACAGGCTCATTGTGGTGGTGACATTAAGTCATGAGACCAAAGTGGAATTTGTTTATAACCCAACGTTAGCTTTTTACTTCTGGTGACTTCATTCAGGCTTCAAAAATCCTAAGTATTCCTTTGTGAAGAAGTTTCATAAATTTTTGTCGGCCGTTTGGCTTATTTTCTGCAATGATTAAAAATCCAATGGAAAAATCCCAAAGGCTTTTTGATGAGGGAACCAGTGTGATGCTAATTTATACAATGTAAAATGCCACAGGCTTGTGCTAATAACGTTAGCATGTTGTATTTATGGGGAAAATGTGTCCAGATAAAGACAAGTGTTTGTCTGTGAATGCTGCGAGTTATAGTGAAGCTGATTTGTGTACTTGGCTTTGAAAGTGTCTCTATTAAGCCATGTTTAATTTGTGTTTAATGTGTGTTATGAATCAAATAAACTTTCCAGCACTTCACAGAAACCTTGTCGCTGACTAGTGATGGCCAAATGAAGCCTCATGAAGCATTTTCTTTATTTTCTGAGCCCACTAGATGGCGCTTTTTGTTCAACAAAAGGTTGAAAGCACACTGAATCGCCATTCTTTGAGCCTCTCTCTTTAAACCATGAACGCCATCTAGTGGGCTCAGAAAATAAAGAAAATGCTTCACAAGGTTTCATTTGGCCATCACTACCGCTGACTAGTGTTTTGGAGGTGTAACTGCAGAGTGACACAGACGCACCACGGCACAGGTATAAATGCCACTTAATAGTAGTTACTAGATGTAACTCCAGTTCTATGAGCACCAGAGCTGCGAGGAGAGGAAGAGGGAGTGAAAAAGCACCTGGATGCAGTGGGCGGTGTGATCCATGACCAGAAGATCATAGTTTATAAAAATGGAGTGCAGTGTCAACACAGACACGTGCAGACCAACTTCGCGCGGTTCATGAGTCAGCTGTCTGTTTTAGACTTAAGTCTGCAGTGTAGTTCTGATAAAGCAGAGGATTATACAGTAACTTAACATGATCAAGTTCAATTTTTGGTTCGTATCAAATCTAACCTAACTGTAACCCACCCAGCAGCTGACGCCACGTGGGAAACACTGTATGCTCAATGTCTTTGTTACCTACGTTTATTTTTCTTTCTGGTAGGAAAATCTTAACATCTGTTTATTTCTCAACAAAATGAGAAGAAAAACAATATTCACTAAATCTGTCTTTGTTTTAGTTTGTTTTTTTATGACACTTCTAAAGTTGCGAATGTCCCATCTGTATGGTCGTTATATCTCGGACACACAGAACACTCTCCTCCGCCTGTGTCTCTCCAGAGACAAATATTTGTGTTAAACTGTGGGTATGCAGGCAGAATCATCCCAATTAGATCAAACTCGCACTGTGGCATCAGATTAAATCAGCCAGGCCCTAGTGACGTTCCCTCTGGAAGATCAAAACCACCTTCATCTTTAACCCTTCATGTCCTCGCTCCTCTTCCTGTCTGTGTGTAGATAATGGGACGTGGACACAGCTGTGGCTGGTGTCTGATTACCATGAGCACGGTTCGCTGTTCGACTATCTGAACCGCTACACAGTCACTGTGGAGGGCATGATCAAACTGTCCCTGTCCACAGCCAGTGGCCTCGCCCACCTTCACATGGAGATCGTGGGAACACAAGGTGAGACACACACACACACACACACACACACACACACACACTTCTGTTTATCACAGACAAGTAATACACTCTCCTAAATTAATGTCTGATTCAACTGATTCGACAAGCAGAGTCATATCTTCATAACACTGAATTGGAGAATAGGAGGCCTGTTATAAAAATGTCCTCATGAAGAGGAAGACTAACAGCCTCACCTTGGTTAGACGAACCAAACACCTTAAGTGGACATGTCTTGAGCTGGACACACGTCAGCTGGAGTAAAATGCTGTATGAAGGTCCAGAAAGGAGAGAGTCTGGAGCAAGATAACAGAGACTGGACTTCCTCTAAGTGTTATCATCTGCCTCAGCTGTTGCACACAAATGCTTGTTGTCACAGGAAATTACTAGGAGCAGTCCCTTTACTGCTTGTGGCCAAAAGATACAACCTGAAAAATGTCTCCAGCAGTCAAAGACCCCATTTACAACCAGACACTTCATGTGTCCTGGGTGGATCAGTCATCTGATGGAGGAAGAAAAGCCAAATGAAGATTCATCCAAGAAACTGTAGAGGCGATGTAAATGTACCCATCTCTGCAGACACACAGGTCATCTTTAATCCTCTCATTTAGATTATTATTACATAATTTCCGTGAGATGGTTCATCGCAGACAAAATAAATTTTCACCAATGATTGGAAGTTGTGTGAAAAGGGTGCCCAAGAATTTTTTTGAAATATATATTTGTGGCATATCCTCCTTAAAATTTAGGTCTTATTTATACCAAATTCTCTGTGGGTTGTTACTGGACCAGCCTTGTCAAAAGGTGCACAAGGCCCCATCACACAGAAAGTGTAATAGCAGCTGGAGGCGGCTTTTTGTTATTGTTTTGGATGACAGTGAAGCCTTTTGCTCACTGTTTTTGCCTCGCTACGTGCCTGGCATTTTTACTGGAACACTTTGAACTGGAGTTGAAAAAACCTCAACTCAGAGTGGAAAAGTGCCCGTCATCATCCCCGCTTTTTTTCCTATTGTCCAACCAGATGATTTGAGAGGCGGTCAACTGGAGAAACTGGTGGTAGTGGTTGCTGGATACCCAGAGCTATGCGACTTTACAAAGCACAGTTAGCACCATCTGAATAGAAAACAGCAGGCGTGGAAGCAGATAAGTGCAGTACTGTAAACGTCCATGATGGAGGAGAAGCTCCTGGACCAACTGGTGGTACTCCCCATGATCCAGCCTCTTTTTTAGGGTCTCATGTACCCACACAGATCTCTGCTTGCAACCTCCAAAAAGCTTTCTATGTGATCGGGGACTAAGACTTGTTGATATCTCATCATGTTTTAAAGATATTTAGCTAGTGAACTTAAAAAGGGGCGTGGCTAAGCACATTATTAAGCCTAACCTGCCTAATTGTTAGGCCAGTCAACACGCAATGGCAGGAAATGTCCAATTAAGTATCTGTAACATACCCTGAAAGTTTTATTCAAATTGTCCAATAGAGGGCGTTACAAATACAGAAAGTGGGCGTGGCATAACACAGATCAGACTGTAAATCAGAAATTGTTTGTCCAATCATCACAAAACTGAACGAAGATATGTTTTATAACAAGGTTGAACCACATGTGTAACATTAATTTGTTTTAATCACTCAATAGGTAGTGATGGCCAAATGAAGCCTCATGAAGCATTTCTTTATTTTCTGAGCCCACTAGATGGCGCTCTTGTTTTAAAGAGAGAGGCTCAAAGAATGGCAATTCAGTGTGCTTTCAGCCTTTTGTTGAACAGAAAGCGCCATCTAGTGGGCTCATAAAAAAAGAAAATGCCTCATGAGGCTTCATTTGGCCATCACTATCAATAGGGGGCGCCACCAGTTCCAAGTGCATTGGCCTGATGTAAAATTTGGCCATGAATCAATGACAGTTTGTCTGAATATAACGCTACTCGATGGATAACCGTGGACTGTATAAAAAAGACGAATGACATGGCAGGTCCCTAAAAGTGAAGCCAAAACATCTCAGTCGCCCCCTGGTGTTAGCAGATGGGACATGGGCCGAACTAGAAACTCCAAGTGCACGTAAAAAAATGCATGTTTCTCTAAAAATGGTTTCTCTAATTTTAGGTACTTATCAAACTGATGTTTGTTAAAGGGTTCATTTTTCTGCTCAGTTTGGTTTTATTTAGTTTTTTTGATGCTACGAAAATCTGTGTCGATGTCATGATTGACAGCTGTGTGTGCTAATTGGTGTGTTCGCGATAAACGGAGCTGCTCGTGATTAGTTGGGTGGAGATTGCTACTGTGCCGAGTCTGACACCAGCACAAGATGGCAGCGGCCATATCGAGGATATTTTGGCTTCATTTTTGTACAGCGAGATGCTTCGTCCATCTTTATGATACAGTCTACGGTTGAAGCAGGTCCCCAAAATGTTTCTGCAGTTGACCAGTAGGGGGTGACGTTAGTGAAGGGTGTGGCCTGACACAAATTTGGTCGTAAACGAATGAGCATCTGTCCAATGGTCATAAAACCTGTAACTTATCTTTCATGCAGATGTCGGAAACTGTCAAAGGTCTTGATACTTGGCAGTTTGACCTCTAACTCTCTGTGTTGTCTTGAACTCTGTGATCACAGCTCTATTTCCAACTGAGTTTCAGTGAGTGTGGGCCCTCTGTTGAAAGTACGACTCTCTGTCTCCCGCCAGGGAAACCTGCTATCGCACACAGAGACCTGAAGTCAAAGAACATTCTGGTGAAGAAGAATGGGACCTGCTGCATCGCCGACCTGGGTCTTGCTGTCCGCCACGACTCGGCCACCGACACCATCGACATCGCTCCAAACCACAGAGTGGGAACCAAAAGGTAACTGCATGCTGTAGGGACCCCTCTTTAACACGCTTTTAGAAGCAGTCAACTAAGAACATCCTCTTCTTCGTCTTCCTCCTGTATCCACTGTGGTTCTGTCAGGAGTAACTGGAACTCTCTGTTGGCTTTCTTTCATTATGACACGAGTATTCTTTTGGGATAAACTCACCTCTGTTTCACTGTAAATGAGTGTTGTGGTGCTTCAGCACGTCTCTGAGCTATAAAACCCGTCACAGCAGTGAATTGGAGGTGTAAATAAGGGAGTAAGGCCGTTAGAGTGTCAGCCTCTCTGTCTCGACCGTTTAGACTCACAGAGGTGACTGTGGTTCAGCTCTGAGGTTTATCACAACTTAAATCATCTTGTCACTTTTGAGTAGCCCCTCATCGCAAAGGGTGGAAACAGAGTGTCAGCTGGTGCTCCGACTAGCAGAGATAGCATTGTGTTACAGTGACAATACCTGAGGACGTCACGGACCTTGAAACGAATCCTCTGCTAACTTCCCAAACACTCTTCCAAGACCACAACGTAGCCTCGAGGCTTTGGTCTCTTATTCATTTGCAACTCAAGGACTGTAAAAACCAAACCGGGTGAACTCAGGATGATTTGTGGTTTCTGTTAGGATGTTGTGACGGTGCCAGTATCTGATGCAGCGCTTCGAGAGAGAAGATTTGTTCAGTACTGAAACCTGTCAGCCAGTGTGTGGCTCACTGCTCACTGTGTTTAACAACAATGGAGCTCTATGCCACAGAGGAAGGAGATACTGTATATCAGGCCTGTTTGTGTGTACTGGTGGCGACCAAGGCCGACTGTTGCGTCACCTTATCTCACCTGTGTCCCGGCCAAAAGTGGCCCTTGAACACACCACAAGTACTTAAGCCAACAGCAACCCAGCATGAACGATCTGCGCCTGCGTGAGAGGAAATAACTCAGGAAAACTGGGAAAACCAACAGGACTGATTCAAGACGGTAGTTAGCCAGTTAGCACATTAACAACACATTCAGATAGGCCGCAAACAGCTGGTAAGAGCCAAGTGCTTACAGTGCGGGACACAGTGCAAAAACTGGGGCGACAGATGCTTGCTGACGGCCTGACATTGACTGACAGCCGACTGTGGATTTGGTGTGTCAGGGTGGTAAGAAGAACGTAGAATTTCACCCAAATTATCCTTTAATATAAAGTTGCCGATCCAACAAAATCATAAAGAAAAGTTGAGCGACTGACGTTGAAAACTGTGTTACAACAGCTTCTTCTCCTTCTACCCAGTTAGTAATTGTCCAGACTGCAGGTGGCTGCTCACCGTCACTGTCCCTTTGTGTGTGTGTCTCTGTCCACATGTCTCTTGCTCTATTATGTAGACACGTCTAGCTTCAGGGTTGGAAAGTGAGCAATGCATTGAGGCCATAGTCAGCACTCTGTCCCTTCCTCCTTCCCACAGTGATATCAGCATAGCTTCAGCCGGCTCTGTTTGTTTTTTTGTCTTGTTTACGACTTTCTCCTGCCTCCTGCCTCTGAGTCTGGGAGCTGGTTTGATGCTGCAGGCCTTTTCCAGTGCCACTAAATGATTCAGTAGGCCTCGGGTCAGTGGAGACCAAAGCTCTGGCCTTGGCTGAGATCCATGTCACATATTGATGTTCTGCTCTCACCAGTGTGTTTTAAACTCCTTATCATAATACCTCACATCCAGCAAAGACTTGATGTCTTTGTAAGATCTGTGAAATGTGAAAGCATGTTGCTTTCATTAATTAAATCCGTATCGTTTCATTTAGGCATCTTTTTTTAGCACCACTATATTTCAGCCTGTCCTCCTTTCTGACGTTTGGCCTTTTCTAAATATAAAGCTGTTTGACTTGGAACAGAAACACGCTGATATTTTGTGCTGTCAGGAGTAAGAGCTCTAAAATCCTCTGCACTTTGTTAGAAACAGTTTCTGCATTTCCTGTTGAGAGCCGTGTCTTCTTTTGGAACCATAGACAAGTGTAGTAGATTACATATTATGCATCTTAGAATCACTCACGTTTCTCCTCTGATGAGACACATCACTGACATTTATCAGTCCCTTCAACATTTCACAGGCTTTCTTGAGGGGGATTTGTGCAGCTTAAGATGTCGAATTTCACAGCAGCTTTCCAAAAACAAAAAATTGTGAAGCATGTTTTTATGCAAGGAAATAATGGGAGCGAGTGAAAACTGACAAATAGTTGTAATTTTTTTTTTTGATGATTCATTAAAAAAAATCAAAGGCAACTTGTTCCAGTGAAAATAAAACTGCAGTTTTGAGTTTGTGATTTTAACGACACTGACGTAGCACCATAGAATGAACATAGCTACCATGATGTCACCCATTGGTTTGTGGACTCCTGTTTTGAAGCCTTGAGTTTGACATTTTGGTCGTCACCCATCTTGCCAGAAGTGAGCATATTAGGACGAGAGGCTGGCGCTGTGGAGGAGCGAGGGGTGGATCTGACTGAGAAGATGAGGACACTATGAGCAGACAGCCTGTCACTCAAAGCCTGCCCTTAACTGTGCGTAACTTTAAGCCTTAATGAAATGTAAACAGGTGAGTTATATAAAAATCGGCCCCCTGTGTGTTTGTCATAAAGGAGGAAATTAGCTATAGAGACCAAAACCTTTTTTGTACCAGGCTGTAAACATGTTTATTTCCACTGTAAAGTTGGGTATTTTAATGGACGTCTGTGAGGACTGACCAAGCTGCAACCTCCCAGGCTGAAAAATGAAGACAATGTGGAAGTGCCAAAAACTTACAGCAGAAATAAACAGCCTGGTTGAAAAAATTAGTTTTGGTCTCTATTGCTAATTTTAACATTTCAAATACTTATAAAACTCACTCGATCACATTTTATTGAGGTCCATATTTACGCACATTTAATGGCGGGGCCGCTTGAATGACAGGCGGTCATTAGTGATGGCCAAATGAAGCCTCGTGAAACACTGTCTTTATTTTCTGAGCCCACTAGATGGAACTCATGGTTTAAAGAGAGGGGCTCAAAGAATGGCAGTTCAGTGTGCTTTCGACCAGGGGCGGAAATCCCAGGGGGGACAGGGGGGACATGACTCCCCCTTCAGTAAAGCTGCCCCCCCCCCCCAGAATCATTTGAGATACAATTAATAATTTTTGAACAATGCAGTAGTATTTATTGAAAGCACAATGTAAGCGGTGCTCATTATAATCGTGCAATAATGTGCTATTTAAATCTTAAAAGATTTAGTCCCCCCCTCCCATTCCTAGTAATGGTATATCCCACACTCTTTCCAACGGGCAGGGCTGCTTGGCAGCAGTAGCAGCGTGTGGCTGGAACCGCTGCCCACATTGCGCATCGCAGGGTAAGATGTTCACTCACACAGACACAGTTTAACTTACACAAGTTACAACACATCCCATTTACTGTTACAACAAGCCCCAGGCCCAGGCTGATAATATAAACTGTCTGCAACATTTCTCCTGCATTGTTCAAAAGCCTACTCAATTACGAGTGCCGCTAAGCTAAAAGCTAATGATTAAGCTCAGAGTTTAGTGATAGTCAGAGAGGACAGGAGAGAAAGAAGAGGGAGAGGACAGGACAAGAGCAGTCAGTGGCGGAGCGGCTCGTAGCTAATGGCTACTTGTCTGTAGGCTCTCCACCTGTCAGTGAGACAAACATGAAAGACGTGCAGTCTGACCGACGAGGAGCGGTCATTACGCGCGACTATTATGCACGGTTGTGAGGTGCGCAGCGGCAGATCTCACAGCACACTGTTTATAAACCACTTTACCAGTTTAATTGCAGGAAATGTTTAGTTTTTAGTTTTAGTTTAGTTAGTATAGACATTGACTCTGCCTGCTGGAGAAATAGAGAGAAGATTAAAGCGTCAAATTGCGGTAAAAGATGCTGTATAAAAGACAGGCTACAACTTCTTTTCCTTGTCTCCCCTGGAATTATTCTCTAAAATTTTACTGTTTATTGTCCCCCCCAACTATGAAATGGGATTTTCACCCCTGCTTTCAACCTTTTGTTGAACAAAAAGCGCCATCTAGTGGGCTCATAAAATAAAATGCTTCATGAGGCTTCATTTGGCCATCACTAGCCGTCACCCCTAGCTCCTCCACAGCACAGGCCTCTCATCCAAATGCGGTCACTTCTTTCTCCAAAAACAAGATGGTGACGAATGAAGTGCCAAACTCAAGGCCTCAAAACAGGAGTCCAGATACCAATGAGTGATGTCACAATAGCTACGTCCATTATTTGTACAGTCTATGCGATTGTGTCACTTCTGGCACCAGCCTCAATCAGCCATTCAAAAAACTGCTGCTTTTGGCACTTCGGTGTTGGCTTCATCTTTCAGACCCAGAGGTTTCAGTTTGGTTACCACAAACCAATAGGGGTGGGAATCACCAGAAGATCCACATACGATATTATCAAGATACTTAAAGGGATAGTGCACCCAAAAATGAAAATTCAGCCATTATCTACTCAGCCATATGCCGAGGGAGGCTCAGGTGAAGTTTTAGAGTCCTCACATCACTTGCAGAGATCCAAGGGGAGAGGAGGTAGCAACACAACTCCACCTAATGGAGGCTGACGGCGCCCCAGATTCAAACGTCCAAAAACACATAATTGAAACCACAAAATATCTCCATACTGCTCGTCCGTAGTGATCCAAGTGTCCTGAAGCCCCGACATAAAAAGCTGTTTGGAAAAACGTCATTTGAACTCTGTTTTTAGCAGTTAGAGCTACAGGCTACAATGAGGCTAAAAACAGAGTTCAAATGACGTTTTTCCAAACAACTTTTTTTGTCGGGGCTTCAGGACACTTGGATCACTACGGACGAGCAGTATGGAGATATTTTGTGGTTTCAATTATGTGTTTTTGGACGTTTGAATCTGGGGCGCCGTCAGCCACCATTAGGTGGAGTTGTGTTGCTACCTCCTCTCCCCTTGGATCTCTGCAAGTGATGTGAGGACTCTAAAACTTCACCTGAGCCTCCCTCGGCATGTGGGTGAGTAGATAATGGCTGAATCTTCATTTTTGGGTGCACTATAAGTGCACTTTAAGTCATGATACAATATTACTGCAATTTTAGATATGCTGCAATATGATGACTACTGCGATATATTGTGATTTACTTTTCCCACTATAAATTTTGTCCCCAAAGGAAAACTTCGTCAATATCTGTTTTATCTAATAAGGTTAAAGTTTTCAGTCTGTTCATCTCACTTCAACCATTTTTTGTAGCAGCAAAATGTATGTATGTAAATGTGAGACGTTTATGCCGCTCACGGTGGTGTGCAGGGGACGATTGGTTGAATTTGCAGAAAAGTTGTGGTGATTGGACAGAATTTCAAGGTTACAGAGAATTCACTGGAATGTGTTGAATAAATAGTTGCAGTTGTG
Source organism: Epinephelus fuscoguttatus (assembly GCF_011397635.1). Classification (NCBI taxonomy): domain Eukaryota; kingdom Metazoa; phylum Chordata; class Actinopteri; order Perciformes; family Serranidae; genus Epinephelus; species Epinephelus fuscoguttatus. Next base: position 36,083,180 of record NC_064772.1, on the reverse strand, counting down.
ACATTGCGACATCTCGGAAGAGCTGAATCATTCTGAAATGATGAATTCTCACAAGATGCTCTTCATTCGTCTCAAACACAATGGCTCCAAGGTTAAATACACTGAACTTGAAAATGTTCAGGCCCTGGCTTTATTCAAACACAGTCTTGAATCAAAAGCCCCTCCTACAGACAAATTCTTTCTGTGTGTGTTTATAAATTAAATAAAGACAGCTTGTTTTTTAAACTAATTAATTTGCTTCCTTGCCGTTCGCTACATAATTAAAATTTCTCTGAGGTTTTTTGGAAAATATTGACGAAGGTCTTTTGTGTCGAGCTAGAAGCGTTTTCTGTCTCATTTATGTGAAGCAGCGGCAGTTTGCTACCGGAGGCCCTCTATTCATTATTTGTTCACCACTCAGTCAAAGAATTCAATTAAGACTATTTGATTACACTGTGGAATCCCATCTTGTTACAGATCACCATCAGTGCCGACGGGCAGAGACGGAAACTCAGCCATTTGTTGTGGTCAGTTATCGGAGGTTTCTGTGCAGAGCCCTGGTATTATGTTCACATGATTTAATCAGGGCCATGTGTAATGGGTCATAGCAGCAGTGTGGCACTTGTCAAATCGGAGGCTGTAGACTCATCACTCACATTTGCCCCGCTGCCTTTAGATGGCTGCAGGGATTTAAAGGGACAGTTCACCCCAAAAATCAAAAATACACGTTTACTCTTACCTGTGTGCATCTCCTGCTGGCTCACCCAGAACCACGGATGTTGAGCACTGTGAGCCGTGTGCCATCTATTTCTATTATATTAGAGAGACGGCAGACATCTCTACGGCTGATATCTCCAACACTTGGCAACTCACACCAAAACAATCTAGAGTGATAAATTGCCCCACAGGTAGGAGGGAAAATATGTATTTTTGATTTCTGAAATTAGTACTATCCTCATCAGTCCTACCATCTCTTTAAGTCTTTAGTTTGCTCTTGTTGACAGAATAAAGAAATGAATAAGAGCCAGACGTGACTCCCCTTTTCCCATAACCATTACCCAACTGGCCACCAACGTTGTTAGATGTTGATATGTGGTTGAATTCAGGCTGTGGCATCGGGTGACCAAAATTCAGTGTCGGGATGTATAGCGCCTTTCTGTACTTTGAACCACTCAACGCGCTTTTTACACTACGGGTCACATTCACCCATTCACACACATTCCTACACTGGTGGCCGAGGCTACCACCTGCTAGTGACAGCCAAATGAAGCCTCTTGAAGCATTGTCTTTATTTTCTGAGCCCACTAGATGGCGTTCATGGTTTAAAGAGAGAGGCTCAAAGAATGGCAATATGGTGTGCTTTCAACCTTTTGTTGAACAAAAAGCGCCATCTAGTGGGCTCAGAAAATAAAGAAAATGCTTCATGAGGCTTCATTTGGCCATCACTACCACTTGCTACTCAGTTTTTAACACACTCACACACCGATGGAACAGCCATCAGGAGCAGTTTGAGGTTCAGTGTCTTGCCCAGGGATGCTTCAACATCAGGACTGGAGGAGCCGGGCATCGACCCGCTCTACCTCCTGAGCAACGTGTAATGGCAACGTCAATTTGATTTAGAGTACTGGCAACAAATTACATTGATATTTTGTTGGTTTCAAGTTCTGTTTTTGAGTATGTGTGACACGTCTAATGCCAGTGTCACCCTGACGTAGGAGAACGACATTCAGTCGTGAGGTATGGAGAAAAAAACGTAACGTCTGCAAAACATCATAATGTTAACGTCCACACAACATGAAATTCTAACATCGTTAGATATTTAAAATAGAGTCAACCCAGTTTTCATCCCAACCAGAATTAAACGTCTGTGTGACAAAAGAGTCCAATGTATTTCTGGCATCGTACCAATGTCTGGGTTCAGCTTGGTTCATCAGAGATAAAAGTTGTCTAAGAGCGTTAAATGCTTTCACACACTGCAGCATAAGAGAAGATGTGGAAATTGATCAGACAGAGGAGATCAATTAATCAGGATCAAATAGATAAAGATCCTTTATCTTGATGCTGACTGGATTATGGCAGAAAGAGCGGGAAGGGTGTGGTGTCAACAGAAAGTGACGGATTGAAATCAGAGGTTACCGAGTTTGGGACAGATGATTCAATCACTTGTGATTATTAAGCTTTAAATGGATTTCATGATCACTGTAGCCTTAAAGAATATTTCACCTGTGAAATGAACGTCTGTATATCAGTTACTCACTGCGTGTTAAGCTGATGTCACGAAGAAAACGTTCGTCCACATTGAACCAAGAATCCAAAAAAAAAAGGCAAACCCTCTTCATGATGGTGACCACGTTCAACAACAGCAAAACTACATCAAAACAACCGTTTACAAACTCGAGCAGTGTAATCCAAGTCTCATTTTTCCAGCCGTATGCTCAGAACTTCCCAAACTGCATATTTGCTTAAACATTGGGATGAAAACACTTCAGTACAAACAGTCTCATGCAGGGCCAAGTACTGTGTCTGGGCACTTGCTTACGTTTAAACTCTGCTCAAACACACACGTCCCCAAGCACACTCAGGGCGCTCTGCTCGTAGACAGAAGTGTTTTATAATGTAATGTTTTAGAGAAAATACACCTGTTTGGGAAGCACCGAGCAAACAACTGGATAGATGAGACTTTGATTATTCTGCTCGAGTTGTGTGAGAGTTTGTAATCAGATACTGTGATGTAGTTTTGCTGTTGTTAAAGCGAAGCTCCCCAGCGACTTCCGTTCATCAAGAATGTTTCGCTTTTTTGGATTTTTTTTTTTGTTCATCTTGGAGGCACGCCACAAGGTGAAAAACATTTTCTTCACAAATTCAATATAACAATTGATTGTTTTCTGAATGAAGTGTTCTTCAGGGGAGCAGGGTGCTGGTCCGATTGATTACTGTACACCAACTTTTTGCTTTGCACTCACATCTCCACTTTGTTCAGGTCTTGTTTTATTTTCACGGACATTAAATTTCACCACTGGTTCCATGATTATTCTCTCCCTAATAAAGTGTATGCTTTTATCCAAGCAACATGTACAATGCCATAACTTCATTGAAGTTATAGTTTGATAGCAGTGCGTTATCTTTCTGCTCAGGTACATGGCTCCGGAGGTCCTGGACGACTCCATAAACATGAAACACTTTGAGTCTTTCAAGCGAGCTGACATCTACGCCATGGGCCTGGTCTTTTGGGAGATCGCCAGCCGCTGCTCTATGGGAGGTGAGGATCATATGAGAGTTGATTGTGGAAATATTTACACACAAGTATCTGCATAGATTGTGGGAAGATGCATAATCAGACACATGTGAAAACATGTAGCATGAAAACACCTCAGTGTATTTTAACCTCATCTTTCTGTCAGGCATCCACGAGGACTACCAGCTGCCCTACTACGACCTGGTCCAGTCAGATCCATCAGTGGAGGAGATGAGGAAGGTTGTGTGTGAGCAGAAGCTTCGGCCTAACATTCCCAACCGCTGGCAGAGCTGTGAGGTAGGACGCACGTCAATGTCTCAGTCTCTTGTCAAGGATGTTTGATGTTTACAGGGACAGAGCAGGATTCTTTCTCCCCCATGATGGTATCAGTGGTGAGACTGTAGGCTTCAGTCCACACATCAGAGAGAAAAAGAAACACGAGTCTGAACCTCGAAGTCCTTCTCAATAACACCGCTCAATCACATGATACACACAGGCGGGCGCGCTCATTCCCACAGTCCCCAGAGAGGAAGCAACCACTCAGCCTGGAGGAGGAGAAAGTGTGTGTGTGACTCTCGTGCGGTCTCTGGTTTCAGTTTTAACAGTAAAGTACTCGCACACATACACAGGCACACGCACTTGTGGTCGTGGTTTGTTTACCGTGGGAGTCATTATAGTTTAATCTTATTCAGGGACATTTAAGCAGCGGCGCTGTGTGAAGGCGGATCCATGAGCATAATGTTTGGAGACTCTGCAGGGCCTTTATTCGATTATTTTAATGAAAGCTTTGATTTCATTTTACTAAAAATAGCAAATCTGATTCTACTTTTTGCTGCATTTTGTTGTAGTTACTGTTTTTATGCCTCCGCACAGCGATAGCAGTGGCTGGAGTATTATGTTTTTGACTTGTCTGTCTCATTCTCGTAAACAATGCCTTGGGGAAATTTCTTTGAATTTGGCACAAACGATTTGGCAAGAAAGTCCACTTGGACTCAAGGATGAACTGAACTAGTTTTAGGTGGTCAAAGGTCAAGGTTACCGTGACCTTGTATCTGTCTTCTTTGTAACGTGACGTCTGAAGAACAAATTGGGGGAAGTTCCTCAAATTTGGCACAAACGTTCTCTTGGGCTCAGCGATGAATTGCCTAGACTTTGGTGATCATAGGTCAAAGGTCCAGGTTGCAAAGACTGTGTCTGTCTCATTCTTGGGAATGCAATAGCTCAAGAACACCTTGAAAGAATATTTTCAAATTTGGCACTAAGGTTGCAGCGGTGTACCGGTTTCAGGGTGTACTGTGATAAGCAAACTGACAGTTATCATACCGTGTACTGTACATTTGTTTATTTACAGTATTGGGGAGAGAGAGATTCTTGCCTATACATTTTCAAAAAGGAGACTTTTTATGCATACCTCCATTTTATCTATTTTTTAAGGGCTTTACAGTAGTGAAAAGGCGATTTTATAATTTTTTTTTATTTTTTTTTTTTCCTGAGATGGCTATCGTACTGGCAAAATCTCATGCTCTATTTGGCACAAATATCCAGTTAGACTCAAGGATGAACTGATCAGATGTTATTGATCAAAAGTCTAGGTTCTAGTTCTTTGAAAAGCATTATCACAAGAACACCTTGAGGGAATTTCCTCAAATTTGGCACAAACATCCACTTGGATTTAGCTATAAACCATTCTAATTTGGTGGTCAAGAGTCAAAGGTCCAGGTTCCTGTGACCTTGTCCGTCTTATTCTTTTGAACGCAATGTGTCAAGAACACCTTGAGGGAATATTTTCAAATTAAATTTCTGCTGGATATCATACTGTATACATTTTTTTATCTGCAATATTGGGGATTTTTTTTTTTTTTTTTTTTTTTTTTTTTTTTTTAAAGGGACATTTCTTACGCACACCTCCATTTAGGAAAAAATGGTTTAAATTGTCGTAATAAAACATTTGTTTAACCTAAAATAACCCCTCCGCTTTCATTCCTTTATGGGTCATTCTGACTGATACTAATTCTGTTATACCATGATATTGTGATACCGTGAAACCGCAATTTTGTTGAGACAGATATCGTCCCGGGAAAATCTAATACTGTTGCAACCCTATTTGGCACAAACATCCAGTTAACATCAAGGATGAACTGATTAGATTTTGTTTGTCACAGGTCAAAGTTTAAGGTTGCCGTGACCTTCTCTGTCTTATTCTTTTAAACGCAATATCTCAAGAACACGTTGAGGGAATTCCCTCAAGTTTGGCACAAACGCCCACTTGGATTCAACAATGAACTGATTAGAATTTGGTGGCCAAAGTTCAAGGTCAGTGTGACCTCATACAACATGTTTGTGGCCATAGATAGCCAAGATTTCACACAAATTTCTAATAGGATACAATGATGAACTGGGGACGTCACTGTGACATCATAAAACACTTTTATGATCATTATCCAACGTTGTAACTCAGGAGCAGAAGGGCAGACACTTGGTCAGATACTGAGTTGGTGACTCTAATCTTGAATCTGTGCCGATTGTATGGACCTTGTGTGCTGTCGGTGGGGAGACGTGTGTAGTATCCATGTTTTCACAGACATGGATGTAAACTGCAACTCGATGGGTTCGCAATCTGTAATTCCAGTCTCATTCAGTTTGTATTTTCCTACAAGCCTACCACACGTAGGCTTTCCACAGACACACGGAGAAAGTGATTGTTTCATCGTGAGGATGAGCTTGTGGCTGATGGTTAAACACTGTTTGATCGGGTCCAGTGTAGGTGAGCACTAGCAGAGAAGTAACCTCAGCTCTGCTCTTAAGCTGTTCTCAAAACGAGCCAGTTTTTAACTGCCAAAAATCACACATCTCCACTCATTGTAACTGTTGTTAATCTGTAAACAAATACACAATAGCTGGATATCCTAGTGCCTCTAATCATGTGCATCACGTCAGGCCAGTCTCTCTGATTTTCTTTTAACGACCCTTTTTTCTCTCTCCTCTGTGGACTCGGCACGTGCAGGAAGTTATTTTCATTGTTATATAATCACACAGCTCACTTCATTTGTCTGCATGCACTGTTGCTGCTGTTAGCACTGCACTGCTAGCCACTAGCATTTTGGCTCAGCTACTTCCATTTTTGCTCATAACGTCTAAGGTAAGAGCCGTATTCAAATACAACCAAGCCTGTGACGAAATGTTGCACAGTGCAAGGTGTAAAATAATTTCAGTATCCACCCCGTCGTTCGGATCTGCTCCAGAATTTAATGGGTTCTTTCATGGCTCATGCTACATGCTAAAACGGGCCAGTAGTCTTTCTGTAATCCTGCTGATAAATTACAACACACAAACTGAGCTGAATACGTACTCTCCTTGGTGAGGGGAAAAATCCAAACCATAGATATGTATTTAACTTTATGGTCATAATGCGACATTGGACATTTTCCTGACGTGGTGAGTTTCTGCTGCTGTCAGTTCGCTGCACATCTACCACTGTGAAGCTGAAGAGTGAGTGAGTGAAAATTTATATATGGATGTACTTTGGATTTGCAAATTAAACATGAGAAAATCTTTAAAAAAAAATGATCGATCCAAAAGCACAAATTAGTGCTCCCACTCCGCACATATAAAACCTCTCTTGTATTTATGTCCAGTCGCGCTACGTGTTTGTGTAATTTGTTGTCCGCACAAGTACTACAGCTAAGTAAAGCATGATAGCAGATCCAGCTGCAGCTCCAGTCAGCCCGACCTGACCAAACAGTCACCACCTCTCTGCTGTTCTTTATAAACAGACTCTGTTATGAGCAGCCAACTCTGCTGCCCACACACGTCTTAAAGCTGGGTGTAAACGTTGGAACAGATTAGTCCTCATCACGCTACATCAGCACTCACATTCTGCTGTATATTTTGACCTCGGCCACCTTTTGTCTGGCAGCATCCAGACGGCTGTGATGTTTGTGATCTTGGATGAGTCTGTCTTCTTTTATGGATTCAAATCTTTGTTTGTCTTCCATTTTAATGCAGAAGCCTTGTTTGTACCAATCATGAATCCTCACCTCTGACCCACTGAAGGTCCTGGAGAGCGCTCTCACTGAGCCTATTGATTTTAAACTGCACCTGTGGCTTGTTTCTCTGCCCAGGTAGTTTCTGTGTGCGCTCAGCATCATCATGAATGTGTGGTGTAACTGTTTGAATGAATTTGTTCCTGTCCCTGTTTCATCTGCTCCATCTTGGTAAAATCTGATGTTCAGGGTCAGTATTTGTCCCTCTGGCTGTAAACTCTCTGTGAATATATCGTCAGAGAGTTTCTGTTATAACTCTGAAAAGCTGCAGAACAATACTGAGGTTTTCATCTAAACTGCATTGCATTGATCAAGAACCAAAAACAAATACATCATCAATGTGCTCTAAATCTGAACGGCGGACTGTCTGTCCAAATGTTCCTGCGACCATCCATCCATCCATCCATCCATCCATCCATCCATCCACCTGTCCCATTCTTGTGAACGCGATAGCTCAAGAACGCCTTGAAAGAATTTCCTTAAATTTGGCACAAACGTTCACGTGGTCTCAATGATGCACTGATTAGATATGGGTGGTCAAAGGTAAAGGTCACTGTGACTTCATCTGTCTCACTCTTGTGAACGCCGTATCTCAAGAACACCTTGAGAAAATTTCTTTAAATTTGGCACAAATGTCCACTTGGACTCTGCAATGAACTGACTTGAATGAACTAGCTTTTGATGGTCAAAGGTCAAGGGCACCGTGGCCTTGCATCTCTCATCCTTGTGAATGGAATTTCAAGAACACTGTTCTTCAATTTTGGCACAAATACCCACTTCAAAATCACCATGACCTTGCACCCAACTCACTCTCGTGAATGATTATTTTAAGGACAACTTTAGGGAATTTCCTCATATTTGGCACAACCGTCCACTTTGAGTCAAGGATGAACTAATTCGTATTTGTTTTTCAAAGGTCAAGGTCAAGGAAATTTTTAAAATTTGGCACCACAAGGCAGTATAATTCTAGCTTTCTTTCTAGTTCATTAACTTATCTCCCTCAAACTTACACTCTCATAACTCAGTCAAATCGGAACAAACCATTAATGACAGACCACAGTAGAGGGCTGCATTGGGATTGGGTCCCGCTGGGTACCACGGGACCCAACCCAAATCTTGCGGGAGCAAGAGTTTGAACTTTGCTGCGGGCGGGAACGGGCGGCAAAAAAAAAAAACACTGCGGGATCGGGATGTAGCCTATAGCGACAGGATGGAGTTAACAAATGTTGTGGACAAGAAGCTCAAACAAGGTCTGAAGACGCACTGAGCCCTCTACTTCCCAGCGCTCTCAAAGCTAGCACGTTTCATCTTCAGTATCCAGTGCGCCTTCAGAGCGGGCCTTTAGTGTCTGTGGGCGCATCTTGGAAGAGAGACGCACGGGATTGGGACCACAGTCGGTTAGCAACATTCTCTTCCTCCGCAGCAATATTATGGCCAAGTGATTCATTTGTTAAATTCATTCGTTTCATTCGTTAACTTTGTTTATTTTATGTTATTTATTAGTGTTATTTGAGCCACTCACAGCCTACTCCCGTTGCTATTTGTTAATTACATAAAGAGGCGTGATGATACCGGTGTTATTGAGCATAGGCTTTATCTTTATCTCATTAATGTTTCTTATTCAGGTCTCTCTTAGAAAAGAGACCTTAACCTCAATCACTGTGTGGTTATATAAAGGTAGAGAAATAAATAAAATACAGAGGAGGAGAATAGAATATGAACTAGCCTTTATTTCATTAAAAACTAAATGAAAACAATGAAATAGGAGCGCTATTCCTGACCAGTGCGTCAAAAGACATGCAGGCCAGGGAAACGAAACAAACAACCCCATGAATCTCTTTATTAATAGCCTATAAAATGACGTGTTTTCTCCTGCGGGACGGGAGAAGACACAAAATCAATGCGTCTCTATTATTGTGCGGGCATAAATTCTCAGAGTTTTGCGGGAGCGGGCGGGAGTGGACATAGACATTGCGGGTGCGGGCGGTAACAGTCAGAAATTCAGCAGGAGCGGGATGAAGAGAACAGTCCCGCGCAGGGCTCTAGACCACAGCTCTGATACACACAGACAAACAGGTTTAACAAGCTGAAACTAGACAGTTCCTGCAGGTGGAGAAACCAGTCCCGCTCAGTCTATTATTAGCAATAAATGCATGATGAAGAGTGCTGGTGTGACACTCTTCCTCCCTCCGAATATCTGACCCCAGAACCCCCAGAATTTGCCATTTTATAGTTTGCCTTGTCATTTCGTTAAATTACTATTAGCTGTAGCGCTGTGCTAATGCACTCTGTCAGTTAACTTGTTTTTGCTGCGTATTGTTTGTTGGTAAAAACAGCAACTGTGACCTTTGGCAAGAAAAACTGTCTTAATGAGCTGCCAGACTTTGGCAAGGATGTAGAGGAAGTATAACCAGTGCCTGTCACGTAAAGTAATTCTAACAGCGTGTACCAAATGTTTTAGTATTTTAACAAGGATGAACTCGGTGAAGTGCAGACAGCACCAACACTTTATAATCTCTACACACAGACTTTCACTGTCGGCTCGTACTGGCGACACTGTTAGTATTCATCAAGCAATTGAGTCACAGACAAACACAAACTGCTGCGTGCTGGAGGAAATAATAAGTATGTATATTAACAATATCAATAGGTGTTGTTGATGTTTTTCTAATGTTTAGTTTTCCTCAACTATGTAGGAGTCAAATTAAACTGTACACACTAAAGCATAAACACAGATGCTCATCTGCTGTTCCTGATTAATTGTATGTTTCACTCTCTCTATTTTCTCTTCTTATACTGTGCAGCCACTTTTACAAATCAACAGCAACAACTGAAATGCTCCTTTATGGGTCCTTGTGACTATGGCTTCATTATAATACACCCCTCGCCCCTGACACTTAGCCCCTACCCCTTCATGGTGTTAGGGCTACATGACCCTCTTAACAGGGCGGTGACCTCCAAACTGAGCTGTCCATTTGAACTCAGCAATGAAGTGTTACGATTTTGGTGGTTGTAGGTCAAAGATCAAGGTCACTGTGACCTCATCTGTCTCATTCTTCTGAATGCTTTATTTTAGAATACCGTGAGGAATTTCTTTATATTCTGTACATCCACTTGGACTCAGTGATGCACTCATTAGAATTTGGTGGCCAAAGGTCAAGGTCACTGTGACCTTGCATCTGTCTCATTCTTGATATTTCATGAACGCTGCAAAGGAAATTCCTCAAATTTGGCACAATCGTCCACTTGGATAAAGCAATGAACTCATTAGAATTTGGTGGTAAAAGGTCAAGGTCACTGTGACCTCACAAAGCTGGTTAAGCGGAAAAAAACTCAAGAATTCATACACTAATTATGACAAAGAAATGTCCAATAGAATAAAGTTATGAAGTGAAGAAATTTCCTATCCAAAAGGTCAAAGGTCAGCTCCACTGTAACATCATAAAGATCTGCAAAAACATTTTTCTGACTATCACTTGACATCATATCTCAGGAACAGAAGGGGAGACATTTGGTCAGATGTTAAATTGGTGACACTAATCTTGGGTGTCCACCTTGAAACACAGCTGATTGCACAGATCTGTGTGTGAAGCATCCATGTTTTCTCAGACATGGATGTAACCGTACCTTAAACTTGACTGGTGTGTGGAGCTTTACAGCTGCGAGGTGGTAATTCTAGATTTTAAAATTACACTATCTTATTATCTTGGTTTAATGTAGTTTAGTGTATCATGGTTTGTGTCGCAACATTGTGAGATTTTCACCGAACAACAACCGTCTCAGAAAATATTGCGATTTTGCAGTATCACGGTATTTAAGAATGTATATTATCATCAGTCAGATTGATCCTTAAACGAATGAGAACGGAGCGGGTATTGATAGTTGAACAAATGTTTTATCACTATAATTGAAACTTGAAACTATTTTGTTGATGGAAGTTTGTGTAAGAAGTCCGGCCTTTGAAAATAACTAAAATAAAGGGGAGATTCTTCGTGAAGTTGCTTTTTTTAAAAATATATCGTACATAAGCAAATGTACATGGTATGATAACCGTCAATTTTTATTTCACGGTATACCTTGAAATTTATATATATCGCTGCAACCGTAATCATGGTCCTTTTCCTTATAACACGCGTAACAAATAGAAACACTATTCGGAAGCTGATATCTTGGTAGCTAACTAGCTAGCTCACTAACGTTACATTGTAATTGCTGATTTCTGTCTGACAGTCCCCCATTTTGACATATTTCCATATTGCATTCCCACCTCTGATGGCATATGACGCCCAAAATTTAACTTAAGTCCAGAAGCGAAGTTGCTGCACTTGTTACTGTTCCTCTAGTATCATCAGTTGCATGAGTTGCTAATGTTTGCCTACAGAGCTTTGCCACTGGCCTGCTAATGAAGTGTTGTTCTTTTTATTTGATGACAAGGTTGATCGATTTATATCGTGAAACTTAAATTCGTACTCGTACTCGAGCAGTTTATGTCACCATCAGATAAAGGTCAGATGTCATTGTGATGGCACCATTGTTACCACCATCGTGTCTGTTACGTATACGCTATTGACAACTACTGATGACGTATCAGGGTCTTGACCGGTTGTCCCATTTCATAGGGAAGATTTCAACCACTTCCGCTTATAGAGCTGTTTCGAGGGGCAAAGGAGCGCTCGGAAATTAGCGGTAGGGGTAAAAATAAGAAATTGGATTGGGTCTAAACACGATCAAATGAGACTCCATGGGGTCAAAAGTGGAGCGTATTTGAGGATTCTTGACAGGCGCCCTTGACAGGAACCCATCATTTAGAGTCAAGTCCTGTAGAGGTGTTAGTCTGGGTTGCTGTCGAGGCGTGGTATTCCCAGAAGGGACTGTTTTTCAGCCGGCACACCATTCCACCAACCAGCCTGTAAATCAGAATGGCAGGTTAAAGTAAATGAAGCCGTATCTGAAAGCACTTGAATCTGAAAGCCTTGACATAAGAAATGAGCTCCAGCTAGCTCGGCTGAAGGAGACAGTGGTAATGTGAAGTGTGTGTGTGTGTGTGTGTGTGTGTGTGTGTGTGTGTGTGTGGCAGATTGCAGTGTAAAGTTGGCACTAATCCACCTGATGAATGGAGGACTGGAATGTGTTGGCTGTCTTAATGAGCTCTGTAGGAAGTTCCGTAGAGGGAGCACCAGCATCTCAGCAGACAGACGCTGTGAGAGACTGAGGCGGAGACACACACACACAGACATGTTGACTCATACATACCAGATGCTGTTTACAGCCCCGCCAAGGAAGACGTGGAGGAATTAGTGTAAACTCTGGAGGCACTATTTCAAAGCCTATTTGCAAATTTAGTTGTAAGTCACCATCTAAGTGAAGCATTAGAAAAGACTCGGATTGTCGGTCGGATTCATTTTCCAGAACATACAAAAATCAAACCATGCAGTGATGTAGTAAGAATAACTAGAAAAGGACAGATGCATATTTGGCTGTTTGGACCACGTTTGGAAGCAGGTAGAGGTGTCAGGAAACAACAGCTGATAAATAACTAATGAAATGATTTTATCTTCAACAATTTCATACCTTGGAAGTATTTAGTCTCTTATATCAGAGATCTTGTATCTTGAGCCACAAGATTCTAGTCCTCTTCATTTAAAACAACAATTTATTAAAACCTCTGAAAGACAATCGAAACAATTATGAGACTGAATTTGAAGCTTATAGTTAAAACAAAACTGGTCTGTTGTTCCAAAATATTAAGTCATTTACAATTTAATGGAAAAGCAAGAGACAAATTGGCAAAAGTACGTCAAAGGTAAGTTGCATCTCACCACAAATGTCCAGGTTTTAATGCTGACGGAAGCACTTCCCATCAGCAGATATTAACCTTGTCTACACAGTGGTCTAAAAGCTTGTTCAGTCTATTATTTTATTTCAACAACTGTTGCGCCAGAGTTTTAGCTATGTAGCTATACACAGAACAACCAATTCCCAGATGGAAGATGGAGCCAAGATAGTAATTAGAGGATTGTTTAATTCTGTGGGACCTAGGAAAAGCAGCTGCTGTTCTGGTGACAGCTAATGAGGATCCAATAAACACGCAAATCCAGTTCAGCGAAACCAGGACAGACGATTAGCTTAATTACAAATGCACAGAGCGGAATCTCATAAAGGTTAGGACACTAAAAGATAAGATAGGATAAGGTAATCCCAGAGTGAAATTTGCAACCTCTCAGCAAAGGGACAGTGCAAACAGGAAGCACCAGTCTTAATTGTAAATGGACTGCACTTGTAACATGCTTTTCGCGTCTTCCGACCACTCAAAGTCACATTCACTCGTTCACACACTAGTGGCTGAGGCTACCGTACATGGTGCTACTCGGTAACAATTCACACGCACTCATACAATGATGGAACAGCCATCAGGAGCAATTTGGGGATTAGCGTCTTGCCCAGGTATACTTCAAGATGAAGTATGATGAAGATGAGGATGCAAGATGAAGATGTTTAGTGGACAATGCTGTCTACCTCCTGAGCCACAGTCGCCACAATGAAAGACAGGAAACTGACATGTACTGTACCTTTAAGGAAGCATGTAGATTTCAAATAACATGGGTCCAAGAATTGAGCCTTGGGGAACCCCACAGATCATTTGTTTCTGGAGCAATTTGGGGTTCAGTATCTTGACCAAGGATACTTCGACATGCAGACTGGAGGAGCCGGGGATCAACCCATTGACAGTCCAATTAGTAGTGATGGCCAAATGAAGCCTCATGAAGCATTGTCTTTATTTTCTGAGCCCACGAGATGGCGCTCATGGTTTAAAGAGAGAGGCTCAAAGAATGGCAATTCAGTGTGCTTTCAACCCTTTGTTGAACAAAAAGCGCCATCTAGTGGGCTCATGAAAACAAGAAGATGCTTCATGAAGCTTCATTTGGCCATCACTACCGATTAGTGGACTATCTGCTCTTCCTCCTGACTCCAGGTTTAGCCTAGCTTTGCTCAAATAGAGAAATTAAGTTTTAAATCCTCATTAAACAAGTCCACAGCCACAGTCTAGTACACAGTCTTGTTGTTACATGCAGCAACAGAGAAGTGTATTCCCCATGACATCAGACTGAGCCAACATCATGTTGTAATTAAGTCATATGAACTCGTGTGTTCTCTCTCCTCTGCAGGCCTTGCGGGTGATGGCGAAGATAATGAGGGAGTGTTGGTATGCCAACAGCGCCGCCCGACTCACCGCTCTCCGAATCAAGAAAACCCTGTCTCAGCTCAGCCAACAGGAAGGAATCAAGATGTAGACACAGCTACCAAACACACACACACACACACACACACACACACACACGCACACACACCTCTGACTGGCATCCATATCGTTAGCATTACAGCATTACTATCTTCATTATTATTCATTGACTGTTCCTCCCCTTTGGGTTGAAGGGAAGCGAAGACTTTTCCCCCTTGTGCTCTTTTTATTTTCTCATCCCATTTCATTCATCAACAAACTGCTGAGTCCTGCACACGAAACTGAGGAACCGTGTGTGTATGTGTGTGTCTCACTGGGCTGCCACACACACATGAATGGCTGGATGGATCTAATGAGGGATGGTTGTGCCTGAAGGGGATAACAGAGGCATTAAAGGAAGCCTCCCCTCATTATCCTCCATCTTCCTTTACTACATTCAACACATGAAGTCTCTGAAAGACCCATCGGGGCGATTGGTGTCCATCTCAACTCCCGCCTCCACCACTCATCACATCAGCAACCAATAAGAGCTCAGACCCCTCAGGTAGAGATAAGGCCAGCCAGGCAGCTGGGAATCACCTGGGAGGCCTCTGAGCTGCCGGATCATCTTCACCATCACCCGCTCATTTGTATATTAGCATTTCATTCTTGTCTTCAGAGTGTTAAGCTACTCTTCAGTAGGGCTGCAAGTTGCTCATTTACATCTCTGAATAATTTGAATCATGGAAAATCTCCGACCATTGGAGTCACTAAAATGTGTTTAAAAAATCCAAATGGAACTTTTGGATTGATCCAAGCCATGTGATCTGTCAATACATAGTTTAATGAATGTAACTATGTGCACCGCCCCACACTCACATACAGTGAGGGGTGTACTCACATGCAGTTTAATATCAACATGTAGAACATTTCCATACCAGTTAACCTGTTTGTCATGTCTTTGACAAGCAGGCGTTTTTCTTGGGAAGTACATTTTCCATTTTGCTAATGTGCGCTGCACATTTGGTTCAACATGCTTTTGAAATACACAGAACAGTGGAGAGATTTTTTTTCGCAGATTCACCTGAAGCAATTGTTTATCTTGGCCACTGGTCTACTGCTAGAGAAGGGAACAGCAGAAAAAAGCTCCGACATTTACCGGCTGTCAGAATCCTCTTAACCTCCGAGCTGACAGTGACTCGGCCATCATCAAAAGTATTTCAGAGATTCGACAAAGAAAACTGATGTGAAGCTGTTTGCAGTCCTACTCTGGAGTCATGTTACAGTAGCATTGGGAACTGAAGCTTGGACCTGGGGGTCATGGGACAGTCTGTAAGCCGCCCTGTGGGGTCCAGACAAACAACGGCTTCAGCTGTTCTTCGTCTAGTCAAGTTGTGAGCAGAACCTCTCATCTCTGCAACAATTTTGCACCTGTTTTTTTTTTTTTTCATTTGTTACTGTTGTGTGTCCCCGTCTCCCTCCGTACGGTCGGGGAGGCGGACAGGTCAGTTTAATTTATTGTGTTTTTAAATTTTCTTTCTGGTGGCAGGGGATCTTTTTTGCAAGACTAAACTGGACATGATGACCTCATTCATTTTTGGCGAACATGCTGCAACATATGCAATATACAGTAGATAAATGTGTCTATTTTCTATACTCTGCTCTGCTAAACCACAAACAGCAAGAACTACAACACCAACAACAATCAGCTGCCACCATGCCTTCCAAGCCAGCTGTTACCGGAAAGTGCCAGTGCTTTAACAACCCAACTCCTCTCATGTCGGCTGCTGTGGAGTGTTTGCTCTCACGTGTATGCAGCTCTGTGCGCGTGTGTGTCAAGAGGAGGCCTGCGGGAGCCATGCCGAGCATACAGCAAGCTCGTACTATGCACACCCAAGAAGTAAGGACGGGAAGCAAGGAGGGACACACACCGCCTACACAGCACCCACAACCCAGCCGACTCTCTGGTGCCATTTTGTCAAACCCCTCCCCCCTCACCACCTGAGCACCCAGCCACCTCAGCAACAACTCATCGTACAGCTTCTCCTCCCAGTGGACTGAGTCTGGAAACTGAGCTCCAGCACCTCAAACTGTGTTTAGTTGGAAAAACGATGCCACAAACGCTCACGGCGGCTTTGGAAAACAAACAAAAAAAAAAAGACACAAAGACTTTTAAGCATTACTGATGTTGCCCTATAAATGTAAACTCTTGGATTTCTGATTTTCGTTCTTTTCACGTGTTTTGCGCCGTTGACAGCGCAGCAGCGTAAAATCAACCTTTCAAGCGTTTTCTTCTTTGTAGGATAATCAACAATGAGGTACATTCATTTAAATATAGCAAACGGAGATTTACTAAGCCATAGATTTTCCAGGTTGTGTATTATTTTTTTCCTTTTTTTTTGTGGCAAGGTCTTTTTCTACTAGAATGTACATTTACGAAAAACAAAAGACGAAAAAACATGCGTAAAAAAGACAATATTGTCATTTCAGCTTAGCAAGCCTTAAGGGACCAACGCATAAGAGTCATGATCTGCTCTTATTATTATTTTCTTTGTTTGTAATTACATATATATATATACATATATATATATATCCATGTATATATATTTGATTACAATGATGTCTATCTAAAGGACAAAAAAAAATATATGTAGCACCTGATTTAACAGTTTGTTTCAGTCAAGTGTTCGTCCTGTTGCTGAAATTGCCATACATCTAAACCCATTTGATCTTAATTTACAGATTTGCTCGTGTCCACTGAAAGCACTTGTCAACACAAGTCCAAAAACAAATCCATTATTAGATTCAGTTTAAACGCAAGTGTAAAACCGTCAATAATGAACACATCCAGTAAATTCGACCTGCCAGACAGTGATTTGCTCAAAGAAATCCCACAGAGTCTCTTGATTGTTCAGCAATAAGTGCACTTCTGAACCACTGCGGGGTTTACCTGTGTGGCAATTTGGATGTCGATGAGTCCGTCTGTCTCCATTGTTTTTCTTTATGGATACATAATGTATTGATGTGCTGCTACTTAGTTGTCCACCTCGCTTTCCGAGTGGAGGTGAGAGCTGCCGTTGGATGTAAATACCCTCAGATTGCCTGAATCTGATCATTCTGTGCCATGTTGCTCCGACACAAATCCAGCCCATAGTCACGTTGTAGGCAGTCCTCTCAAAGATCTGCTGAAGTGTGTGTAAGAGTTGTCGTCAGCCGTGGAAGTGCAGGGGTCCGCCCCGCCACCCACTGCAGCAGCTGCTGAGTTCTTCAAAGTGCTGATCAGTTCAGTGAGAATGGGAAACTGCAGCTTCATGGACCATGGTTGAAAACCACTGTGCCAACCTGTTGATGAGCATGGGCGTAGCTTGTTCTCTCTGCTTCGATGCCCACTCATTAAACACAGTTGGATATGCATTGATACATATTTCCCTCGACTAGAAGCTCAAATGTAGAGGGGGGGGGGGGGGGGGGCAAAGGCATCCAAGTTTTGAAGGGTTGTGATGTGTAAGAAGTTGCTGCCCATACAGTAACTGATTGTGTAAAAACAGGTGGATAAATTCATACAAACGTCACGTCTAAAAGCCTTTTGAGCATTTAAGTCCCTTGTAACAGAGTATCAGTGATGATGCACCTCTTGCAAGGCAACGATTACCAGTCAGAGGAAGCTCAGTGCTCGTTACTTGCAGACAGCACTTTTTGTTTGCCGTTCATGGTTTCTTGAAGTCCATCTGAAATTATTTTACATTTTTATCAGTTTTTAAGGCGCTGAGTTCAAACAAAACCACTCCAGACCAAATTGAAACAAATGAAAGAAAAGTAATTTGAGCCTGACGGTTCGTTCTTGAACATGGAAACAGCAGTTGACAAAACAGTCTCCAATAATGGTCCACTTATTTGCTTGTTCTGGAGCTTTCAGCTGTATCACATGGTCTTCATCAGAGGGTCGCTCAGTTAACATTAAACTGTAGACGTTCAAACTTTGCCTGATTCTGCACCTTAGGCCATCAAGGACTAAACGTCTAAACATCTGGGCCCTTCTGCTGTCACATTTGAACGCGCCAGAAAATCCAAAATCCATGTCAACGTGTTAGTCTGACTGAAATCTTACTAAATCAAATTTCTCAAAGTCGGACTAACACACCCAGATAATGTGATTGGAAGTTGAATTCCACCTGCATGTACACAGTCAATCAGACCCAAACTGGCTGCGGGCTTTGACCCAGAAGTTGAAGGCATTAAATGCGTAACGGAAGAAGCCGGTAACAACATGGCGATGTCTACATCCAGAGCTGTGACTTTTTAGACGGATGCAGAGATACAGTTCATGCTGAAAGAGCTGAGTATTTTAAAATGAAAAATGTCCAGTACTAACAAGCTGAAAGGGCTCCTGTGCCTGTATACTGGGACAAGGACAGTAGTCCAGTTAAATGGCCCAGTCGAGCTGTAACTGTAGCTCCACTTAACTGTGCATGTCGGCCGAAAGCTCCAGAGCAAATGAGTAAGTGGACCTTGAGTGGAGAAACCCTTACATTTAATGAACATTTTTAAGTGCTGTTGCATCTCTGAGGACAGAATCTACTTATATTAAATAAACATTTATCCCATAGCTTTTTAAACTGTACAAAACATTTCTAATGTAACATATCCATTCTGGGGAAAGTGACATAATCAGTTGTTTCAGGTTTTATTCTGTGATTCCTTTGTCATCCTTTGAGAGACTTTGGTGAGAATAAAAACCCCAAAGTCTGACAAAAAGCAGGCAAGTTGTGATGTACCCACCGGTGTAGTTCCACTGTTCAGAGTTGTTCTTGTGAATGAAGTATTCTTAAATATGTAGAAATGGTCGGCAGTGGCAGAATAGTGACGTATTATTGTAAATATCTCGTGGAGTAAACAAAAGAAGAAAGCTGTCCTGATATTCGAAGAAAGCAAAGTGGATATCGCTGCTATTTTAAATACAAAAAGGGTGACAGACTATGCTGAATTAAATGTTTAATGTGTACAAAAGTGGCCAAACTAGTAGGGAAAACTGGGGCTTGCCAGGGAAGACCAGGGCCAAGGATTCATCTCTCGAAGCCATGTGGGTTTGTGGGGCAGCAGGGGGTGGGGCGGGGTGGGGGGGTAGCTGTAAACTGAATTTCAAAGTATTCCTTTAAGTAAGCCCTGGCTTGACCTGCTGGGCCTTTGGGTGGGATCGAGACTGGATAGTATGTGTATTCCATTAGCAGTGTCATTCTCTGGGACATTAGCAACAACAAAAGCTCAACTCAACAGCACCTCTGGTATGCCTCTACTGGGACAACCTTCATTCTGTCTTAAAGTCACCAGCAGCCTTGTACTTTTTCCTTTCAAAACCCAAGATGACTTAACTGTAAAAAGACGTTTGCACCCAGCTGTTTATCTCTTGTGGTCTTTATACAGCAGTCTCTCTGTCATTGATTCTTTCTTGCCTTTCTTTCTTGTCATTCCATGTTCTCTAATTGACTTAACAGATATCTCCGAGCTACAAGGGCCACGCTTCACTGCAGCCGGTTCCCCGGCTTCACAGCTTCATACCGGGTGAACAAACTCACATCCATCCCTGCCCACTTTTTACCTCTCTAAACTCACATCTTGAGGCCGGTGTATGTTTGAAACAGAACTAGTTGGTTCGACACAATGAATCGTACTGAAGTGGATCACAGCTCGTTCGTTCAGACAGTCCTTCCTCAAAGACGTTCATGGTGTGGCATGAACTCTGCTGTACACGGATTGACCAGTCACAGAGAGCTTGTAATGTTCTCACTCATGTACACCTGGCCGATCACTGAAGTGGATTTTGAAGATTCTCAGTTAAAGTTACAAAAATTGTTGGACACAACTCGGACAAGCACTTCGTTCAAAGCATGCAGATGCCTCTAGAAGAGAGCTCCATTAATTTAGCGCCGCACTCCTTTAACATTGTCTGATAAAGCCCAACTCGTACTGGATTTCTGGGTCCGATGTCGATATTAGGGAGAAAAAAAAACATCCCATACTGGGTGTTGGTGTGTCTTCCTCAAGCTCGGGTCCTCTACCAGAGGCCTGGGAGTTTGAGGGTTCTGCGCAGTATCCTAGCTGTTCCTAGGACGACGCTCTTACGAACAGAGATCTCAGATGTACCTGGAATCTCCTGGAGCCATTCTCCGAGTTTGGGGGTCACAACCTCCAGTGCTGCGATCAGGTGTTGAGGAACCAGGGCTACTGAACCAAGACATTACGAATACATATATATAAACACGCTGATTTTATCGGCCGACCTATATCAATAACTGATATACGGGCCCTGTTGTCTGGCTTCAGTAAACAGTAAAAAAAAAAACTAAAAACAGAAGGTATATTTAAAATTGACGCCGCAGAACCACCAATTGATATTCTGCACATTCGTCCTTGTCAGTACCTGGTGCCTACATTACCCACAATGCAATTTGACCACCAACAGTTCAATCACAGATTCCAATGTGTTATGCTCGTAGCAGCAAATACATCCTGGAGCCTGCAGCAGAGTTGAGCAGTGGGCTACAGAGGTCTGCTAAGAGCACTTCTTTCTAACACATCTCCAGATTATCAAACTTGTGGTCTTCAAACCCAACTACGCCGACTCAAATGCCACAGCCTGGGGACCTTAAGTGCTGCATCATAAGCAACTAGACTTCTTCGTTTCAGAACTGCTTCAAAACTGAGGAAGCCTCTCAGCTGAGAGGGGTAACGTCTTCAAGATATTCAAGCAAGTCCAGTTGCCTATGATGTAGCACTAAAGGTTACCATGACCTGGATGACTGAGAATCTTAATCTACACATTACTTGAGGACATTTTTCAGACTAAGCTAAATTCCTCTAAAAGTCTTGTCTGGAGTGCTTGTTGGACGGCAAAATGTGTCTGAAACTCCTCTCATACATCTTAGCATTGTTGAATTTGTACATTTCTGAAAAAAGCTGATCAGACGAACACCATGAAGGACTGTCTGAAAGCGTACGCCATTATCTCCGTATATTCACAATCGTCTTATCTTGCCTCTCTGTCTGACAGCAGGCTTTTCATCCCTGCTGCCCTTCAGGCGGAGCTGGGCAATACAAACTAGCGTGTTTGAAACATACGTCCGCCTTCAGGTCACAGAAGGGGCCGTGCTGAAGGCCGTCTCTGCTTTTGTTTGGAAAGATTCAAGTGGAAACTGTAAATGCTGTTTTTTTTTTATTTGTGGGTTATTTGGGTTTGGTAAACAGTTTTTGCTTAGGTATTTAGATGACTCTGGGGGCCGTGACCCATTTTAAAACTCTGCGATAAAAACCCGCTTTACCTCCTCTTTGAGAATCTTACCTTGCCTTCTCTCTACTTAGCTCAGATTAAAGAGGGGAGGAGGTCTCTGTACACTGTTGATATGCAGCCACCGTGCAATTTCAAACCTCGGTTCACTGGTCAACACAGTTGAAGGTTGTGAACGGGAGCAGCAGCGCAGCTGAGCCCTTTTGTGACTCAAACCAAATAACAGATGCGCTCTGTTTGTCCAATATGCAGCCTTTTCATGCATTTCTTTTTACGCCAGGAGAAGTAGAGGACGAGCAGCTCTTCTCTGCTCCGTGTGCAGCGATGGAGGGCCAAAAACAGGGAGGTAACACAAACTATGCCAGCAGCTCTACGGCTTCGAACCACGCACTGAGAAATTCCCACAGCTGTGAATGTATCGGCCCTCTCAGAGTCTCCAGCCAATCCGAGCACAACCTGCGTAACTCAGCCCCACCGTCGCGGCAGCAACTTTGTGAGCATGCAAATATCCGGGTCTGTTTCTATCTATGTCTCTTTCTCTTGTTATGCAAAGTCCGGGCCAATCGTGTCTGCCCACTCAGTCCCTCTGGATCACACAGGTTGAACAACCTATCTATGCTAGCATGATCCACACACTGTGACGAGGAACGCGTCAGGGCCAAAGGATTATCACGTTCTCCCTTCACGGTCGCCCTCCATCGTCAGAGACCCGCTGTACGGTCTCTGCTGCAGTGGTCAGAAGCCGGGGGAAGTGTTGGGGCGGATGTGACGAGCGGTTTGAGTCACTTTAGGGTTCGGTTGTCTCCGGTTCGATGCTGCAGTGAGGCCTCTGTGGCAACAAGGGTAGCAGAAAGCTTTATCACGTTTTATTTGGTGCCTAAGTTTGACAAGATTTCTTTTACTTTTCACCTCGAATGACAAGACTGCATGTGATTGTGTCTGCATTGATGTCTGCATTACCTGCTTTATAGATGTCATCCAAAAGCTGAGAAGTATCTTAAAAAGCATAATTAACATATTAAAAAGGTCACTTAATCAAAAAGAAAATACCTCCTTTTAAAGACCAATGTGTTTTACCTCACTGTATATATATTCTCGATTTGTTTACTCCAAGTTTGCAATTTATCTTTCTCTTTTGTTTCTATGAAATGCTTAAAAAAAAGTTGAAGAGAATATTTTGTTTTCTTTTCGACTGTACTTTTTTTGTCAGATGGCATTGTATTGTGTTTGTGTTGTGCCCAAGCAGTATACTATTCCTCCTTTACCATGCTCTGTATATGACCTGTTGGTTGTGTTCTGCGTGAGCTGTACAGTCAAAGCGCTTTACAAATGTCCAAGCCCCCTTCTGAGCTCTGGTACAAATGCCTTGTTCAATATGTTCTTTTGTTAAATGAAAAAAAAGAAGAGAAAAGAGAGTCAAAGTGGAGGTGGAGGAGGCTGGAAGTGAGGGAGGGACTGTAAAGCCAAAACCCCTCAACAAGCGCTGAACCCTCCTCACCTCGGCACTCTTGGATTTCTAAACATATTATAATCTTGACTTTTTTATATAGTGTGTACAGATGAATGAGAGATCAACATAGGAACTAGAGGATTGACACTTATGTTAACTTCTAACATAGCTGGAGTAGAAAATGGTGTGAATAAAGAAACAAAGTTTCACTACAAGATTTGTGTTTGTCTGATTTGTTTGTTATTTGCTGACAAAGCTCTGTATGATAAAAACTGACAGCATCTAGGGATGGGTGTCGCTACCTTTATCGGTACTCCTTATCGATTTGGTACTTTATCGCTTCTTTTTCTTTTTGAAATAATTGTTTTTTAGAAAATATATATATATATATTAAAAAATAATTTGAATATGACTAAATGTTTTTAGAGCAGCTACGGTCATTTTTACAACAGCAAAATTCTTTGTGTCATTCATTTTCTTTAACCGCTTATCCTGTTGGTAGTGATGGCCAAATGAAGCCTCATGAAGCATTTTCTTTATTTTCTGAGTCCACCAAATGGCGCTCATGGTTTAAAGAGAGAGGCTCAAAGAATGGCAATTCAGTGTGCTTTCAACCTTTTGTTGAACAAAAAGCGCCATCTAGTGGGCTCAGAAAATAAAGAGGCTTCATTTGGCCATCACTAGTTGAAAGCACACTGAATTGCCATTCTTTGAGCCTCTCTCTTTAAACCATGAGCGCCATCTAGTGGGCTCAGAAAATAAAGAAAATGCTTCATGAGGCTTCATTTGGCTATCACTACCTTTTGGGGGTCACGGGGGGCTGGAGCCTATCCCAGGTGACTTTGGGGGAGGGGCGGGGTACACCTATCGTAGGGCTGACACATAGAGACAGACTGTACGTGTTTCTCAAAGTTGAGGATCCTCAAATGGCTGAATTTGAAGGAGGCTACATCATCGAACCCCGCCAGAGGGCTGTTCCAATGTCAAGGATCCTTCCGAGTTTCACCGAGGACTAAGTCCTTCATTCAGAGGAATTCCAAGGATGCATGTGTGGATCCTCAGCAGGTATAAAATCCCCACAATGCTTTGCATAGGATTTGCTGGAAGTGAGGGCAGGGCCTCTTCAATGAAACGGCAGGATTTAAATAAATATTTTTATCATACAAGCGTTTAAAAAACTAGACAGAAACCTTTACACTTTCCAATGTGTCCACTACCGAATAATGACATTTTTAAAATAACGTGATTCTGATAAAACATTAAAGTTTTAAATGAAACATTTACAGCAGTGATGGAGCGCTTAGTGTCCCCCTCCTCACTCCACATGATCTTTGCTTTCATTGTGTCAGCTTCAGTTGGTGGATTTTTCAGGGGAATCGCGGTGAGAATGGTAGTAGACGCATTAGAATATCCTGCAGGTCATTTGTTTTGAGGTGAACAGCATCATGTACAGGCAGCAGGTCAGCTGTTTCAAGTCGCATCTGTTCATATCATTATAGCGCAGTGTGTGGTGTCATAAAATCTGGAACACTTTGAAATGACAGAGTGATTCTGTGTGTGAGTGTGTGTTCATACTGTTAATGATCATTTAAAAAAAATTCAGCTGCTGTCTTTACTTCATTACTTCATTACTCCACTTCCTCTTAAATATGATCCAGAAATATAATCTCCCTAAAAGTCACGTGACTCTGACAATACTGATACATGTGTTTAAAACTGTCCAACAACATTAAGGAGTGTTAAAATGATCACAGTCACTGAAACCTCTTCAGTCTGCTGAGGGTTAATGACACACACCTGGGGACACTTGTTAGTCTGTTCCAATGTGTGTTCACTGAATGATTGGAAGGACTCTTGCCTTGCCTCTGCAGGATCCTTGACTCTGAGAAACACCCAAACATTCACGCTCACATTCACACCTATGATTTTATACACCAGAAGAACTCTGTGACGACCCCTCCGCTCCACCAGGTGTGCCTGTAATCCTGGCTGTTCTTCCTGTTTCAGGATGCAGGTCAAAGCAGAGGGTCGTCATTGACCTCATGAGCCACCTGGACCCAGTGTGCTTCATGATATAAAAGCTCACCACCTCGCCCTCCTGCCTCACGACGCAGCTGCTGTTCTTTGGTGACTGATCACTCACTTCACCTTTTATCCAGTTATATATCAATATTTTGTAAACCAAAAATCTTTTAACAATTTGTACCCTCATCTTCTCACCTATCGTTGCAGCCTAAGAGCTGGGTTGTAATAACTTCTAATAAAAAAAAAATGAACTGCTCGGCAAGAGTTTATTTTTTAAAATGTGCAGCCACACCGAGCTGGTAAAAGGGACTTAGGACTAGGCTTTTAATTTAAGTTTTATAGTATTCAACACAAATTACTTAAAGGTCCAGTGTGTAAGATCTGAATATGAATAAGTAGTGATGGCCAAATGAAGCCTCATGAAGCATTGTCTCTATTTTCTGAGCCCACTAGATGGCGCTCATGGTTTAAAGAGAGTGCCTCAAAGAATGGCAATTCAGTGTGCTTTCAACCTTTTGTTGAACAAAAAGCGCCATCTAGTGGGCTCATAGAATAAAGAAAATGCTTCATGAGGCTTCATTTGGCCATCACTATGAATAAGTTCCCCAGACAACCCCACTTTAAAATCAATCTGGGATCTTATTTATAAAACAGTGCTTAGGATCCATACTAAAAATCAACTTATGGACAAATCCAATATTTATTTATTCGAATCCCCATTAGTCACCACCAAGGTAGCAACTCCTCCTCCTGGGGTCCACAAAAAATGGAGTGTGCCAAAATATGTTTGACAATTTCTACAATCAGGCTTCAACCTCACCCTCTGAGTCGCCAATTTCTCAAAATGTTCGCATGGGTCAAAGTTTCTCCCAACAAGTCTGTTTCCTAGAGATGGCCAAATGAAGCCTCATGAAGCATTTTCTTCATTTTCTGAGCCCACTAGATGGCGCTCATGGTTTAAAAAGAGAGGCTCAAAGAATGGCAATTCAGTGTGCTTTCAACCTTTTGTTGAACAAAAAGCGCCATCTAGTGGGCTCATGAAAAAAAGAAGATGCTTCATGAGGCTTCATTTGGCCATCACTACCGATTAGTGGACTACCTGCTCTTCCTCCTGACTCCAGGTTTAGCCTAGCTTTGCTCAAATACAGAAATTAAGTTTTAAATCCACATTAAACAAGTCCACAGCCACAGTCTAGTACACAGTCTTGTTGTTACATGCAGCAACAGAGAAGTGTATTCCCCATGACATCAGACTGAGCCAACATCATGTTGTAATTAAGTCATATGAAAACTTAATTTCTGTATTTGAGCAAAGCTAGACTAAACCTGGAGTCAGGAGGAAGAGCAAGTAGTCCACTAATCGGTAGTGATGGCCAAATGAAGCCTCATGAAGCATCTTCTTTTTTTCATGAGCCCACTAGATGGCGCTTTTTGTTCAACAAAGGGTTGAAAGCACACTGAATTGCCATTCTTTGAGCCTCTCTCTTTAAACCATGAGCGCCATCTAGTGGGCTCAGAAAATAAAGAAAATGCTTCATGAGGCTTCATTTGACCATCACTACTGTTTCCATAGATCATAACTTTCAACAACCCTTTCCAGCTCCTCCTGGGGTACCCTGAGGTGTTCTTAGTCCAGACGAGATATGTAATCCCTCCAGTGTGTTCTGGGTCTGCCTACTCTGAGCTCCGTACCCTGTCTCTGAAGCTGAGTCCAGACACCCTAAAGAAAACATACTTACTCCATTTCTGTCATTATATCTCCCTAAATCCTGCACACTGGACCTTTAAGAAAATATGATGGGACTATGAGAGCACCTCTGCTAACAGGTACGAATCAATGCTATCTTTGATCAGGAAAAGGGGGCTGTAAGGGGGGCGGAGGCTAGAGGGCTGTCTTGATTATGTTCAGCAGCCAACACTTTGACTCTGGATACCAGGTTTCACGTCCTGGGAGCCACACCAATACTCAGGCAAAGGTCAGTGACAGATCATTGGTTCGATTCCTCCTGTTCTACATCCTCGCTGCAGGCTCTGATCCAGGTGCTCATCATATCCTGGCTGGACTGCAGCTCCCTCCTCTCTGGAGCCTCACAGTCTGCCATCAGACCTGCTGCTCTGGGCAGCTTCCAGGTGTGGAAATGTGGAGCTGCATGTTCCTGGAAACAGATCATTTGTGCGCCGCCCAGTTAAATAAAGGTTCGGAGTGACAGTTATGTCCCACCAACGTGAAAGCAGCAGCAGCGGCGCCCAGAATTCGGAGTGCACTTGCCTTGTGTCATCTATTAGTTCCGTGTAAACGGTTGATGTGCATTTATTAGGTCAACGAAGCATTAAAAGCGGAACTTAATCCCAATATTGATTCCCACGACACTGACTAACCTGTGGCCAGCGGCTCATTTGTGAGTGGAATTGACTGCAGGTTGTCCTGAAGCTGTGCTCTGTATCCAGGCTCATTCTGATCCATCAGCTCCACTGAGCTCACTGACAGAGCTGATTAAGAGCAGCCAGCAGACAGCTCTGATTTACAGGCCGGCAAACAGAAAGTGACGCTGGAAACACACACACACACACACATACTTCCTTATCTCCTTCATCTTTGCTAAAAAGGATGAAAGTTTAACTGTTTCAGGTTTCATCCACGTCGTCTTCTTTTGCTCTATTTTTACCTCTCTGCTGCTATTTCGGTGTCTGTCTTCTTCTGTCCACCCTGACTCTGATTTACCTCTTTGTTCTCGTTACCTTGATCTGGATCCACATGACATCACGTGTCTGTTTAAGGTCACGTGTTTTGCCTCTGTAGCTGCTCCATCAGCTTCTTCACACTGTATCCACCTTATTCCTAGCGCCCATGATACCTCGCGTGAATTATGTGCGCGACTTCTAGTGATGGCCAAATGAAGCCTCGTGAAGCATTTTCTTTATTTTCTGAGTCCACTAGATGGCGCTCATGTTTTAAAGATAGAGGCTCAAAGAATGGCAATTCAGTGTGCTTTCAAACTTTTGTTGAACAAATAACACGAGAAAAAGAAAAGCAAAATATAGAAACAAGGAGGGGGAAAAGACATAATTTGCATTTGTGTAAATAAGTTTATCTCAGTCTGAGACCTGTTACAGAAACCGTGCTAGATTTAAATCCTGTTAATAAAAGCATCTCTCCTTTTTCATCACAACACAATATATATCCTTTACAAATGGAGCATTACGTGTTATTGCCAGCTCAAGGATGTCATCCGGAAGAACCAGAATAACCTCATCAAGTGAAAACCTTCAGGGGTGAGGGAAAACGATTAAATAAATAAATAAATAAATAAATCATCCAGTCATAATGAGACTTTTTATCCATAAAAATACTGCTATTACTGAGCACCTAGTGCTTACCTTGATTTCAGAGAACATAAAAAAAAAAAAAAAAAAGCACCCACGCGAAGAACCTTGGTGAAATTATTGATGAAGACTTCAGTCTCAGTGGCCCCATTAACACTGGAGCAAAATCATCATCCTGGCATCTTAGAGGCAAAGCTAGCGTGAGAAACTCTGAGGTAAAGCGAGATTTAGAAAAGAACACTGACGCTTTCATTGTGTATGTTTGTATTGTACGTTTGGTCCCCCCTCTGTTGGGGTACCTAGCACACAGATCTGGTACTAAAAGGTGGAGCTGTGAACACTGCAGTCTGATTGGTCAGTAGAGGACGGTCACTCTGCTCAGGGCTGAGTTGTGTCTGGTTTTGAGGCTCATGTAACCACTGTTCATACTGTGGAGAGTTTTATTAGTAAACTGTAACTATAAAATGAAAGGATGTTTTGCTGCCTCTCACAGCAGCTGGAGTCTGAGAAAAATAACTTCATTCACTGGGCCGACTGCCGGCAACTTTTAAGGTGGAACGTTAACTTGTAATGTTACTCAATGCATGAGTTGATGACGTGAATCCATCAGCACACCTTAAATTTCACTGTGACAACTTTGACCATCACTTTAGTTTCTATTGTCTCTCTTGGATGACACACGTTTAGGTGACGATGTAACAGGACAGATGTGGCATGAAAGGGGCAGAGAGGGTGGGGATGACATGCAGGGGCTGCACACTACCAGTCAGCAACATTTCATTGGTTGCAAAGTTGCAGAAAAAAAAAGTGAAACTTGTCAAAAAATAGCAGCTTTGTGCATTTAGTCCTTCCCAGGCAAGCTCGGGGGTTTAGTGTTGCTGTAGCCCACAGGAAGTGAGGATTAGAATATACGCCAGTTGAAATTCATATATACATTTTTCGAACCCTTAAAGATCCAATCACGGATTACTTACTCACCTGGTAGAGTGGGTGCCCCATACAAAGGCTGTGGGTTCGATTCCAACCAAGAATTTTCCTGGTGGACCAACAGTCGTCATCGTCTTTGTGTCCAACATGTTGCTTTTTTAATAAACTTGCTCTGCCTTCAAACCTGTATCGTCTCTATTCAGTGCACCTTCCCGCAGCCCTCCTCTCCCAGCGTCTCCTAACACTCAGTATGTGTGCTGTATCTCTCCCTTCGCTCTCCTCTCTGTGTGTTTTCCTGAGTGTGTGTCACAGCGGAGGCTCGGAGCAAGCGCTGGGAATGAAAGGTCAATAGCAAAATGAGGAAATCGATGCAGTGAATCATTAAGCGAGCCTCCTGCACCCCCACACACTGCAGCGCTGCGGTGTGACGCTCTGCCTAGGAGCCATTGAGCTGAGGACTGCAGCAGCGTTTTCTTATGGAATAAAAGTGCAAACTACAGTAGATCCTGAGCTGGGGGGGGGGGGGGGGGTATATGCAGTCACATATATACTCTGTACAGGATATATGCTGTGTTGCAGGGGCTGCACAGATTTCCCAGGAGAGTGTGGAAATTGTGCTGCAGCAGGTTTCTCCGTGAGCGTGGTGTGAAATAAGATAATATGCAGTAACACATGTCATGTGTACGTACGTGTGTGTGTGTGTGTGTGTGTGTGTAAGGTACACATGAGTGCGTGATGTCGCCATCCCTTGGTGAAACTAACCAGCACCAGTTCCTCCCGACAGGGCGCTGGCTGCAGCAACAGCCATAAATCATTCACAAATGGTCTGATTAGAGTTCCGACACGCTGAATCATCCTCCAGGAGCTCCTCTGTACTTTTGGTAATGATGATATTTCACCTGCATTGCATTGCAACACTGACTACGCCCGAGGGAAGGGATGGACTTTGGTAAGTTGTCTGTGAAGCAGGGAGTGGCACTGTATTTTCCTCCTCGGTCTGTTTGTGCCGAGGCTAAGAATAGTTTGACAGGCTCTCTGCAGATCGACAGTGATGTATGGATGTTGGCCTGATGCTGCTGCTGCTGCTGCTGCTGCTGCACACAAAGAGCAGCATCTGTCAGCAGGCTGAGGAGCTGAGGCCTGACGCCTCCCTGCAACAGTTATGAAAAATGAATAAGGTGTTTAGTGGATGTTGCTTCAGCTAATGCATTAATAATCATTTTTAAACTATAGATTATTTCCTTAATAAAGAGTCGTGTGCGGTCGGACAGACACAAATATTACACAGTGACTCTGCACCGTCTGAACTTTACAGTTTTGCTGACCATGTGCTCATAAATATAAAAGTAAAGCACTACACATTCATGGATTGATTTTTGGACCTGATAGAGATGAACGGAAACTAATGGACGCCTGAATGGGAGAAAAGTACATTAACATTTGTGAAGCAGCGGAGCAAAGTCTGTGAAATGATCACACTTGATGTGGAGTCGATCAGACTGTCAGTGTGTCTCGTCTTTCTGTTTGATCATCAGTGCTACTTGTTTTATCCTCCTGAGATCTGAGCTTTTGTTTGGTGTTCATCTTTAATTTCTCACAGCTATCTGGGATTAGTGATGGCCAAATGAAGCTTCATGAAGCATTGTCTTTATTTTATGAGCCCACTAGATGGTGCTTTTTGTTCATTCTTTGAGTCTCTCTCTTTAAACCATGAGTGCCATCTAGTGGGCTCAGAAAATAAAGAAAAAGCTTCATGAGGCTTCATTTGGCCATCACTATCTGGGATCAGTAGGACCTGATTGGTATAAAAAAAACTGAGCATTGTCTTTCAACAGGAAGTAGACTTTGAAAAAAAAAATGATGTCCTCATGTGGGGACGATGGGTGCCATCATCCTGGGTTTGTGTTTTCTGATTTGCTGCTTCTGTTGCTCTGTTTGAATTTTCTTTACTCCATACCCCAATCAAGGAATGTCCTCTTATCTGTAGGAACAGTCTGACACATCTAATTGGCCTGTGTTGTGTTATGTTGTAATAATACAGTAATAAAGTCCCAATGTCCTCAAACCAGTACTACCTAATAATGATGGCCAAATGAAGCCCTTTATTTTATAAGCCCACTAGATGGCGCTCATGGTTTAAAGAGAAAGACTCAAAGAATGGCAATTCAGTGTGCTTCAGTGGGCTCATGAAATAAAGAAAATGCTTCATGAGGCTTCATTTGGCCATCACTACTGCCTAATTATTAGTCTCTCAGCTTGTTAATGTTGCTAAAATTGATTAAATGTGTTTGACATATCAAACTACAAACATTATTAGGCATTAATTAACAAGTTTCAATCATAACATTTGATCAGGGTTTGTTCCCTGTCCACTTCTGTGTTGGGATCAGCCGTAGCCTAATTTGGCAGAGATGGCAGCCATCTTGTTTTTTTACACAGATTTGTGTTTTGTGCTTTTACCACCACTAGATGGCACAAAAAGTGTCCACGAACGAGGACAGCAGGTCTAAGTTAAGCAGAATAAGGTTTAAGATGCTGCAATCCCAAAATGTAATGAACTCATTTGAGGCCGCAGGGTTGCAGGACGTAATGATGTTGTTGTGCGTATGTATTTATTCTCAAGACTTTTTATCTTATTGTATATCTGTTGGCATGTACGAAGAGTTGTGTTAGCAATAGTGATGTCGGTTTGATTTGATTCAGTCAGAGCTGTGGAATATTACATCATCCATATCTTCTCACATCGTCTCAGCCTTCCTTGCCCTCAGGTATACACAAACTAACTTCTTTTTAAAATACAAAAATGTGAAATTATCAGTGCATCCCTAATATCTATGATTATTTTGTTCAGTATTCCAATTATTATTTTTCGACTGGTCATTAGTTACTTGTGGCATCAGAGACCAATGAAAAAAGGCATCCTTTAATATCTGCATGATACGTGGCCAGTTGCTGTTATAGTTTAACGGCCTCGAGGTGGCGGATGGTTCCAACAAACACCAGCTTTCACCCGAGAGAGCAGTGTTTGCGTCGTACAAGATTCTTAAGCCAAACCCTGTTCTTTTTTTCTAAACCTAACCACGTCGTATGGATGTAGTGCTTTTATTTTGAAAGAGACTGTATGCAAACTGTACATTTCCTGTGAAAACAGAAGTGTATTTTGAAAACAGACAATGCATGTAACAGGCTGAAGTTGACACGGCATCCCAGAACGTCAACAACCAACACACCCAGGGTGCCTTGGACGTCATGTGTGGACGTGGAAAGTCCATGACTAAAAGTCAGTATGTGGTAATAAACAAATAAACAATAAACTAAACTAAACTACTGCAAAATCAGACTGGATGTAGTGGAACATCCACACTGCATTTTAGCTACTGTGTACTGGGACGTACTAGAACTCTTTCTGGCATACTGTGTAGTCTGGTTTTACTTCCTGTCTTTGTGTGTTTTCCCGCCTGTTTTCTGTCACACCTGTCTCGTTAGTCCTTCCCTGTTCCCAGAGTCTTCCCTTCACACCTGTTCTGTATTAGTCTTGTTTGCTCCACCCTAGTGTTCCCCTCCACACACTTGTTGTCTCCATTTCCCTCCTTTTGCCTGTGTCTTCCTCCTCCAGCTGTGTCTCGTTCTCGTGATTAGTTTTCTGTGTATATATACCTGTGTGTTTCCTTTTGTTCTTGGTGTTGTTTCCTGCCTGGTGTCTTGTGTTCTGTTTGGATTTCTTACCTAAATTTATCATATCATCCGGTTGGTTTTCAGTTAGTTTTGGTTCTTTTGTCATTTGGACTTTCTTTTTCCTTCCTGTTCTGGATGTTTTTCATCAGCTGTATTAACCTCCTGAGACCCCAGCTTTTGTTTGGTGTGCATTTTTAATTTCTCCCAGCTATGTGGGATCAGTAGGACTCAGTAAGTATAAAAAACTAAACTTTGTTAATGATAATTGAGTCCCAGTGTCCTCAAACAAGACGATAATAAAGTCTGAATGTCTTTAGACAAGTACTTTCTCATTAACAGTGTCAACTTGGAAGATCGCTAAAATCTCACAGTCTCTGAGAGAATATGAATTCAAGTTAGAATTTAAGACAAAATATTAAGAAGAAGAAAAATATTGTCTGATTTCTTTCCAGACATCGAAGGTCAGAACACTTTGTGGCCTCGTCGGCACAGTCGAGGGGAATTTGCCTCGGTGCAGCTCTCACAGACAGAGGACACACATTAGTTTATAAATATCTAAAAATAAGAGGCAAAAACAGAAATCACATTTATATTCAAATGCACCTCATATAATAAACAGCATGTCCTGAAGTGAATATTCATTTTAGAGTTTCTTGTGCTGCAGCCTTCCCACTGTTAAAGTTCTTACTGGCTCCTGGTGTCAGTGCATCAGAGTTCAAGCACGGCGCTGCCTCAGGATACGTGCTGCTCCTGAGGCGAGATGTCCTACATCCAAAGCTCTGGAATCTCCTTCCAGACAGGAGGGATTTGAAGAGGAAGCCGACAGGATGAGAGGAGTCAGGGATCACTGTCTGCGTCCGATACCTGTGGCATGTGTAGAGGAGACAGAGGCAAGGTCAGAGCTTTGATGCTGTGTGTACAACTCTTTCAAACTGTCCCCTCTCAAGGACAGCTGTGTTGCCTCACCATGCAGCTGGGAGACATTTCCTTGAGGGCTTTCTACCAGAAACGGATCTCTTAGCTCAGATGAGGAAAAAAGTTGTGGTTAAAATGAATAGATTCCTGTTAGAAAGGGCGTCTTGGAGAAAGTGTGAGAAACTGTGACTGAGAACCACCGACTCCCAGATTGTTGCTACAGCTAGCACTCAGGCTGCAACTCAAAACGCCCATCAGTTCCCTCCGTCTCATTCGCTGCACAGGAAGAGAAAAAGAGCGACGGAAGGGTGAACTAGTGATGGCCAAATGAAGCCTCATGAAGCATTTTCTTTATTTTCTGAGCCCACTAGATGGCGCTTTATGTTCATCAAAAGGTTGAAAGCACACTGAATTGCCATTCTTTGAGCCTCTCTCTTTAAACCAGTGGGCTCAGAAAATAAAGAAAAGCTTCATTTGGCCATCACTAGGGTAAACAAGTGTCACGGTACAGTGAGAAAAAAATTGTAGTGAAAGGTTTGTTTTGTGTCTGCACAGTATTCTAACTCAGAGGTAATGAAACAGCTGTGCTGATGCTGAGAGGCTGTGCAGGCTGACTTTTTTCAACACAGAAATGTATCAGGAATCAATAAGCAGTGGTGGGTGGAGAGCAGAAAATCTATACTCAGGTGAAACCACAATTTTCCTCAAATGACTCAAGTAAAAGTGAAACTCTTCTTAAGTTTCAGTAAACAAGTGCCTGGTTTATAAATCACTCAGAGTACAAGTTGCTTTTATTTGTTCAGATGTAAGCAGAACCTTTAAAATTATTATTCAGGAGGGCAGGTCAGCTCATCTAACAAATAAAGACAATCTTATAATAATAATAATCTTTCATACAAGAAAGTCTGTTACAGTAAGGGCAGTATAAGCTCTGAGTGCTTCACATGAAAATAGAATAAACATAAAACAGATCCATCCATTTTCATCCACTTATCCGAGGACGGGTCTCGGGGGCAGCAGGCCGAGTAAAGCACCCCAGACGTCCCCTCTCCCCAGCAACACTTTCCAGCTCCTCCTGGGGGACCCCAAGGCGTTCCCAGGCCAGACGAGATATGTAATCCCTCCAGTGTGTTCTGGGTCTGCCCTGGGGCCTCCTACTAGTGATAGCCAAGTGAAGCCTCATGAAGCATTGTCGTTATTTAACTTTGAGAAACACGTACAGTCTGTCTCTATGTGTCAGCCCTACGATAGGTGTACCCAGCCCGTCTCCCAAAGTCACCTGGGATAGGCTCCAGCCCCCTGTGACCCCCAAAAGGTAGTGATAGCCAAATGAAGCCTCATGAAGCATTTTCTTTCAAAGAGGTTCAAAGAATGGCAATTCAGTGTGCTTTCAACCTTTTGTTGAACAAAAAGCGCCATCTAGTGGGCTCAGAAAATAAAGGAAATGCTTCATGAGGCTTCACTTGGCCATCCATACCTCCTACCAGTTGGACATGCCCGAACACCTCTAAGAGACACCCAGGAGGATCCTGATCAGATGCTTGAACCACCTCAACTGACCCCTTTTGACGTCAAGGAGCAGCAGCTCTACTCTGAGCTCCTCCCCCTATCTCTAAGGCTGAGCCCAGACACCCCACGGAGGAAACTCATTTTGGCCGCTTGTATCCGTGAACTTATTCTTTCGGTCCCTACCCAGAGTTCATGACCATAGGTGAGGGTTGGGACGTAGATGGACCAGTGAATCAAGAGCTTCTCGCCTTCCAGCTCAGCTCTCTCTCTTCACCACGACGGAACGTTGCAGTGCCCACAAAACTGCAGACGTCCCACCAAACCGCTGATCCATCTGACGCTCCATTCTACCCTCACTTGTGAACAAGACCTCAAGATACTTGAACTCCCTCACTTGAGGCAATAACTCCTAACCCAGTGGTAGTGATGGCCAAATGAAGCCTCATGAAGCATTGTCTTTATTTTCTGAGCCCACTAAAGGAGAGAGGCTCAAAGAATGACAATTCAGTGTGCTTTCAACCTTTTGTTGAGCAAAAAACGCCATCTAGTGGGCTCAGAAAATAAAGAAAATGCTTCATGAGGCTTCATTTGGCCATCACTACCCAGAGGGGGCAATCCACCAGTTTTCGACAGAGAACCATGGCTTCAGATTTGGAGGTGCTGACTTTCATCCCGACCGCTTCACTCTCAGCTTCAAAGCGTCCCAGGTCATGCTGGAGGTCACAGTGTGATGAAGCCAACAGAACCACATCATCTGCAAAAAAAGGAGATGCAATTCTGAAGTCCCCAAACTGAACCCCTTCCTCCCCCGGCTGCTCCTCGAGATCCTGTCCATGAGAATCACAACCAGGATCGGTGACTAGGGACGACCCTGGCGGAGGCCAACAGGGTAAAACAGAGTTGTAAAACTATAAATCTTAAAATCACTTAAGATTTAAAAGATTTGCATCAGCGTGAAGCGTAAAAAGAAAGAGTTTCAGGGCTGTATCAGGAAGTCAGAGCATGTTAAAATCTAAAGTGAAAGATACGTTTTTAGCTTTCTTTTGAAATATTTAGCGAGCTAGCTTCCCTGATATCTATTGGTGGTGTGTTCCATTGCTTTGGGATCGTCACTGACAAAGGCTGCATCCCTGATCTTCTTCCAGCTGTTGGTGGGAACCTCCAATGAACCAGCAGCAGATGATCGCAGTGTTCTTTGAGGCAAATATAACTGTGACATTAACAGTCTCCCACTCATGCTCCATCTCTTCCTCCCTCTTTCTTATCATAACATCACAGATCAACATCACATGGAACAGTAACATGGCTAACGTTACCACATTTTCACCCACAGTATATGAAACGTACTTCAGTGTTCTTGCAGAGGTCAGAAGAGGAGGTAAAAGCAGAGATCTCAGTTTTGAGGAGACACAGCAGCACTTCATGATTTTGGTATAAAAAGTGAGGCCTGATGTTGGCAGGGATTGTCGCTGGAAGCTGCTTCTTCTTCGGGGTTTTGCTCTGTCAGCATTTCAGCGTGGTTTAAAGGACAGGTGATGCTTCTCTTTCTTCCCTGCAGCTGGAAGCTTCACAGAGTAGTTGTAACCAGGCCAGCCGTTTGGAAATATGGGCAGGGGCACAACATTTTCTGATGACAGCCCTGTGTGAATTTTTCACCAAGCAAAATTTATATTTCCATGTGAATTTTGTATCTACTGTTATTTTCTTATTTTGAGAAGGAGACATGGTCACAT
Organism: Epinephelus fuscoguttatus; assembly: GCF_011397635.1. Taxonomy (NCBI): domain Eukaryota; kingdom Metazoa; phylum Chordata; class Actinopteri; order Perciformes; family Serranidae; genus Epinephelus; species Epinephelus fuscoguttatus. Next base: position 36,045,864 of record NC_064772.1, on the reverse strand, counting down.
GGCTGAAGAAATGTCCTCCAGTGAATGATCAGAGAGTAAAATCAAACACTGATTGAAGAAATTAGATCAAATCATGAGTGAACAAATATTTTTTTCATCATTTATTTATTTAATCTTGAGCCTACTTGAATCAAATATTGATCAAACTGTGTGCAGAACTGAAACAGTGTAAAGAGTATAAAGCTATCAACTCTCAGTTTTACAGTTATACCTACTTTATGTAATTCCACGACTCCTCAGGGACCTCAGTATGCAGAAATATTTAAATACACCTTCTTGAAAAGTGGCAATATTCCTTTTTCCCTGGCCAAAGTTTTGCAGAACTTCGGAGTGTTATTTTTCCCCTTCTGTCCATCGTCTCTCTTCTCCTTTTATGTTCTTGTTAGGAAATATAATCGACCGACTGACTAATCTTTGCATCTCTATTATTCTCACTTTATATTAATGCCATCAGCTCAGCTGTTTTAATATAATCGGCCATCATGTCTTTGTTCAGTCTGTGTTGTGTCTGGAGGAGGACTGAACTCTGCACCTTGTCAATGATCATCTCTTCATTACAGGCTTCTTCCTTCTGTTGGCATCACCTGGTCCATGGCAGGCTCACTGCAGTTACCGGAAGTCACCACTCGGGGGCGCTGCTGTCTGTCACATAACTGCACCACATCAGAGTGGATTCAATGCCCCTCTCATCCCCACTCATGACACGATCGCCTGTTACCAATCAGGAGCCCCCTCTTAATGCATGTCCCCCGCAACGTCAGAGCAAAATGACGCCCTTGTCTTTATCACTGTATGAGGATTAAAATAAATACGTGAGTAAGCTAAACATGTTTCTGTATATAACTTTATTTATTTGTTTCCACATTGAAGACAACATGTATACAAAAATACCCCTGGGAACAGTCACATAAAATCCAGTATGAAATAATAATGTGACCCCATAAATAAATAAATAAATAAATAAATAACTGTTCAGCTCCCCAGCTCCTGCACTCATCCATCATCCACCCCTCCTCCTTCTCCTCCGTCCTCCACCACTCTGCAGTTTGATTGGATTGGCCAGGATTGGATTATAATTGATTGTTCCCTATTGATCCCTCAGAGGGAAATTCCGTCGCAACGCCCTCCTCCTTCCTCTCCTTCATGTGCCCCTCTTCTCCCCTCCACATTTATAAAGACAGCACACTATAAATCTACATCTGAGTAATGCATTATTTCTCCACCACATCACCTCACGCCCAGCTCTGTGCGTGTCTCCATTTTATTTACATCATAAACATCCAGTGAAATAAAGAGATGCACTTTATGGACACAGGCTGTTTTTTTTGTCAGACATTTAAATATTAACACAACTGAAATGGACAGATCCTCAAACCTCCGACTCCACAGCTCCAACTCATCTGTCGGCTGATTTACAGACGTGTTTTTCTGATTGGATCATCAGTAATCTGGGCCAGTCTTAGGGAGTGACCTCATGTAGGATCCTTGTGTCCTGAGGGTAGAAGCTCTTCCTGAGACTCTCGGCGTAACTGGTACCGTCTTCCTCAACACATCCTCACTGTGACCTCGTCACGTATCGACGTTTGCTCACAGACTTTCCGTGTCCAGATGCGACGTCCAAGGTACCCTGGGTGTGTTGGTTGGTGACGTTCTGGGACGCTGTGTCAACTTCAGCCTGTTACATGCATTGTCTGTTTTCAAAATACACTTCTGTTTTCACAGGAAATGTGCAGTTTGCATACAGTCTCTTTCGAGTTGTTGTTGGACCCTACTTAGACTTTCGTCACCTTAACTTTCATTCTTGTCCTGCTGCGTTTTCTCCCGACGCCGCCAACCACTGTCAAACTACAACTGCAACCAGCTGTGTATCTGCTGACGTTAGAGGACGGTACTTTTCGTCGGTGTCTTACAACGTAAGTCACTGTCCAAGGGTCGGACTCTGACAACTTGGGAGTGAGACCAGGTTGTCTTCCCGGTCTCAGCAGGGTGAAAAGGCCGTTATCCCGGTGGCTGGGATCTTAAATGATTCTTTTATTTATTATTTTAGCTTTTATTTACTTTAAATTCACAGATAAGAAACAATAAATTGTGAAGACAATAAAGCCTCCACAAAAATAGCATTTTAAGTCTTGTGTGTGATTTATACTGGCTTCATATGAGCAGAGGAAATCTCTGCTAGCTGCTAGGCTAATTTATACAAAATGCCATTGACTCGTGCTAATAATGTTAGCATGTTGTATTTGTTGGTCAGTGGACGTTGTGAGTTTTTGTAACGTTACCTTTGTTAAATGTTGCTGTTGTCCCTGGCTTCATATGAGTAGAGGAAAAGTCTGCTAGCCGCTAGGCTAATTTATACAATGTAAAATGCCATAGACTTGTGCTAATAACATTAGCATGTTGTATTTGTGGGGAAAATGTGTCCAGATAAAGACAAGTGTTTGTCTGTGAATGCTGCGAGTTATAGTGAAGCTGATTTGTGTACTTGTGTTTGAAACTGTCTCTATTAAGCCATGTTTAATGTGTGTTTAATGTGTGTTTTGAATCAACTAAACTTTACAGCACTTCACAGAAACCTCCGCCGCTGACTAATGTTTTGGAGGTGTAACTGCAGAGTGACACAGACACACCACCACACAACTATAAGTGCTCACAACAGCGTAGGCCACATGTGCAGGGTCTGCGCACAAATATAAATCCAGCTTAAATCACAGCCACATCCTGCAAAGTACCATACTAATAACGTCTCTCGGTAACAGGGGTCTGATCACAGAGTATGAGCCCCCCTGGGATTAACAGTCAATTTACTGTTAAATAAACTGTTTAACTGATCATTTGGTGCAGGATATATAAAGTCCCTCATTAGAATTCATATGGTAATGTTGTCATCAGCCCCAGTCAGCCCATAAGACTAAAAAAATGATCACGAGAGCATCAAGAGGGAAACTGCCAACAGTGAGGTTCAGCTGAGGACACCGGGGTGTGTTTGGAGTATTTGGGCCATCTTGCGTATCGGTGTATTATGCAGTGTGTGTAAAAAGATTGGTCTTGGGGGGTATGGAAAATGACGAGTCAGCGTTGGCACAGTTTACTGTGTTTCCATGATGTTCCAAGACTCCCTGCTCTGATGAGACCAAAAATACACATCAGACAAGCTCTGCACGAGGCGTGTGTGTGTCTGTGTGTGTGTGTGTATGTGTGTGTGTGTATGCTGCTCTCTGGCAGCAGCGCCTCTAATATGAATGCAATTATGGAGCAGCAGCAGTAGTGTTGCTGTTTGTAATTAGATGTCTGTCTGTCGAGACCATAAATCGTTGAGGCTGATATGACAGGCTTCTCAGAAGTTGTAGCACAAATGCATTAGTTAACACCAAAATGTGCAACAATGATTAATAAACCTCAGAATTATTCATGCACATGAGTTACGACAGAATATTCAGTAGCATGATTGAGCTCAGCTTCGAATATCAGAATGAATGAGTTAAAAATTTAACAGAATTTAAATCCACCCTTTGAAAAGAGAGATTAATTAATTTAGTACACAGCAAACCACATAATCAAGCTCTTTATAAATGAAAAGCTTTATCAAACTTATAACTACACAAACAACAAACACACACATGAAATGAACAAATGGTAAATGAATGAGCACGATGAACAGTATGAATACAGCGATGAAGATTTAATGAGTAAAGGCTGACCACCGTTTAGGTTTGGGTCTTTTCGTCAGATTTGTTGAAAATAAAAAAATAAGTAACACCGGACTAATCGTTAGAGGACAGAAGAGAAGCACTGGGAGTCCCCTGACCTGATACTGGGAGCCGCTGTCCCCAACACCGCTCTGTTCATCCCACTACAAGCTCTCAGACTATGTGAATGTCAATGTAATTAAAAGTCCAGGCCTGGAGAGTGACCACTGGGCAGAGGTCATTGTCTTAATGCTGAGCCACGACCCACTTCTCTCTCTGATTAATTCCTCTGTGTGTGTGTGTGTGTGTGTGTGTGGCAGGATATGGCCGGCTATCCCCTCGTAAGGCGAACAGGCTGCTGCACATTCCCCCAGAATTCCTGCAAACTGTCATCATGGCGATGTAGCGAGTTGCCATGGTGATAATCTCCCTCATCTCATCTACAGACACTGTGATCAAAGTCGCACAGAGCTTGTAGATGAGGTGGTGTTTGCTGGGGAAATGGAGGGGCTGAATGGGGTCACTGTAGGGATGCAGTTTTGCATAAATGTACGCATGTGAATTCCATTTAAATTCATATATAAATGAATGTATTCAGAGACACCAGAGCCCTGCTCACACTGCACTTAGCTCCAGGCTAGGTGAGCTGTTAGCCTGGAGCGCAGAGAGTCACTGGGGATAAAAGTAGCCAGTGCCAAGCTAACGGAGATTGTATCATGGTTTTGTTGTCCGGTCTCAACATCTTCATTTTATTTTCATTTTTATTTAAGAGTTTATTTGGAAGAGACAATGCATACTGATGAACATCAGTATAAATACACCTGTAAATACGCCGGAGTTAGCAGAACTGCTAATTTACACCCGTTGTCCCTTGGCAGGTCACAGAGAATTAAAATCAATCATCACGTCATCAGTACGCATGTGCTTTATCTTTACATTGTAACTATGGTGATAAGCACAACTGAAACAAGACTAGTGATGGCCAAATGAAGCCTCATCAGGGGTGGGTAGAGTACTGAAAATCTGAACTCAAGTAAAAGTACAATTACTGCCATAAAAAATACTCAAGTAGAAGTATAATTACTATTTGAGAAACCTACTCAAGTAAAAGTAAAAAGTACCTGGTTAATAATTTACTCAAGTACAAGTTACTTTCTGTTTGAATATTTTTTAGGGTGTGCGGACCAGTGCAAAATAATGAAAAAAACATATAATATATTTTCACCTATATAGCAGGCTATGTGCTTACTTACTTCAATATGCTTGCAGAGATTCGACGATGAGTTTTTGAAAGCAAGGATCTCCTGTTTTTTTGGCAGGCACAGGAGGCACTTCATGAAGTAACTGTTCTTTTTTATGGATTTTGGCATAAAAAATGTGGCGAGATGTGGCCAGGGATGGTCGAAGGCAGCTCCCGCTTGCTCTTCGTTACGACCTGGCTCTGACATGATCTTCGCGGTCGGCGTCAGGCCAGGACTGGAGGACTGGTGCTTGCTTGTTCACCAGGTTCAGATCATGGCGCTTCAGCGTGGTGTTTGTAAGTACAGTTTTAAAAAAGGAACTTAAAAAGTACTTGTTCCTCAAAAAAAAGTACTTTTTTACTCACGTGTGTTACTTGTAACGCGTTACTACCCACCGCAGAGCCTCATGAAGCATTTTCTGTTTTTTTTGTGCGCCCACCCTCTGGCTCCCTCCTTAGTTAACACCATTAGCTCTGTCACCAATGTTGTTAATAAGTGTTGTCTAGTGATGGCCAAATGAAGCCTCATGAAGCATTTTCTTTATTCTATGAGCCCACTAGATGGCGCTTTTTGTTCAACAAAAGGTTGAAAGCACACTGAATTGCCATTCTTTGAGCCTCTCTCTTTAAACCATGAGCGCCATCTAGTGGGCTCAGAAAATAAAGAAACTGCTTCATGAGGCTTCGTTTGGCCATCACTAAACAAGACGCATCTAGCAAGCTAGCTAGGTACCTCCGACCTTAATGACTCCAAATAGTTCATAGTTTCGAATGATGTGATTAAACCAACTGACTAGAACATGAGCCAGTTCAGAGTGCATGTGGCGCAGGTGAGTTGGGTGTTGATATCAACAAAGGAAATCTGAGAGGAAGAGGAGGAAGAGTAAGATGTGGTGAAAAGAAGGAAGAGTAAAATCAGGAACAGTAATTTAAGATGAGCGACTGTGACAAACGTTCATGTAATGACAATGACGGGAGCAGAACAGAAAGTTGAAACCCAGGCTGTGCAGACTGTCTGTAGCCGTCACGAGAATAGAGAACAGGTGTTTGTTTTTGTTCATCAAACGTTTGTTGAATACAGATGTTTCAGTTCTTCACTTCGTCAACAGAGAGGGGACCAGAGGAAAACATACAATAATTTATTGATGTCTGAAGAATCAGGTCCGGACGTTGCCCTGAGTTTCCTTTTCACACATGTAGCACACAACAGCAGACTGGAAATACAACGTTTGGTTTAGGCAAAAGGTGGCATCAGGGTAGAGTGTGCAGGAGGCAGGACATGATCCGGAGCACACCAAGGTCACGTAGCCACTTTGGTCAATTTGGTCACAACAACCTTGTGTCATGTCGTTCCTTGAATTTGTTTGACGATTCCGGCCTCGACTCGAAGTTCCCAAATCTGTCCAGTTAGTTGTTTTTGTTGCCATCTTTGTGTAAATGACCTTTTTTCTTCACCATTGCATGTTTGTTTTCTTCTGGTTTCACACAAGCCATATGACAGACACTAAAGTTCTCAATCTCAGCCCAAGCCTGACAGGGAAGGGCTCGGGCTGTGGGAAAGAATTGGGTCTTCGTCAAGAGTGTTGTAATTTTTTTCAGCCTATTGAGAACTCTAATAGAAACGTCATTAACACGTTCACTGACTCACTTTGAATTCTCGAACTTTTCTATTCACACATGGGCTTAATCTGACATTACATAGAATTTGTAGCTGCCATGGTGAAGTCTATTTAAAGCCGAATCCAACTGATTTAGACATCTGTGTTGTCCTGTACAGCTCCTCCAGGTAATATCTTGTTCATTTCCAGTTTGCTGTGTGAAAGGGGCGTTCGTGTATGCTTGTAACCGCATCTTCCATGTTTGTAGAATTGCAAGGCCCGAGGGTGAAGGACGTCTGTGTTCTCTCAAGAGGCTCTCGCTGTTGATATGGACCTTCCAAACAGCTCCATACGACTGTTTGAAATATGGCACAGAGTTTTTGGAAACAGGATATGCAAATGCATGAAGCTAAAGCAACCTTTGAGTGCAACTCAGAAAGGGTCAAGGGTCAACAATATGGGTCATGGTTTGGGACAACATCAGTTTTGACTGTTGCATATCAACTGCCAGTTCATAAATTGTTGTCTGACATACTCCCTTTTCCTCAAACCAATAGGAGTCTTTCTCTGGATAGTGCTGAAAGGTTCGGCCTGTGTGCACCACTGGGCGACTTTATTTAAATCTTAATGTCATCTCTATTACTCAATTTTTTTTATATAGCCCGATATCACAAATCATAAAATTGTCTCAAGGGACCATCTGCAGCGTGTGACACCCTCTGTCCTCAGAAAAGGACGGAAAAGAGGGTGGACAGTAAAAGACTAAAGGAGCAGTAACAGAGGAGTGATTCCTCTCACAATAGATGTCTTATGCACAGAATAACCAACATAATAAAGTCACAGCATAAACAATCACAATGACATAATGATAGATTATAAGGATGAATCAGGAATGAATGAATGAAACTGAATCTGGCAGGATGTCTAGCAGCTTCAAGCTGCTGCCAGATAGATAAAACCTGTAAATTGCCACTTCTGATGCTTATTTGGTCTCTGTAGACCTTGTCAGTGCAATTCTGTTGCTATGGGAACAGTTTTGGTCCCTGTTTATTTCCTATCAGCTGCTACGTTAACAAACACGCCAACAGGAAATGGCTACAAAAGGACCCATTGAAAATGTTCATGTTGTCAAGTTCTAAAAGGTCGACAGAGGATTCTGATTGTGTGTTTCCTCCTCTCACGGCAGCGGCTCTTATCTGTGTGACCGAAAATCCATTTGCATAAACATAGAACCTGCCTGTCGAAGTGAGAGATAGGTTATTGTTGTGTGGCAATGCAATGCAGGCTTTTAAAATCAATAAAAGTCTATTTCCTAAAGGTAGCAGAGTTCTTCTATTGATGGCCTTTTTGCGGAGTCGAGCCCGAGGCTTGGATCAGGCGCAGGTTTTACAGGTCTTGTTCTCCCTCCCTCTGTTGCTAGTTGTCAGTGTCCATGTGTGTCTTATTTTTGCCCACTAGAGGTGGGAAGACAGACACAGTGCAGCCAATGTGTTGCGTTAGCCTGGTGTGCTAATGGCTGGTGCTAGATCAAATAGAGCAAAGGCTTGCTGCAGGTTTGTTTCTTCAAGTGGTGTAGGGAGGCCCTTTGTATTGTGGAAACACTCTGACCTTATTGTTGCAGGTGAAAATCCCACTGGCTACATACATATCACACAGCCCAGCATCCCCAGCACTGGTGCAGAGTAACTAAGCAGTGTTTCTTTTTCTGGTACTTTATACATCTATTTAACTCAAGGGAAATATTGATCTTTTTTCTGTGTTGCATTCATCTGATAAGGGCCCGAGCACCACGCTGTGCAAGGTCAACTCAACAGAGATATTACTTGCTATCTTTAGCTAAACAAAGTGCAAAGTGTAACTTATATCATTGATGAATTAAATAAGAAGTAGCCGCAAGTTAAGTGACAAAGGTCCAAACTGACAATAATAGAAACATTACATAACGTTAGCTCCTCTGAATCTTACTATATAATGAAGAAAACTCTGTGTGTGTGTGTGTGTTCCACGTTTTTCTCCTCACTGACTTGGTCAATCCATGTGAAATTTGGCACAGTGGTAGAGGGTCATGGGAGGATGCCAATGAAGCAATATTACATCAGTTGGCCAAAGGGGGGCGCTATAGCAACCCATTGAAATGTCAAACTTTGAATGGGCATATCTCATGCCCCGTATGTCGTAGAGACATGAAACTTTGCACAGAGATGCCTCTCCTCATGAGGAACACATTTGCCTCAAGAACCCATAACTTCCGCTTATATAGATTTTCCACCATTTTGAATTTTTTGAAAAACACTTCAAATGGATCTCTTCCTAGGAAGTTTGAGCGATCTGCATGAAACTGGGTGAACATAATCTAGGGAGCAATATCTAAAGGTCCCTCTTGGCAAAAGTTGGAAAACTTACTAAAACTGAGCTTCTATAAGGCAATGAATATTGCGGAGGGCGTGGCTCATCACATAAAGGTGTAGAACATCTCAAGGTTTTCACCCATCACCACGCAACTTTGTAGGCATATGACCACACATAATCTGAGGGGACCCCTCCATTATTGAGCCCATCAAACAAAATGGGGGCGCTAGAGAGCTCATTTCTTATCTAGGCCTAACCGCCATATGGATTTTTACTAAACTTGGTAGATATGTAGAACAGGACGCCTCAAGGTGACTGGAGAAATTTAACTCTAATTGGCAACTGGGTGGCGCTATAACAACAGAAAAATGCTTCAAAATGGCTAAAATGCGACCGATCGCTGTGGCTCCCCCTGTGGACCAATGTTGGTGTTGTTTCTAATGTTTGGTATGACTAAGTCATGGTATGGTATGCTGTACATAATCACGGAAACTGTCAGTGTGTCATTCTGTCAGTCAGTCATTCTGTCTGTCCCACGTTTTTCTACTCACTGACGTGGTCAATCTATGTGAAACTGCACATAGGCATTGAGGACTGGCATAGGTAGAAGGTGACACAGCTACCAATGGGTATGGACTAGTATTAATAAATGTCATTAACAGTTTGAGGTTTAGCTAATTATTGAAAATCAAATAAATGTAGCCTATAATACTACGTGCTAATAGCAGGTAGCGTTAGCTATCTTGGAGCAAACAGGAGCTTGAATGACAGCTTGATGGGCAGAGCTATGATCTGTTTAGGGATCAATAACAATGAAGATGAAACATCAGTCAGCTTCATGTTGTGTGTCTTTTTTAATTTGTGGAAGGATTTTTCAGTCAGAGGTGAAACAACAAAGATACGATGGGCTGTAGTGTGTTTGTCATGCCTGCCCATTGACTCAAACTGACACCAAATTCTGGCTCCAGTGCAAAATGCAAACGCAGTCACTGATGTGACTTTTCCTTCTTTTACAGGTTACTTATTTTATATCTTGGCTTTAAAGTTGAGTTCAGATAATTAGATGTCAGAGTGTCATTTCCTGTAGTTGGCTGCAGTTTGTGTTTATGTGTGAGAAATCCCTTCTCACTAAGGAGGCAATAACAAAAATATCACTTTGGGCAGTGGTGAAAAGTAACGAAGTACATTATTTGATATCTATAAATTTCTATAAATACAGAACTTTTATATGAGTATTTTACAACGTGGTATTACTACTTTTACTCACTGAAAGCAGAGAATCTCAGTTCTTCTTGTACTGCTATCCACCACAGTGTCTTTTTGATTCGATCATTGCCAGTCACCAAAAGTGGATTGTTTTTTAAATCCTATAAATAGGGGCTTTACCTCTCTGACTCACTGCGTCAATATTGCATCAACATGAATAACTGAAGAAACAGCTAATCAGTGGTAATGATAATTATCTAATGTGAAGCCTCTGAGACAGAAATCAGATGGAAAAGCTACTGAGCAAAATCCACCAGGGTGAATCATCCGGACTCTCTGGGCTCTGAAGGGAAGCTGAAGTGTCGTTCTGGGGTAAGTGGAGTTTGGAGCGTGGGTCAGGAGGCAGACAGAGCAGAGGCAGAGGCAGGAGCTCTAATAAATTTATATCCTCTGGATTAGGCTTATAATGATAAATGAAGCGGGTACATTCTCAGCAAACGGTTCCAAGGGCGAAACACTTGGATTTATGGGGCTTCAATAAGCAGACATGCTGTAAGGTGATGTCATCCTGTTCGGTGATTGAAGTAGTGAAAGATGCTGATCACACTGATCTGTAAAACTAGATGTTTTCCCTCAGTAAACAGTCTAAAGCCGAACATTAAAGCACATGAAATACCAATTAAAACCAAGGTCCAAGTCCAAGCTGTAAGAATAGTTTGTTCGAGGGAGATATTCAACTCTGCAGCTTCAGTGCTGTGCCCAATATCAGCAATCACAATTTGCCTCACAGGGCTTTACAGCATACAACATCCCTCTGTCCTTTGGACTCTCACAGCGGATAAGGAAAAACTCCCAAAAAATCCTTTAACTGGGAAAAAAATGGTAGAAACTTCAGGAAGAGCAAATGAGGAGGGCGTGCAATAGATGTCGTACAGACCGGATCAACGTGATAAATTTACAGTGATCCATTGGACAAAAATCCTGTGTGCCAGACTCCTAAACCAAGTCCCAGACTGAGCTGCTGCCACACCAGCCTTGTTTGTTAAAAGGTGCTTTACATATACATTTATTAGCTTCCGAGAGAGTTGTTTGTGTAAAGCACCCCTCACACAACACAACACTCAGACTGTGCATGCACGATTGCTTCATTGCATTCGGAAGGGAAACAGCTTCAGACTCTCCTGAGCATCAAGAGATGAGATTTCCTCTTTATTGTGGAGAATGTTAATAAAATGCTCTTGCTCGTTTTTCATCTCCGACTCCAGGACTCCTGATGAATTAAAACATATTTAAGTGTTGGTGTGTGTGTGACTGCTGTGTATGTTGTGCTTGGCGAGACAGGCTGATGAATTAGCCGTCAGTGAAGTGAGGGAGTGGGCAATTTGAGGCTGCGGAGTAATTCTGCATCGGCTTTTTTCAATTTATGCCGGCACATCTGCCTGATCTGCAAAGCAATGTTCTGCTGGATCTAAAAACACAACAGCAAAATGAACATTTCTTACACTATTACTGCAGCAATAGCTCACAGATATCATATCTAGCTGAGGAATAGGAGAAATATTTGAGATTACCAAAGTAATTCATCACCTCGGTTCACACACAGCCCGAGAAAAAGCTGAGCCTGCATTTCTGGCAATTGCCCTGAAAGAGCGGCGTATTGTAATGGAAATGAGAAGCAAATGTGTGTCACTGGCAGAGGAGCACAGATGAGTATGGATCTCCTCTCACCCTGGGGCAAGAGAGGAAAAGAGCCAATGATAAGGTAATAACTTATAATGCCACAATTTGTCAGTAGTCTCACAAATGTCACTTTAAATGAGTCAAAAAATCTGCTAAAATCGTAACGTGGTTCCTCTGCTACTAGTGAAAGATCCGGGGTTTGTTTGGTTGAGCAAAAGACTGGAAGCAAGGGGGTAACTGGTGGCCTTGTTTACTTCATAACATATTCAAATATGTCTTATTTACATGTTAAAGCTTGTTGGATTTGAAAGGTTTTCTTGTGAGGTAAATGGTTTAACAATCGACTGTAACAACAGGACTTTTAAGACGCCATATGCAACAACTGTATCCAGCAGAAATAGCCCCACCTACAATACTTTAAAAGAAAAAAAATCTTTTCCACAAATAAACAAGATATGAGAATATAGCCCCTTTAAACTTTGGAGCTTTGGGAGCGGTGCAGCCGTCAAGGTTTAAAATGACAAGAGCTGGGGCCAGATGTATCCTCCCGATGTGGAGAATAAATCTGCAGGAGTGGGTTGTGGGATGGTAATGGAGAGGTCGTGGACGGGAGACGCTTTCCCGGGAAGGACGAGCAGCTAAGTCCTCTCGAGGCTGAGCTTCAGGTGGTGTCTGTTGAGAGATGTTAACCCTATAGAGTCACCTGGGTTTCAGACAGAATTAGTTGAGAGTCATCAGCATATCTGTGGTAGGAAAAGCAATGTGAGAGGATAACAGAGCCCAGTGACTTAGGCTACGTTCAGACTGCTTGGAATCAGAATTGTTTTGTTAAATCAGATCACGGTTCGGTTTCTTTCGGTACACTAATGAAAAAAATAGACAACTATTAAATATCTTTTACTTATTGGTAACCTTATTAAAACATACCACCACAGCAGTTAACTCTTTTTACACAATTTTTGAATGAAACAAATATGTATAAAATCCTGCTTTTTCACATTGTTTGAATGAAAATAGAAATATAAAAGTGAAAAATAAAATCCTGCTGTTTTTTAACACATTTTTTGAATGAAAAATATAAATATACATTTCTGCTTTAACAGTTTTACTCAATTAAAATAAAAAGTATAGTGCAGCTGGTCAGCTTTAAAGCCTGCTCAGATTCAGTTTTACTAGGAACTTACTTAGCTTTCCCACTTTGTTAAAGTGCAGTAAACAAAACATGCTTATATCTAAAGTGCAGCTTAAACAATTTTACTCAGCTCCAATGGCGTTGGTTATTTCTTTAGCGCAATGGTCAGGGAAACGCTCTTTCTTTTTAAACGACGACGATATCGTAGTTTGCACCAGATTGCTTTTTCTAGTCGTGCCGGTTAACGTTCAAACTCAGGTGGTGTCGCTTTAGATGCGTTAGCATGTTAGACGTGTTTCCAAGTACATACCCGACCGCTGTTCTGCAGTGTCGGCACACTGCTTTTGTCTTGTCCACTTGTTTATTTCCATCTTCGTATTTTACCCTGAAACCAAAGTGTTCCCAAACGGAGGACTTAAAGTTTGCGGGTGGGTCTTCAGGTTCGTCAGGCTCACTTGCCATGTTGTCAAAATGCGAGAATGCGCTGCACAAAGTGAAAGCGGAGATTTATGGTCAAACTCGGTCCGTCACTCAATTATGTCCATCAGGGAACTAGATATTTTAAATGGTTCGGCTCACAAAAACGGAATTAAAATAAAACAAAATAAAATAATATCCTGCGCCCAATAATTCGGTACAGGGTCGTGCCGAACCAAAAGTCGCGTACCGAACAGTTCGACACAAATACATGTACCGTTACGGCCCTAGTGTTCAGACATTGACCGATGTGCATGGGTTGCTGTGGTAACAACGTAGGCATCAGTACCTACGTAGCAATGCTAGTGGTGTGGCTTTCCAATGTGGAAGCACGAGAAATGGAGGTCCATCATTTTTCTCTCCAAACAAATTATTTGGGCGTCTGTCCACGGACTGTTTTTCCTCACGTTGTCCTCTTTAGTGCTCTGCTAGTAGCAGCATGCTTCTATTCAAAGCTTCTCTGGATTTTCCGTTGCTGTGGTGTGTTGTGTTCAAGGACACTTTGAAAAACAATTTCAGCAGCCAGAGCATCTGAATTGAGAAAGATCTGTGCAAATCCAATTGGAATCACATTTCAAACCACCTTCAACAACCTGGTCTCACTCAAAAGTCATTAAACTGGCGCTTGGTCAGTGACATTAGGAGTCAGACACTGACGACAAAAGCTGTCATTATGGTTTGACGATGCCCAGCGGCATGAGGAGGCCGGTGTTCGTGTCCCGAAAGACTGTGAAGCCAAACACTGTTCTTTTCTCCTAAACCCAACCACATGTGTTTGTTGCCTAAACTCAACCATGTAGGTGTGTTTTGTCGAAGTGTGTTACATTTCCTGTGAAAACAGAAGTGTATTTTGAAAACAGACAATGCATGTAACAGGCTGAAGTTGACACGACATCCCTCAACGTCAACAACCAACACACCCAGGGTACCTTGGACGTTGCATCTCTGTGTGCAAAGTCCATGACCAAACATCGATATGTGACGAGGTCGAAATGGGAATGTGTTGCCTTCAAATTTGGTTTGGGTCAGATTTGCAAAAATCATATTTTATGTGTTTTCTTTCAGACTAAAATCAATCTGGGTGCCATCTGGATATGAAAAAAAAAACCTGATTTGGGCTTGCAGTCTGAACAAGGCGTTTGTGTTATCTTCTAGGACGATATCTAGGATTTGTTGTATTACAGAAACATGTTTTCTAACTACATTTACAGACAAATCCTACAGGGTTCATTCTTAGTTATCAAAAAGCTATTGATGAGGTAGACGAGGAATGGCCTCAGCTGAAACGGATGTCGGGATAAAGCCAGAATGACGTTGGATTCTTATGTTGGATAGAAGTTGAATTTTGGGTTGAAATGAAAATCGGGGTTGATGATATTTTAAATGTCTAACAAAGACTGACTTTCACATTGTAGGGACGTCAATATTATGATGTTTTTCAGACGCTGGGTTTTGCTCTCCATACCTTATGACTAAATGATGTTATTCTACATCAAGATGACACTGGCATGAGAAGTTTGGAAGAATAACAAAACGACCAACAAAAATATCAGCATCATCTGTTGTCAGTATTTTCTGTCAAATTGACATTTGGCATTGAATGTTGTCCTGACATTGAATTTTGGTCACATAACATCATGTTAGAACTGAAATGCAACCAAATATCAATGGCTAATGATGTTGGTGGCCAGCTGAGGAAGGAGGTCAGGAGCAATAGAGTGAAGAAGGCGAGGTGGAGGTAGGGTCAAGAGGGTAGGTGGTTGGGTGGTGGTAGGTAATCAGGTAAGTACTTTACTGGGAAAGAGGGGTGAAAAAGAAGTTAGGGATAGGTGATGAAGAGGTGGATTTAGGACAGGTGGTGCGAGCAGTAGTGATGGCCAGATGAAGCCTCATGAAGCATTTTCTTTATTTTCTGAGCCCACTAGATGGCGCTACTTGTTCATCAAAAGGTTGAAAGCACACTGAATTGCCATTCTTTGAGCCTCTCTCTTTAAACCATGAGCGCCATCTAGTGGGCTCAGAAAATAAAGACAATGCTTCACGAGGCTTCATTTGGCCATCACTAGCGAGCAGGTGGGTGTGAAAATGTGCATAAGACATCTACAACTACTTAACAAAGTTGCTCTGCAGAAAAAAGGATAGAGGTGTGGGAGTGAGTGGATCAAGGAGGGTAAAGAAGATAGAGAAGAGATTTGGGGGGTGTTGGAGAAAGAAAAATTAACTTTAGATTCAAAGAAAATTGTCCAATGGATTTCCGACAGCACAGTTGTTGGATTTCTTCTCAACCCATTTTGTTTTCTGATTCCTTTTGATTTTCACTCCTCACTGGAGAGCAGACACACATGTGAAGCATAACTGACTCATTTTGGAACAAAGAAGAAGCGACACGAGTTACCAACCTATTTGAGCTGCCTGTCAGCAATATGATCAAGGATAGAAAGACTTTAAACATCAAAAAGCCTTTGCTACTTCTTGCTGCAAATAAACTGCACAAGTTTGCGTTATTAATAAAAGGACTCAGGGAATGACAGTCTCAGCTACAGAACTAGGGAAGGGACAGTTCCTGCTGACCCTCAGGATGACCCTGCACTGCACTGACCCTGGATGGCTACCAGTCACTCCAGACGCCATCTGCTTTCCCTTCCATGTACAGTATCCCAGTATATTGTTGCAGTAGGGTAAAAAAAGACAGTTCTGGTGCTGCTCTGATGGACCTTGTAAGAAATGTTGCGACTGATGAGACTCCCACAGATACATGGCATTATCCCAGCATTTACATGGGTTTTCAGCCAGTCTCCAAGGGATTAGGACATCATTACTGCCCTTCATGATTTCATCAAAAATCTCCCACTGAGTATTGGATCCAGAGGGAGGAAAAGCAGAACACAGTGATCAGGCAGTAGCACTCTGTGTACAGTAGGATGTGGTGAATGCTGTATAAACTCAGCAAGTGAACCGTGCTAATTGCTCAACCAGCAGATGTTTCAAAGATGTGACATGCTCTCTATAGTCCCCTTCATAAACCTCCTCGGGCTAAACTCAGTAGTTTAGCCTACATTTCTGTTCTTTCTCTGGCATCTGTTCTTATGAAATGTATGCAGATGTAAATTAGATACGAACACCGTTTCTTGAAGACGACCACAAGAGAGAAGACAGCAATTGTTAGAAAGGAAAGGAAAAAGTTGTGAAGTTGCTGCTTGCATTCCCTTTTCTACCAACAGTGAACGTTGGTTTCTTTAAACATGATCCTAGTTGTTCCTGACCTGAACAGAGTACCTCATTGATTTAGCATCACACTCCAATGATGTCATTAGACTTATAACAGACAGTTAATTATCTTCATTAAAACAGTGTTCACGTCAGTGCAGCAGGTAGCAGAGAGATCACCTTTTCGCATTCGCCGTCCCAGTCAAAACATGGAGCCTACATTACCCACAGTGCAACTCAATAGCCAACAGTTTGGTGGGAGATAAGTCTGTGTGCTAGTAGCCTAGCATATATCTACGAATTCCGTTTTTCAAAGTCATCCAGTACTGATGTTTTTATACCTTCGCAGCCTTTAGGGGATGCTAACAGAGCTTCAGTTTCATTCAGAGAGTTGTGAATGTGACATTCAGGGCATTAATACAGAAACAAACCATCATTTGCTATGTATAGATATGTGGAGTAATGGCATCCTGAGCATATCTGTGTGTGCTGTAATTCAAGCTTGTGATGTGTTGTGATTAGCCGGCCTGACCCGGCTCCACAGGAACTGAGCCGGGCTTTGAACATGGACTGATTGAGATAACCGGATGCCCATTCATTCCTAATAAAATTGGTCAGAGGTGCATGAAGCCAAAAAAGTAGGAAATTACCCACTGTCACCTAAGTGTAGCACACATCTTCCAGCTCCCCCCTTGGTTAACATCATTAATTCTGTCACCACTGATGTTATCTAGTGCTGTCTAGTGTTGTCACAATACCAAAATCTTTGTTTTGGTACCAATACCAATATGAATTTCGATACTCTTCGGTACTTTTCCTAAGGAAAAGTCCTTTTGGATACAAACCTTTAGAACAATAAATAGTAGGGGTAACAGTACCAAAAAAATCATGGTTTGGTAAGTACCTCGGTACGGACGTCACGGTTTGGTAACTCAAATGTCCCACCAAGTTTGTGTTGTCTCGCGTTGTCTCCCTTTGTGAGGCAGACTTTCTCTTGTCTTTTTTCACGTATGCCAGCTGCGAATGTTGATACAGGTGTTGTCTTACACACCATTTGTGCAATCTGTGCTCCAATAGGAACAAGAAAGGCGTTTGCGTGCATAAATGAGTAAAATAAATTAACTAAATTAATGAATTGAATCAGTTTCAAAGTACTGGTATTTTCCAAATAGAGAATACTCTAGTACCGCGGTACTATTTTAGTACCGGTATAACATGCAACACTAGTGCTGTCATTAAAGTTAGCACTGTTAGCTGCTAGCCGCCAGTTAAAAAAGCTAGATGCCATAAAGTATGAAATTAGCCGGATCTTGGCCCATAGAGCAAGTGCTCTACATACCTATGGGTGGCTAACTTCTGGTTTAGCCCTGCACCAACCAGTGTTGGGGTAACGTGTTACAAAAGTAGCACTAAAGTAATATAACACGTTAGCGACAGGATTTGGGGTAATATTAGTACGTTTACAATGTCACGTAGCACAGTACCACTTCATTTGTCCACACCACTCTGCTTACACCGGTGCACAAACACCCCCCAAAGGTTGTTATGTGTTGTCATGTGATTTTATGCTCCTTAATAGAATGGTGCCAGCGACCAGCACGTCTGGGTGATGCCGCACTGTGCGTTATCGTGTTCAGAGTTCATTAATATACCTGCGACATCTACACTGTATCCCGTTGGCTGCTAGAAGGCAGCGGGGATAAAGAGCTGACCTCTGGTTTGTTTTTTCCTGGTCCTGGTGATCGGCACATCTGGGTGATGTCAGTATATATTGGATGTGTTTCCATTCACATCTCCTACAACTGCGGAGCAACGCCGGCACACAGTCCCGTTCTTATGCATGACTCTCTCTCCGGTGCTGCTGTAGCTGACCGACACACTGGAAACCAGCAGGTGGGTCTCCAGCTCCGGTGTATTCATTTGTGCTCCTCATAGAGACTTAATCACAGACCATTCTGTTTGTTGTGCTAACATCAACATTTGTTTGTTGTGTTTCATATTGTAGGCCCACAAATATTGATCCATATCTCATCATGATCAGACTCTGACCTTCTGCCTGACCCTCCCCGTGTCCAAGAATATTCTTTCATTTAAAAAGGTCATGACCCTCAATCCATTTAACATCAGCGTCAGTTCTTTTGAGGTCACTTTGGTGAAAGTAATGCAAAAGTAGTGTAATAAGTAACTTATTATTCTACAGAGAGAGTAATATTGTCAAGTGACATTACTTTCAAATGCAGGCAACTAGTAATATGTAATATATTACATTTTAAGAGTAACTTGTCCACCACTGGTGACGAAAGTGTAGAGCCCACCCTCCAGCTCCCTCCTTGGTTAACACCATTAGCTCTGTCACCACTGTTGTTGTTAAGTGTTGTCTAGTGATGGCCAAATGAAGCTTCATGAAGCATTTTATTTATTTTCTGAGCCCACTAGATGGCACTTTTTGTTCAACAAAAGGCTGAAAGCACACTGAATTGCCATTGAATGAGCCTCTCTCTTTAAACCATAAGCACCATCTAGTGGGCTCAGAAAATAAAGAAAACGCTTCATGAGGCTTCATTTGGCCATCACTAGTGTTGTCTGTGGGGTTAGCACTGTTAGCTACTAGCCGCCAGTTAGGAACCACACAATGAAAAAAAAATCTAATTTCATGGTATGGACAATGCTGATTCCATTTTTACTTTTAAAAAAGGGTATTATCAGCCACATACAGACAAACTAGGAGGCTTTATCTGCCCTCCCTAATGTAGATAAGCCCCTTTTGTTTAGCATATTCATTTAGAGCTCGTCCATTTCCTGCGATGGAGAGTATAGCGTGACAGAAAAAGACCAGATAAGAGACTGAAAGCTTCACTGGGAGGCAGCAGTAGGTCAGACTGCTGTAGATGTCCTGGTGTATATTGGACTGGATTACTGATACACAGTGAGGGCGAGCGTTGATGGGAAATAGTTGAATCCAATGCCATTAGTGCCATGATCTCATGAATTGTTATAGTGGTCAGCCTGTTTGGAAGGAGGGAGTCAGAGAGGCATTTATGTAAAGTGCTGCTGGAAATTATTGTTGAGATGATGCTGAAATGTTTCCCTTTATCAAACTGATGAAATCTAATGAGAATCAAATTAAGTTAAACTCTCTGGATGTGTCTATTTAAAGGTGGCTGCCAGTGTTTGCTGCTCATGATGCATTACAGGGTGTGTGCAATGAAAACCGTACAAATGGAGGCTGTTGAAGCACATGGAGAAAGTGACAGAGAGGGAAAGGGGGATGAAAGAGGCGACAGGGGGAGGTGGTATGTGTGATGGGGGGTGGATTTGTTGCTATATTGCCTAATCCCAGCAGCATCACACACCAACACCATCTGTCACCTTTCACATTTGGAGTCAGCTGCCTTACTGCTGGGTACCGACGGGTACTGGCGGGAAGAGCTCGGGTGGTGCGGGTTTAGGACACCTCCTGCAGCCTGTGGTGTGCACGGTGCGCACGGGGTCTGTGTCTCACGCTCGAACGGAGGCGGAAGGAGGGTTTCTGATTTGCCAAACAGCATCAGCAGCACTCTGGCGGTTCTGTGCGCTCAAGAGGAGCGGGGAGGATGCAGAGGAGGGAGAGGCTCGGAGAGACACGGTGATGCGGTGACACATGGCAGCCTGCACCGCCTGCACGCTCTGACTGCGGCTCCCACTTTCCATTCACCGGGAAACGGGAGAGGCTGCACACTGGGATGCTGAGAGGCGCTGCTGGGAGGCTGAAGGCTGCTGCAACCACCGAGCAGGATCAACCTCAGACAAACAAGCTGTAGAAGACACTGGGGACTGTGGAGACCGCTGATCGGATAGCCTGCTGATTATTCTGCTTGTTGGTAAGCCCGATCCTGGCCCCACCTGTCAGTACCTGCAGTGTCCAGCAATAATAGCTGAGGCTGCTAATATTATTAATGATCCATTTTACAGCAATCACAGTGCAGCAACAATTGTTCTGTGATTCCACTGATGCATTTTGATCTGCATTTCGTTGTTCTTACTTTACCTTCATTTGAGCCACCAAAACAAAGGAGGTGTTGAAATCCAGCCATTTTTAATAGCATTGAAATCCTTTGCATACATTTTTAAAATCTGATTTATAACCAATATTAACCAGTGTCGGGGCCTATGTGGAAAGCTCAGCCTACTCAAGGTGACATTCGTTAGCCAAAGTTTTTTTTCTACCCTCAGGTGTTTAATTTAATTCCTCAATAAGGGTCAGTATTAGCTGTTAATTTAAGATATTTGAAAGTTTAAGGTGAGCAAACTTTTTCCTCCCTGGATTTCCTATAAGGACCCTAGTTTAGTCTGAATATGTAAACCAAAAATAAATAAATAAATTAACAGCCGAATAATAATGCCAAGGAACCAGGGATGACAAATATTCATACTGTGTTTTTTTAACCCTGATATAGACACGTATATCCTCCCAGACAGCTAAAATTAGGCGAGAAATCTGCATTTTGAAATGCAAAATTTAAAATATGGTCATAACAATAAAGCTGTAGGGCCTATGAGCTATATTGTCTTCAAATAAAGGCTGCTATCCCATTCTCTAGCTAGCAGGAATAGTTATTATATTCTTATATAATTTATTATATTTTTGTTTCAACCTTTTGAAATAAATCAAACATTCTTCTTTTTATTTTCATTTTTTGGAGGCTTTAAGGAACTGTTCTTTACTTATCAGAGTGACCAGGGTGTTGCTTTTCTTATATTTATTTATTAATTTATTTTCTTTACAATCCCCAGCGCTACAAATATTTCTCCTTGAGCCTCCCTGAGTGACTGTTGGAAACTGCACAACCCTCCCTCCACCATAGACAAGTTATTAGATTTTAAAACCTACCCTATAATGTTTGTTTTAGTACAAGTGCTTTATTTTGGGGCAAATTTTAAATGACACGAAACGAGAAGAAAAATATGATTTGGATGAAATATCACTTTTTTTAAGCTCAGATTTGGTTATATATTTTTTCTGACAGAAGCGATTGTCACACATGATGTGTCCAAGGACTGTCGGAAATTTAAAATCCAATTTTAATTTCTGTTTTAACAGAATTTGGCTGTGATAAAGGGTGTAATTTTGGTGATTTTTCCAAACCTGCCTGCAACAGCGGGGAAATAAACACAAAATACAGCCATTTAAACATGTATGCCACTCCCCTGAGCCGAAATAAAAAGTTAAGTTCCTTCTCAGAGCTTTAAAAATGATTTGACATGCTTCCATCTCTTTGCACCTCCTCCTCCCCCTTATAAGTTACGAACAGTCCCTAGTGATGATGTAGTGAGGAGTAGATAATACTTAGATAGATAATACTACACATTGCAACAAACTTTAAATATATGAAAACACATTTTCCTGATTATTTCGCATTCTCATATTATTAATTCGTCTCACTTTGGTGACATTTAAACATGAATATGATGTTTTCTGAAACGCGATTTTTTATTCCCACTTTTGGCCGTACAGTGTGCCTGCTGATTTTTATCCCCGCCGAGCCGCCGTAGCGATGGGAGATAACATGTCCAAGCGGCTGAAGCTGATCTCGGCTACAGAGGCAGAGATGGAGGAGCGCTCTTTCCCAAACCCGTACCCGGACTGGGACCAAGGAGTCCTCACCTCCAACTCCGGAGCAGACGGAGACTACAATGAGCCGTTTGACGCGGAAGGAAAGGTCAGAGGTTAATTTTTGTTTTAAAATAACATCCGCTGACGTGCTAACTGAAACTGAAGCTAACGTTAGCTTAGCTCAGCTGTCGCAGTTACTGTGTGTAGACTGGTCGACACTTGTTGTGCTCCTCTCTGCAGTGGTTTGGGTGTGTCTGGGACATGTTGAGGGACGGGTGGCTGGTTAGAGGAGCAAACTGAGCCTCACTGAACAGAGCAAACATTCATGCTAACGTCATATGTACACGTTGAGAACATGGGGCCTCGTTCACTAATGTGTGTTCGTAGAAATGTCGTTACTTTCGCCCAAAATAAGTTCCCACGGACCGGTACCGGACAGTTATGTCGTCATTACCGCACATATATCAGTGTACCAGAAGTGTCAGGCATGTACCTGCTGTTTACAACTATCATGCTGCCACGCCCCCTGTCTCTGTGTACGGAAATGTGTTTGCCTGTTGGTGCAGTTGGGTCCTGCACTGGGGCGTGTACCCAACAGGTAACCCACAAAAAAATTGATTTCATCCTCAATTTAAAGGCTGTAGTTTGTGTTACATGAAGCAGTAACTCTTAAGCTGCATGCATACATGATGGATGGCAGTGTGGGGCCACCAGGCGGTCAGAGCTTCACCCTCGGCCCCACCTGCAGGAATTGTCCCTAGTGTCCCCAGTCTGCGTAAGGCTCCTACCGTCACTGAGGCACATGGAGCCCTCCATCACAAGGGACCCTGTCAGTGCCTGTGTGCGATACAGCTTTGATTCTTAGTGGGTGTTCAGACACATAAACAGCTCATCGCCAAAGCAACACAAGGAGCTTTGTTGGTGTAGGTGTGTTGCTTCAGGTGCCAGTGAGTCAATAAAAATGGACCCAGCAGGGCCACCGTGGTAGGTCCATGAGTTTGAAGGCTTGATTTTACAACTCTGAACAGTTACAGCAGCAGCAACGATTATATCTTTTGACTCAATGACGTGAGTTAAACTGTAAAATACAGCACTGTCATATCAAAGTCATCTAGACTAACTGTTTTCCACTAGTAGCACTGGTGTTCCCCGCTGTTGCTATAGGTTTTCTACCTAATGAACAAAAGTGAAAACCACAGTCCTTTCTCTCTGTTTTCTCTGGTCACACAGCAGCAATGTCAAAAGTATTTGTGTCCCTTTATTGCATAGGCGGCATAGTTTTATGTGAGGACTCTCCTTATATCAGTGAAATACTTCTTTAAAGCCGCTACAAGGAACTTTTAACTGGATGTGCAAAAGTCTCTGGTTTCTGCTGATGTCTGTGCGTGATCTACAACAGCAAATGAGACCATCAGTGTGAAGATAAGCTATTTCTATATAGTGTGTATCCATACCTTTAGGAAACTGTGTCTGGGTCCGCCCCAGGTCGCTTCCAGGACGAAATGATTCACAGCACTCAGACGGCACACGTCATCTTACCTAGCTGCTTACATTTATAGTGACTCTTATAAATAGTCGCTATTCCTCCTCCTCGACCCGACGTCCGCGGGGAGTTAAAATAGCAGCAATCAAAGGGTAAAAGTTCTGTGAAAGCACTGGACTCACCAACAGTCAGAGCAGGGGCCGCGGGGTTCGAACACCTCATCCAGGCTGACGACAGGTACCAAACAGGCCTTCAGCCTTACCAGCCGACTGCTGTGTTTACCCCGGCGGCGGTGGCGCTAACGCCAGAGAGGTGGAACTGGGGCGCGGCAGAGGTGAGCTGGGATCCCCGATAGGAGCGGGGCCAAAGTTTTCGCGTCTTGTTGTTTCATTCATCCCCAAAACAAACACATGCGCGAGCCAGGTAAGCGTCTTTACGACAATACGCGCTAGAGCTCATGGGAAATGTAGGCTTCATTCTGGCAAAACACTACCGCTTTTGTCCACAGGGTCGCCAAAATCAACTCAAAATGAAAGTTCCTTGTAGGGGCTTTAAGGTCAAAAAAAGGTGGCACTCCAATTTTAACAGTGGCTGGTTTGACCATGGAGATGTGAGTGATGGTCAGTAGACACATAAGACGTTGTCTGCAGACCACCTGAGAACCACAGTAGGACAGGGTTGGACCTAGCTTGGCTAACCAACAAAAAGACTGTGGTCAAACTAGCCGCAGCTAAAGCTGGAGACCGACACAGGTAGAACAGAGCAAAGTCTTGGAGAGTAGAGCAGTGTCCAATCTGACACTCTAAACTAAAAATAGAGCACGGTTGTTCAAAGAAATAGAGTATTCTGTTTGAAAATGGATGAACGAATTAAGTTAAAATTGATAGCACACTGCTGCTCCGTCTCCTCAGACAGAGTGTCCAGAGTACGCTCTTCTTTCCCGAGAGTGTGGTGCTCTGAATAACAGGACGGTAACAACAATACTCCGAATTTCTGAACTCTCCAGTTTGTGCTAGAGTGCACTCTGGTGTTCAGAGTGACTATTTACGAACCCACCAGTGGTAACTTTGTTCGGAAAGTAACACATCACACTGGCTCCCTCCTGTTGTTTCACATGACACATGATGATGAGTTGAAAACACAAAAAATGGGGGCATATTTGTATGTTTCACTAGTGGTAATTGCCATAAACTCTCCAAAAATGGTAGCAAAATGTGAAGAAACAGTCTCGAGCTGGAGAAATGTAGCAGGAATGTGTGCCTGCAATGGGTGCATGATATTGGATTTTTTGCCGATATCTGATACGCTGATGTGTGACGACTCATTTCGCCGACAACAGATACCAATATCTATTGATTTCAGTGATCATCAAGTCTCTTCTGTAGTGAAATTAACATACATGCATACTTTTATTGTGACGGCCCACCAGCAGATATAGACATGAAATACAACACTTTTCAGTTTATGTAATATTCGTTCATTGTACAAAATAAGAAGAAGCATGTTAGGTGATTCTTATTGTTCATTTTAAAGTCGATATTGGCCGATACCAATGATGTGTTGATATTATGGTGCCTCCCTGATATAAAATATACCCCAGTCGTACTAATGACGGGTTGTGTTTTGTATAAATTGTGTCAGGCGGAGCTCCTTGTGTCATTTTTAGTTGTACTCCCTCGTTCTCCTCTTTGGCTTTTTCTGAACATACCATTGTTATGCTAAACAGTAACATTTATTCTTGTGAAACAATCCTGTCACTTTGCCTCTGCTTTGTTCTCTATCCTTCACCATTGATCCCTTCATCCATGGATGACTGTAGCACTGAGTCAGAGCAGAGAGAACAGAAAGGCTTGGTCATAATCCTCCCTGTTCGAGGACAGAGGACAGGCTCTGGTCAGGCTCTTTGGGCTTTAGCCTTCAGGACTGTCTGTTCTGTTCAGACTGGACTGGGAATAAAAGGATTTTCTGACGGACAAGCAACTGAATTGGAGCAGAATGCAAACGAGAGCAGACTGCATGTTTATTGATGGTACTAGATTCCTGGGGGAAATCAATTTTTTTTTATCAGGAAGGTTTTTGATGCTTTGAGGACTAACTACTGTGAGTGTAAATGTACCAACATCCAATTAAGAGCTGCTGTTATCATTAATTCTGATTTCAGGGACAGTAAATGTGCTTTATTTTAGAGCTGCCCCCAACTGACAATTTGATGAAGGATACAGTAGGGCCATTAGTTGACTAGTCGCCTGCATGTTTACTTATTCACTTAATTATTAAATTACATAATTTGGGCGGGGCAACACAATGGTTTGAGTTGAAGGTGTGAGAAAGAATAGTATCAGTAACATTGTTAACACTGTGCTACATTACAGAGAAATACAAACCGTACTAATGAACCTTCATTAATATAGGCCTATATTTTATCTCCAAGTGCACGTCACACACTGAGCGAGCCGCCTGTTAATGACGCTGTGGGCTAATGGGCATGTAGCTACTTCCATGTTTCACATGATACGTCATGTTTGTAGTCGACCAATGAAGATGAGTTTACATATCACCTTGGGTTCGTCCTTCACCTTCTCAAAATGATCCCACACTTTGGATTTCCTGCCCGACATGTTATTAACTAGCCTGTGGAATAACCACAGGTACCAGCCCTGGAGATTAACCTGACTCCTGTCTGACTGCTGAGCGTGGACACTTCCTGTGTCTGTCCTTTCAAAGTAAAGTCACACATGGTCCATATTTATAGATTTTGAGATTGATTTAGATTTTGTTTGGCAAGGCGCAGCTCCTAACAGAGTTTCACATTTTTTGCAACTAAGCGACCAATGAAATCTTGCCAACTAATGACCTTTCTGGTTGACTAATGTTTAGTTGAGAATTATGGGACAGCCCCGTTATGTTTTTTTCACATAATCTGTAACCCCACAATCTAATGTATGTAGTTCATGATGTGCTTCTTGGCCTTGGTAGTAACACTGACTACTGTATGTGGTAACATGCTTATGTTTGCACTAGGGATGGGCATCAGTTTTCAATTATTGATGATTGATTGTTAAGGCTTTTGATCGATCACAAATAATTTTGATTGATAGTCGCAGCGTTTCCCCTACAATGCCTGGCATAGGTCCGGCGAGCCGCCGTGCCAACGAGACCCTTCCGCCCGGCGAGCACGGCGGCTCGACGGGCCTACGAGACCCCTGCCGGACCAAAGCCAGGCAAAAAATCAGAAACAGACGGAGGCTCTACTTAGGCACATTTTGCGACCATGGAGCACCAATGAACTGTTATGAACTGTAGAGCTGTAAGTGTGTTTCCAGCTTGCAGTGAATAAATCTTCATGTTTAAAGGTCCTGCGGCAAAAGCTTGACGTAATGCCAAACGCTAACAGCTAACTGTAAACAAATAGAAAAAACATTAACACTCACGGCCCGAGACGAGCCAGGTGCTTCAAAATAAAAGCACCATTGGTTTCACTTTGATTTGTTTAATTATAACTTTATTTAACTTAATCACAACAGTATTTTAACTTTATAATGACAGTAGCTACTTTATTTAACTTAACTTCTAACTGTAGTTCACGGAACAATTTTGTATTTTAGAAGTCTACAATACTTTAGAGGTGATTTCGGAATATCAAGATATATATCATGTGTCACGATAAAGCCTTAAAATATCACGATATTATTTTTAAGCTATATTGTCCAGCTGTAATTTAAGGATGTGAGAGTTGATATTGTCTTAGATTTAGGGTATTGTTATATCGTAAGTGTTGTCTTTTCCTGGTTTTAGAGTCTTAATTTCAGTAAAGTGATGTACTTGTACACGAGTCGATTACTCAGAATGCTGATGATATTTATCAAAAATCTCACTATGTAAATATTTTGTTAAAGCACTGTCCTACAGTATCATTGTGATGTGTTGAGGTACTTCGTCCAGTTGAAATGTCTTGGCTTCATGTGCCACTGAGCAACTTTTGTAGGAATAAACAGGGCCCCGCCTCCAACGGTGTATCCAGGTCTCTGTATGTGAAGCCCCAACTGCTCGGAGCGCCTGACTACGGCAGCCCATCGCTCTGACATCACAACGCTTTCTCTCTGCATAAACAGTGTCTCTCTTGAGAAATTCAAAACTTGACAGGCCTGCTGGGCACAGTAACAGTTGGTGAGCCATGATTATGATAATTACTTGCGACACAATTGTTCGTGCAGGCCTCTGTTAGGTTACACAGCCTTATATCCCAACGTGCATTGAGAAAATGGTGACTGACTGCAAATGCAGGCTGCTACCAGCGTATGAAAAACAGTCTGCACATGACTGGCTTCCATCAGCAGCAGCAGAGATTGGCAGGGGCTGGGAAACCTATTCTCTAAGCGGTCCCTGTTAATTTATCAGGCCAGTGGATAGGAGTAAATGGGCCTTGAGTCCAACAAATAGCTCCTTCGTTCCCTGCGCACCCCCGGACTCCCATCTGCGTTTGTTTGAAGAGGTGGCGAGTGAGAAACACTCACTGAAATCTCTGCTTTGATTCAGGAAGCTGCCCGGCTCCTCGTCTCATACAGTTCACACTGTAGGCTGAATGTGAATGGAGCCTGCAGAGAATGAATTAACCCCATATCCTGCATCAAACCAGGCTTTGAAGCATGCTCTGACCTACACTGTGCTGTGAAATCTGTAAGGGTAAATAGAGCCTTGAGCTTTGTGCAAATAAGCTCATTAACATAGTGTGTTTCCTGATATGAATCCTGATGATGAAGAGTTGGGTTCATAACTGCGTGGTGTCCTGAGACATGATTAGGCTTTCTGCTACTGACAGAATGGGGCGGACAGGACACACTGTCGGGCATTGTGTGACCTTTGGAATTAGCAAGGCAAATTTAGACGTGGAGCTCATGTAGGGCCGGACGAGATGGCCAAAACTGTCAGCATGTGGATTTCAGGTCATTTTGGGTCTTTGTTTGATTTTTAATAAAGAAAGTTTTGGCTTTCCGAATATGAAACTGTTATCACCAAATTTGGATGATAAGTACAATTTGGAAGCTTGTAAAGGCATGATGACAAGCTAGCACCAAACTTTTGTCAACCACATACAGCCCCTTTCGTACTGCACAAAAAGCTGTAGTGTGTGTGATGGGAAAGTTTCCAGTCAGCATTCACACACTGGTCAAATGACTCTGCATTAGTTACGCGTATTTATCGGCTCCAGCTTTGATCGGCAGTGATGGAAATACAACACACTGGTGAACGCCCTAATTTTAGCCCCTTTGTCGTCAATGCAATGATGCGCCACCACAAAATACCGTCCGTCTCCGCCCTAGCAGCGCTCAGACATCTTTCCAGATTAGTCTGCTCAAAGTTTGAAAGACAGACTGAGTAAGTAATCGATATAAAAAAATAGAAACTACCGTAACATTTTCACTTGCCTCCATGCTGCTTTCTATTGTTTACTAACCTGTTTTCTGGCCTGTCTGTGACGTCGATCATGACACACCAGAAAAATACAGAAAGGCGTATTTGTCTGCTGCAGAGCCGTGTTCAAGGCTCTTGTCTACTGGCAATGGGAAAGGAGTCTATGGCCTATTTTTTGGTGGTTTTCCTGTGTTTTAAAAACCCTTGTACACGTGCTTATTTGGGTGGAAAATGGTTTTATGTCTCCCTCAGATTTTGAATAAAAGACTTACAGCTACAAAGCAGGGTCTGGGAGCGTGGGTTTTCATCTCATTTAAAATAAAGTCTTTGCTTTCAGAATATTAAAACCCACTACTGCCTAGTTCTAAGCGGCTTAGCATCATGCATTAAAATTTAAACGTTTAATGTAAAACTTTTGCCATCTGAACATGCTACACATCGTTAGCTTGATTAGCACCAAAGTGTATTTTATTCAGATTTACTGGCACAGTGAACAATAGAAACAAAAAGTGGTAACCCTTTTGAATTGCGCCTGTGTCCATTCCTTCATTAACTATTTTTATTACACGGCTCTATTAAATGCTGTTTTCTGATTGGTCAGTAGCGGCATTCTGCTAGTAGCAACGGTCATTGCACACAGTTGCTATGTAGCCCAGCGTTGCTAGGGATGCTGCCCTGCAACACTGCAGCTGTCAAACAACTTCCGAGGGAAAAAACAAACAGAAGTGGCTGATTTTAACGGATGCCACTGAAGAAAAAGAATACCTACAGACTTTCTCTGCCAAAAACAAAAGAAGACGGATTTGAATACACACTCGGCAGTCATGCTTAATGACATTTTACGCGAGTTTTATGCCTCGGTTCAGTCCACTAAGCCTGGGTGAGTACAAAACTTTCACCAAAAGTTGTCGAATCCGATCGGTTTTAATGCACTTCGCAGAGGCAGACAACATTATTTATTTAACTGATAATTAGCCGTGTAATAAGCGGGATAATGTATAATGAGCCGGTGAATACTGGGAAAATAACTCCCTTCAGGGGAATGAAACCCCTCCGCGTTCTATTCCCCTGTCGGGAGTTATTTTCCCAGTATTCACCGGCTCATTATACATTATCCCTTACATATCACAGATTGACAGAGGCCGAGTTGACACAGTGACATTGCTTGCAATCAGAGAATAATCCAGAATCCATTGGATTAAGAAACCAGCAGATATTTTAACCTAGAAGCTGGCTGGAGTTCATGAATGCGCTGTCTCTCTCCTCCTCAGGTGAGCGCTGCATTCCAGAAGAAGGTCCAGAATAAGATCAAAGATCTCCTCGAGCAGATGGAGGAAGGCCTGAAGACCGCCGACCCCCATGACTTCTCCACCTACACCGGCTGGACAGGTCTGTTGCCATCAGGGCTGGGGCATTGAAAATTGGCTTCAAATCTGAATCAGCTCCAAAATTCAGATTCCAAAAGAACCATCAAGAATTTTGATTCTGCCAATCGATTCCTAGACAACTGCACATTGGCGCTTTTTGTGGACTGGACGACGCTGCGTAAAGCAATACATTTTGTTTTTGTTGTGTTCAGACACTATGGGAAGATCAGTAAGAGTATTCCCGTCGCTTGTGAAGCAATGTCTAGAAAATAAATTAATTTTTACTGTAACGTGTTTCATTTCTGCAGGTGACAGTGTTACAATTACAGCACAGGGAATTAAAAAAGAATAAGCAGAATATTATTGAATCGTAATATTTAATGACAGCCACTAAATTCATCTGGATGCAATTAATGTACGGCTTCCAATTTCCTGTAGAAAATGCGTGTGGATGCTGACAGCTGAAATGAATTGCTAAAAATGCAAAAATTGCTAGTGATAGGAATAGTTGAAAAAGTTGAAGTGGGTCTAATTAGTATGAATATCACTGAAAAGTCAGATTATACCAATATTTGGAATATTTGAAGGTTTTAAAAAAGCTGACTCAACACAGTAGCATTTCAAAGTGCAGTGGGTTTAAGAGATTTGAAGATTCTCCCCCTTAGTTTCTATTGTAAAAAAAAAAAAGTTGAATATTTTAAAACGTGTAAGTGTTAGAAAATAGTTAAATAGTTTGATGGTTGAATGGTTTTTGTAGCTGAAAGTATGCAGAAGTAGATGCCAAAAAACGTACGGAAGAGTGCAGAAGCATTCACACTAATTATATGAATTTTGTAAAAGTTTTTAAACATAAAAGTTCTTTTTCCTGTGAAGTTAACATGCGACCTGTTTTGACCCCGCCCCCCAGATAATTGAAATTGAGAATTATTAAAAACTGGAATTTTATAGCAGAAAATAAACAATCCAAACAATACCCAACCCTAGTTGTCAGTGGTGATGGCCAAATGAAGCCTCATGAAGCATTTTCTTTATTTTCTGAGCCCACTAGATGGCGCTCATGGTTTAAAGAGAGAGGCTCAAAGAATGGCAATTCAGTGTGATTTCAACGTTTTGTTGAACAAAAAGCGCCATCTAGTGGGCTCATGAAATAAAGAAAATGCTTCATGAGGCTTCATTTGGCCATCACTAATTGTCAGTATGATAAAACTGAAGACATGGTAATTCCATGTGTCAGTGTCAGCCTATCACTGATCCCCAGTGTGCTGTCTTCACTCCAGGCATCGCCTTACTGTACCTCCAGCTGCACCGGGTGACCCACGAGGCCGCCCACCTGCAGAGGGCACTGGACTACGTGAAGAGGAGCATGAGGATCCTGAATGGTCGTAAAGTGACGTTCCTGTGTGGCGACGCGGGGCCGCTGGCAGTGGGCGCGGTGGTTCACCACAAACTGAATAACACTGCTGACAGCCAAGACTGTCTGTCCAGGTGAGTGGACTGTGGATGTGTCCAACACGGTGCGTCTAATGTGAGCAACGTTGCCTTCTTAAACAATGAGGAGCAAAATTTGTGGAGTCACAGGAATATTTCATGATACCGCTGCATGTAGACATGGTAGAGTTTGAGGTTTCTGGCAGTGTAGGAATTTTTTTGGATGAATCTTACGCAGAATTTGGGTTTGATCGTGGATGTAGGGGCGGGCGATACGATGATATGCGGTCGTGAACAATTAAAAAGCGTCTCAATGATCAGCCTTTACAGAGGACTCGTCAGTATTGTGCTGCAGTGCACATTTTGTCAGTTGCACTTCCATGGCTCATACATCCGTGTTTATTAGAATGTTGCACAGTGCTACCTCTAAAGCCCTATGCCTTGAAACTTGAAAACTTGAAACTTGAAAAACAGCGTGAATGGTTTTGCTGAGGATCTGTGTCTCATGAGCTACCTGACTGTTACAATTCCTACCAAATGTTATGTAGAAAGAGTGCACTTAACTTGAGTGTTGTTAACCTTTTGAAACCAAGGTTCATTTTGGTAGCTCTGCAAAAGTCTCTCAATGTCCTTGAATAATCAAAACCATTTCAGAATTCCTGTGTAATGTTCAGACTTACTTCATACTTAGAATTGAACACGACTAAGAATCTTCCCAGTGGACCAGCAGTCGTCATCAGGGTCCATCAGTGGACTAGTCTCCTGCATGTTTCTGATATGAATGTAATGATTAAATGATATATTTTATATAGGCCTATATTTTATCTCCAAGTGCACGTCACACACTGAGCGAGCCGCCTGTTAATGACGCTGTGGGCTAATGGGCATGTAGCTACTTCCATGTTTCAGATGATACGTCATGTTTGTAGTCGACCAATGAAGATGAGTTTACATATCACCTTGGGTTCGTCCTTCACCTTCTCAAAATGATCCCACACTTTGGATTTCCTGCCCGACATGTTATTAACTAGCCTGTGGAATAACCGCAGGTACCAGCCCTGGAGATTAACCTGACTCCTGTCTGACTGCTGAGCGTGGACACTTCCTGTGTCTGTCCTTTCAAAGTAAAGTCACACATGGTCCAGTCATATAGGTTTGGATTTATGTTGATGAGGTGCAGCTCCTAACAGAGTTTCATGTTTTTTTCTGCGACTAAACGACCGATGAAATCTTGCCGACTAATGACCTTTCTGGTCGACTATGAGTGTGTGTGTTCATAGTAATGAAGGAACATGTCAGCCAGTTTAACACTGTGGCTCAACAATGTGTTTTCAGTGGAATCAAGGCTGGTAGTTAGATAAAAGAATAATCAAATCTGACACCATGACTCTAACCAGCCTAATTTTAATCATGTTGATATGTTTGATAAATCAATTTCTTCATCCTGCCGCCCACCCCATAAGCACAGCAAGAATGTTCCTCTGCAGGCCTACATACACAACCAGTGGAATTGGCTTTGTTCCATCTTTAACCATGTGTGCTCAGTATAACTCAACAAAACAACTCCTATGGTAAAGAAATGCAGTGTGGGAGCTGGTACACAATAACATGTCATGCTGATGGTGTGCACACTGGCTTCAGTCAAGATACAGGACAAAATGATGCTAAATGTAAATACTGTTGGGTAACAGCAGCCTTACTGGGAGCGCTCATCGTGTGTGTGGGGACGAAAAGCTGTGAGTCAGAGTCAGTAAACCATGAAGTAACAGTGAATACAGTTGGAGCTACAGTTTGTCAGAAAATAAATGCTTCTCAAGAGCCAGAGTTCCTGACATTTGTTAACCAGCAGCTGAATGTACTGATGTGGAGATTAGCCACAAGGTTAGTAACTAATCTGCCTCCTCTGTGTTCCCGACCAGTCTGGAGGCTGATTCAGATCATTTCAGACAGTTATAGATGTGATTGTTAAAATAACGTCATTGAATATGCTCAATAAATAAGTTTCTCTGTCATTATCCATGATTTTCTGTGTATTTTTACTACAGTTCTACTGTGAGGACAGAGATTTTGGTTGGTATTGATGTGAGGAGATTTTGTCCAGACAGAGGAATAAAATAAATCCAGCTTTGGATAGACACAAAAAATACTTTCCCTGAGCTCTCTCAGATTTTACAGTATAATAAATACACCCTAAGAAACTCGCAAAATGTCAAAAAAGGAATTTTTTTTACACCTATTTTCCATACCGAAGAGAGAAACACAACCTCTGTTTTTTCTACAATATTGAAAATCATTCCTTTGGGATTTCTAAATACCCTGGTATACTGTATTACTGTGATACCGCCCAGGCCTAATCTCCAAACATTTTTATATATATATATGTGTGTGTGTGTGTGTGTGTGTGTGTCAGGCTCCTCCAGCTGCAGAGGTCGGTGCTGAGTCCTGACTCTGAGATGCCAGACGAGCTGCTGTATGGCCGGGCCGGCTACCTCTACGCTCTGCTCTACATTAACAAAGAGATAGGAGCTGACACGGTGGATGAGGGCACCATTACAAAGGTGAGACACACGCCTGCTCTTAAATTAACTTAACTGGTGAAACTTTGTTCAATGCTGGTTTTAACCCCTGAGGCCTGACTCTCCTGGATTTATTTTGATTCTCTACCTCATTCTAGCAGCTAGCATCAAGCGCCATACATCATTTTAATTTGAAGTCAAGTTGCTTTGTCTGATAATGGTTAAGTATACTGATTTTTTTTAAAAAGCCAGTAAAAAGTTTGTGGGTTTTTTTTTACTGTGAACACAAACAGATTTAAAAAGTTGTAGTTAGATGTTTTGGACTTGCAAATAAATTTTGGTCGACACCTAACCTTCTCTTATAAAGTTACAGCCATTTATTATAAGATTACCCCAGGCATTTTTTAGTTAAAACACGGATACTTTCAGTCCACTTTATAGGGGATAAAATTCCCACTGTACATACGGACAGCGCTACAAAATGGCGAAGTCACTGTATAGTTTACTATATTGTGAGTAGTGAGTGATTTCAGACACTGACACTGTACTGATTATATAGAGCTTCTCTGCTGCCAGGTTGAAGATGTGTGTGAAGGATTCATGTCTTGAAATCTGCAGCTTCTTTGCAGCAACATCCAAATTTGAAGCGTTGTCTACTGTCATGGCTTCATGTGAGTCTTGACAGACGTGGATGTAAACTGTAACTTGTAGGGCTGCCCCCCAACAGTCCTCAAAAAATTAGTCAACCACAAAGGTCGTTAGGCAGCAAGATTTCATTAGTCGCTTAGTCGCTGAAAAAAAAAAAAACGTGAGCTTCACCTCGTCAAAATAAATCCAAACCTATATGACTGGAAAATGTGGGGATTTATTGTGAAAGGACAGCCACAGGAAGTGTCCACGCTCAGCAGTCAGACAGGAGTCAGGTTAATTTCCAGGGCTGGTACCTGCGGTTATTCCACAGGCTAGTTAATAACATGTCGGGCAGGAAATCCAAAGTGTGGGATCATTTTGAGAAGGTGAAGGACAAACCCAAGGTGATATGTAAACTCATCTTCATTGGTCGACTACAAACATGACGTATCATCTGAAACATCGAAGTAGCTACATGCCCATTAGCCCACAGCGTCATTAACAGGCGGCTCGCTCAGTGTGTGACGTGCACTTGCAGATAAAATATAGGCCTATATTAAAGGGAAATTTCGGTTTATTTCAACCTGTCTCCTATCGTCCTAAATTTGTTTCAAGTGACTAGTGACATAAAAATAATAGTTAGCATGTTAGCCGTTAGCCTAGATACAGCCGGGGCTCTCGCTCTGTAGCAGATGAGGTGAAACTGTGCTTGGAAAGCATCTTTAGATGACAGACATGTTTTTTCTGTGAGGCTGCTGTAATAACCATCTGTTAGACATCGTGCTGAGACAAAAGGCAACTAGTACCAGGGCACAGAGGACACACACACACACACAAACACACTGGATAATAATCTGTCCACACTCTATTTTGATTATTTATTTAAGCACGCATACTCACTGCAGAAAACTGCAGGGCCGGCTGTCCCCTTTTGGTAAAGTGCCAGGCCAAAACACATATACCGTACACACACACACACACACACACACACACACATGCACAGTGTGACAGAAGGGCTGGGAGAGTGGGCAGCAGCACTGGGCTCACAGAAGTGTTAGATAGAGGTATTATTATGACTGATGAAGGAATAAAAATGTGGAGCTTTAAAGCTCCAGTTTCCTGCAGCACTGCACTGCTGTTCATCTCCCCATCATTTGTGCTCATATACCTGTCAGCGCCACACACAGCACGGCAGCACTCTGCACACTTTACCAAACAGTGGCTGTGCTCCAGGGTGCAGTTAAGAAATGTGTTTTTCTCTTTTAACTCTTACTTTGGTGTTGCTCTCTTTGAAGTGCTCTGAGACTGCTTCTTCATGTCAGGATTTAGCCTCTCTGACTGACAGCTTGAAGTGTAGACGCTCGGTGCTGAACAGAGGGTTTCAGCTGAGGGGTGTGTTTTTGAGGAGTGACTATTGTTTGGGCTGCAGCCAGATACAGTATCTCCAGTTTGTGCCAGCTCCAAAAGAAAGGGGGAAATAAGAAGATGGTGTGTGTGTGTCTGTGTGTGTGGGAGAGTCTTTTCTAGCAAATGCCAACCTAGCTGTCTGCTTCGGCAAAATATTATGTTAGTAAGCTGCTGTCCTGCTGTGATACTGCATTTGCTTGACTAAGAAACAGTCAAATCTCTCACAGTCCGATGCTGAAATTAAATTAATTAGAGAATAAGTTTAATCCACTGCTAGATTCACAGTCAGTGAAAAGTAAAACTTCTCTCAGAGCCTCACCAGTAGTGAGCTAAAAAAGGTGGTTAGTTTAGAAGATGGATTTTATACATGCCAGAATAATTCTGAGAAAATGTCACACAAATGTCTGATGGGATAAGATAATGAAGTGATGACATTTTATTGGCAAAAAGTCAACCTTCTTCCTGTTGTTCATGGACAACAACCAGGACAAGGGACTTCCCATTCCTCTGGTAGTCCACTACAAGCTCATTGGATTTGGTTATTCACTGGTTCTATTCATGTCAATATTGTGATAACTTGCATTTCCCCAGGAATGGAAATACATTTAATACCTTTCATTAAATTCTTTCAAAGTCCTCACTACATAATATATTACATAAATCTGGACAGACTTTTTTTTCTTGTATTCCACGGGCCAATTTTGCAGCAGATGGTAATAGTGGTGGTTAGTGATGGCCAAATGAAGCCTCATGAAGCATTGTTTTTATTTTCTGAGCCCACTAGATGGCGCTCATGGTTTAAAGAGAGAGGCTCAAAGAATGGCAAGTCAGTGTGCTTTCAACCTTTTGTTGAACAAGTAGTGCCATCTAGTGGGCTCAGAAAATAAAGAAAATGCTTCATGAGGCTTCATTTGACCATCACTAGTGGTGGTCAATATAGATGAAATTCTATATAATGTTAAATAGGGCTGCCACGATTAGTCGACTAATCGATGACTAATCGACTATTAAAATAATCGGTGACTATTTTAGTAGTCGACTAATCGGTTTGAGTCATTTTTCATAGAAAAGTACTCTAAACGTACCCCAAAATACTCTTACTGCAGCTTCTTACATTCAGATATTGGCAGCTTTACACACTCTCCCATGACAATGAAATAAAATCCTTTGGTGTGAGTATGAAACAAGACATTAGATGACGTAATTTGGGGGTTTGGGCAAGACAGACCGACATTTTTCAATATTTTAACACATTTTTCGATGAAATGATTAGTCGACTAATCGAAGAAATAATCGACAGATTAGTTGACGATGAAAATAATTGTTAGTGGCAGCCCTAATGTTAAATGTAATTTAATATCATGGTATCAACCGAGACCTATAATACATTTTTGTGAAAAAGTGGGAAGTTGGGATTGTACATTTGTGTGCATGTCAGTGTGTTGCTTTTAGTGGTGCACGTTAGGGATGGGGAAAAATTGTTTGCGAGTCTGAGTTGGTTAACTTCCAAAACTTCCAAAAATTGATTCTTTAGACTTTTTTTTTTACAT
This sequence comes from Epinephelus fuscoguttatus, assembly GCF_011397635.1. Classification (NCBI taxonomy): domain Eukaryota; kingdom Metazoa; phylum Chordata; class Actinopteri; order Perciformes; family Serranidae; genus Epinephelus; species Epinephelus fuscoguttatus. The sequence goes on along the minus strand of NC_064772.1, from coordinate 36,007,903 downwards.
CTAGCAAAGTTAATATGCTGAACATCCTGTCTGACTTTTGTTGTAGATCACCTAGCTCGAGTTACAGCAAGCAGTATGGCTCCTGGTTAGTTGCCCCCGGCTAACGTTAGCTCAGTAAAGTGTTGGTTATTTGCAGGAGAATGCCAACGTGACACTCTAGTGGGGCAAATTAATTATATTAAACTGTGGCAGTGGGCCACACCACCTCTCTGAGCGCACAGCAGATTGGGGTAGAGACTGAATTCAGCCCCCATGTACAGAATCGGAGATTGTTTTGAACCGAGAATTGATTTTGAATTCAATCATGACCTTAAGAATCAAATTGGATTGTGAGATACTGAAACATTCACACCCCTAGTTCACATTCATTCCTCCAAAAAAGATAATCAATATATAGACAGTATTTTTAGAATTAATCAAGACTGATTGAGTTGAATCAGACTGACAGAAATATGCTGACAAACCGACAGACTCTAAAGCTATAGGATGTCATTTACCAGCAGACTGCTTTCCAGGCCCCAGCGGCTGCCTGTCTCAGATACACTGATAGCCAAACATTCAAGTAGCTCTGAGTCCTATCCAGAACTCTCAGATTAGATTTGTCTTGGTAAATCCTCTTGCTGCTGAATCCCAAAGGCTTCAGTTTGTTTATAGTGATTAATTTAGGCTGCAAACAGATTAATTCCTCCTAAATTACATTTTCAAGAGAGACAGTTGATTGCTTATTGAGGGATGCGTGTGTGTGGGCTGCCGGTCTTGAAGCCCATGAAGATTCATTCATTCATTCATTATCTGTAACTGCTTATCCTATTTAGTGTCACAGGGTTTCTGGAGCCTATCACAGCTGACATTGGGCATGAGGCGGGGTACATTCTGGACTATTCAATAGTGATGGCCAAATGAAGCCTCATGAAGCATTTTCTTTATTTTCTGAGCCCACTAGATGGCGCTCATGGTTGAAAGAGAGAGGCTCAAAGAATGGCAATTCAGTGTGCTTTCAACCTTTTGTCGAACAAAAAGCGCCATCTAGTGGTCTCAGAAAATAAAGAAAATGCTTCACGAGACTTCATTTGGCCATCACTACTGTTCAAGGCGTAAATATCACCGTTTTGCTGGCTCTGCTTAGTAGTAACAGTGCAGAAACAATGTCTGTAAACAACCGGCAGGATGAGATCATGGGTGGAATGGGCGTGACGTTTTGACGACGTGTTTTGTGTATGACTGCCAGGAGATTTCGAAAGCAACTGATAGCAGTTAGCAGCTAACTCAAAGAAGAAGGAACAGTGGCTGAAAATGTCTGTGAGCACAATGAGGTCTGGGAGCTCCTTACCCTTCGAGCAGAGGATGAGATCAGCAGCCATGTAACAGGGAAGGTAAAAAGGTCACACTTGAGGCTGACGCTGTTGTGTTACACGTCACGCCCATCACTCTTCTTTTGCTTCCAAGATGCAGACATACCGTCTAAAATCACACGCTAGAGGAGCATGATGTTCTTGTTGTTTGGTGCTGTGTAAACATGCAAAGGAGGCATGAAGAAGGGACTTTGTAGCGGCCTAACAGCGCAATCTCTGCACAATGTTTTTTTCTTGCCTCCACGCTGGCGATAGCTGTGGCGAAGGCATTATGTTTTCGCGTTGTCCATTGTACGCACGAATGTCTCATCCTTGTGAACACAATATCTCAAGATGCTCAGGGGGAATTTCTTCAGATTTGGCACAAATGTCCACTTGGACTCAACGATAAACTGATACATTTTTGGATTCAAATGCTAATTCTGACAAAACTTCATACAAAGGTTTAACAGGATAAAATAATGAAGGGATGACATTTTATGTCTAAAAGATCAAAGGTCAACTTCACTGTGACATCATAATATTTAGCATAAAACATTTTTCTGGCAATTTTTTAACGTCATATCTCAGGAACAGAAGGGTAGACATTTGGTCAGATACTGAATTGGTGACTCTAACTCTAATCTCTAAACTGTGCTGATTATGTAGATCTTCTGTGTGTGAAGCAAATAAGAGAAACTTGACTGGTAAGCACAGGCATACAACCGCAGGCAGTAATAAGTGCCATTTATCCACTCTAAAGTGCACACTTTGAAGATAGCTTCTTGTTGGGGAAATAGAAAGGTGCATTTGAGGCCAGGAGAGGCAGGGACGTTAGTTTAGATGCATAAAATAGTGAAGGGACGTGTAAATGAACAAGCTGGCTGCAAATCTGCCCTGTCATGAGAGGCAGTGCTGCAGCAGTTTTCCTTTCTTTTTCACTCACTCTATCCTGCTCGGGGACAACACAAACTGCTGACTCAGAACCTCCAGCCCCTAGTCACACCCCCCTACACACACACACACACACACTTGTGCTGTTTACATTTAACTGCATTTGTTGTCCTACACTATTGTCATAATCATCTGCATGGCTGCGTTAAGGCAAAAAACACTTGGTCAGAATAAGAGACTGACTTACTTGAATCTTGAAAAAGTCAGCAGTGACACGACACATCTCAATGAACCATTATCGCTCCTTAATTTTGACTGAATTGCGAGTCTCCGTGCTTTTCTATCCCCATCAGATATATGGCACATGTAATAGAGTTACTATTATTGTCATAGTTGCATTTGTTTGTGTAGACACCATCGACACCTACAGATGATGTATTAGGCTCTTGAAGGGTTGTCCCATTTCATAGGGCAAGATTTCAACCACTATCCTCTTGTAACTCTGTCCTGTAAATGAGGGGTAGGGGTAAAAATAAGAAATGGGATTGGGCCGTAGGAAAAGGGACCCAAACCACTGACATGAGACGATAGTCTTACTAGTTGTATTTAGAGTTCTGTACGTGCCTAAAGCCTAGATCAGACCAAAGATTTGCAATGAGATGAGTTTAAACCCGCAACTACTTGCAATGCGCCGTTCTGCAATGTTCTGAAAACCTGCCGGTTCTCAACAATACAACTAAATGAGACGGCGTGTCATCTCTAGTCGACAACTCTCTGTACTTCTGATCTGTAACGTTGACAGGAAGTGACCACCATGAGACGGCGTATCATCTCTAGTCAACAACTCTCTGTGCTTCTGATCTGTAACGTTGACAGGAAGTGACCGCCATGAGACGGCGCATCATCTCTGTTCAACGACTCTGTGCTTCTGATCTATAACGTTGACAGGAAGTGACCGCCATGAGACGGCGTATCATCTCTAGTCAACAACTCTCTGTGCTTCTGATCTGTAACGTTGACAGGAAGTGACCGCCATGAGACGGCGTATCATCTCTAGTCAACAACTCTCTGTGCTTCTGATCTGTAACGTTGACAGGAAGTGACCACCATGAGACGGCGTATCATCTCTAGTCAACAACTCTCTGTGCTTCTGATCTAATTTGCAGCTTTTCAGACTTATTTTGTGGCTGAATATATTTTGTAGCTTCTTAAAATCTGAATGAAGATAGTGATAGTGAGATACTGGCTACAGTGATGAAACAAAACCAGCATCAGATGTACTGTATTCATAATCAATATGGCACAATAATATAAATAAACGTGTGTGGGCGGGGCATAAACACATACAGTGAACAGCAGCAGCGACCCACCGTCCCACACCGGCACACCGTGAGGACGGAAACAGAGGGCTTGGCGGGGACGGACTACCTGCCGCAACAAGCAAACATGCTGTCTGCTGTCATTTTGACTTGACCAGCGGACTTCACTACAAGCTGATTGGCTATAGAAACAGGTGACGTGCTTTACATTCTAAAACCAGTCGCTGGTAATTTGACCCGCTGAGTTGCAGGTGACACCATCAGCTTGCTGGAGTCGAGCTCAGACAGGTCAGTTTACACCGCTGCTACTTTTCTCTGCAACGTTCTAAAACGGTTTCGTCTCGTCGTGAATCTTTGATCTGTAACACATGACGTGCATGGCTGCAGATGATTGGCTGAGTCAGAGAGAGAATGGCGGCATTTCTTGATAAATGACATTTAAAAAAACAACTAATTTGACTGGCGACTGAAGCTTAACTCAAAAAGGCCCAAACCTGACCTGGCACCTGCGACCTTACAGTTGCAGCTCAGGCAGCAGATCTCAGCAGAAATGAGCGCACATATACAGCACATGTTTCCACTGTGCCCACAGAGAAAATGATTTCATCTCTGGCTTCCCTGTTATTGAGTTCAGCTGTTGACCTCAGCTAATTTGCTCCTCGCAGGGGTTGCTTGGCCCTCTGTTACTTTTCCACATTGACTCTTTCATTATGGGAGGCAGTGATGCATGTGTGTAGGACTCGGTTAGCCCTAAACAGATTTCAAATGTTAATAGAGTCTTCCATGTCCTGAATTAGCCTTTGTAGGTTCGAGCCTCTTTTATATTTACATTTACATATTCATTGTATTGACCTTTTTAGCTTCATTACATTTTAATGCTCAGCATGACCTCCGTCGCACGACGACTGTTTTTACACAGTGAATTCATCATCCATGTGAAGGATAGTCTGAATGTAATTCCAGATGTCCAAAAATAAGCTCTGCTGAGATGAGAAATTCAAACACTTCAGGGGCCGTCCACTAGAATTATTATCGCTCTTGTCTTGGATTTCAATTAGACTATAATTTTGTACGGCAAGTTCAGCAGTCTTGTGCTTAACTAAAAAGGCAGAGTGAGAAATTGGATATTAATTCTTTATATTTTAAAAAATTGGAAGGAAGTCAAGTCCATACAGTTTATCACCTTAACTTAGAATCTTAAAATTCAGCATCCCATATCCTTATACCATATGGGACTGTACGATTTTGGCCAATCTGTATGAGCCCTCTCTTCTTGCTTCGTATCCAGCCTCTCATACAACTCACTTTTCCCTAGCGTTTGCCACCTCTTTCTTCACCTTGCACCTAGTCTTCCTGTACTCCTGTCTACTTCCTTCATCTCTCTGACTGTCTTCCACCATGTACTTTCCTTTACTTCTATATTCCACCACCAAGTGTCCTTGTCTTCTTTCCTCTGCCCAGATGACACACCAAGTACCCTCTTAGCTGTCTCCCTCACCTCTTCTGGCAAACAGCAGTCTTTCCTCTTCGTAGTCCCCAAAGTCATCGTACAGATCACCATCCGATGCTGCCTCCCCTGCCACCACCTTGCAGTCTCCTGTCTCTTTCTAAGAAACTAAGAATGCACTGGCATGTGCATCCCCAGTTGCTGGGTTAACTAAACATCATCATCCAAAATTCTCCAGCTTTGTAGTGGTGTCTGAAATTGGTTTGCGGTGGTGATTACAGCATTCATTGCATGCTTAAAAAGTACCAATCCTGCTTCATCTACCTGTAGATGCCTCTTGACACGCCCCACCCACCCAAGCACCACTGCGGACCAAGCCAATCCTCTTGTGGCAGCAGTACTCCGCAATGGCAGTAGCCCTTCCACCTGGACAATGTGTCATGCCACACTGCAAAAACTGCTCAAGAATGGTCTGAGGAACATGACAAAGAGCTTAAAGCCTTGACCTGGCCTCCACATTCCCCAGATCCAAATCCAATTGAGCATCCTTGGGACATGCTGGTACATCATCTCGCAACCCACAGTACTCAAAGAATCTGCCGTGAAGACCCTGGTGCCAGACACAGCTGGGCATTCCTAGACTTCCTGTGTCCATACCTTGACATGTCAAAGCTATTTCCTATCTGTAGAGGCCTCACCGTGGATGGGCCGTACATCTGGGGTATTTGCGTGTCCCTCAGATGCTCAGTTGTATTGGGAACTGGAGACTTTGGAGTCCAGGTCAATGCCTTGAGCTCTTTGTCATGTTCCTTGGGCCATTCCTGAACAGTTTTTGTGGAGTGGCATGATGCAGTGTCCTGTTGGGTGGGCCACTACCTTCGGGGAGTGTTGTTGCCATGAGGGGCTTGGTCTGCAAAGTTGTTTGGGTGAGTGGAGCGCGTAAAGTAGCATCGACATATATGCCAGGACCCAAGGTTCCCCAGCAGGACACTGCATTGTACCAAGGTGTTCAATGTTATTCACTTCACCTGGTTTTAATGTTTTGGTTGATCTGTGTAAATCAGATCTCTAAGTTTTATCTATTTTTAAAGCTAGTTATTTGCAAATGTTAAAATCCAATCCTAATGAGATTAGCGAAAGAGTTTCAAAGGATTTGGACAGAAGCAGATTTGATGAGAGTGAACATTCTCCAAGTTAAAAGCTTGAGGACACAAGATTAAGCCGTTAAGCTGTCAATTCAGTTACCAGGAAGAGAAGTCATCAACATTTTGTCAGGATACAGTCAGAGCCATCATTTGCCTTCTCCCTCTCCAATCCTCAGGTGGTGACTGCCATCGTGGAATCAGGGAAGAACATGTCAGCAGAGCAGAAGAAGACGGACCGCTGCCCTCTGCTCTACGAATGGCACAAGAAGCAGTACATTGGTGCCGCCCATGGCATGGCTGGCATCTATTGCATGCTCATGCAGGTAAGACAGGCTGAATGGTTCCACTGGGTGGTTGTTGGCTTTGTAAACTTGGACATGTTTTCAGTGTGTGGTGTAAGCAAATAGTCAAATATTGGACACTTGCCACACTTAAGAAAGACTTCAATCACTTAGTGTCTCTTGTACTGTACAGTGAAATTTACTTACGGACATGATTAGAGTCCGAAATTTACACCTGCCAGGGGCCGACTACAGGTACATTTTCCCTCAGACTATCTGCGACACTGGCAGTTAAATGTACAGAAACAGTTGTGTAAGAAAAAAACATGCTGAGTCTCTACCGCGTTTTGGTGTTATTTATATGCAGTTATAATTTTAAAGTTAATACCATATACATTGCAAAGTAACAACAGCAGCACACCCAGGGTTGACCTCTGTCTCTAGCGAGCTCGGTGAACAGTTTTATTTTATCTCCAAGTTAATGGATATATAATATATAGAGAGAAAGACTGTACGTACTTTTTAAGGCAGCTGTAGTAACTACTAAAAGGAAGAAGTATGCAATTTGGAACGCACCCAAACACACAGACACACGAAATGATGCCACAAAACTGACTTTGAAGTGCTGTTTTGCGGCACCATATACCAAAAAGGGCTCCCCCACCCTGGGTTCGAACCAGGAACCTTCTTGCATTGAGGTGAGGAATTAGTGATGGCCAAATGAAGCCTCATGAAGCATTTTTTTTTATTTTCTGAGCCCAACAGATGGCACTCATGGTTGAAAAAGAGAGGCTCAAAGAATGACAATTCAGTGTGCTTTCAGCCTTTTGTTGAACAAAAAGCGCCATCTAGTGGGCTCATAGAATAAAGAAAATGCTTCATGAGGCTTCATTTGGCCATCACTAGTGACGATGCTGACCACTACACCAGCGTGCAAATGTATTCATGACACAAAAAGGCATTTTATCATTTTGGCCGGTGAAAATATGCTTAGCTGGTGGATTTTTCCTTCTACTGGCCACCTCGGCCAGTGAGTCAAAAAGTCAATTTCGGACGGTGGATGTGATGCCTGCACCTTACTGTGATCGGAGCCCGTGATCAACTGCACAGCTGGTGATAATTCTCTGTGGGCTCGTCACTGCCAGCCTCGTCTTTGACATCACTGTCATTTAATTTTTGGTCCGTTGTGGTAGATGAAACATTTATAGGTCACAAATCTGCTTCATGTTTATAACCGTTTTCATTTCAAGGCACAGTTTGGTTTCTTCTAAATGTAAAACCAAATCTAATCAGGCGATAAAACCGACCTGACCTGACATGACCAACGTGATGATGACACAGCTGAAGATGTGACGAGATTATAAAAATGCAGAGCTCCCTGCAGTGAGGACAGAGAACAGAGAGTGCCTCTCTCAGAGACAGAGATCATATCAGTACTTCCATGCTAGTCTGGTTAATCAGTCTTTGATTGCTGATGGAAATAGTTTAGTCGATGAAGTCGATTTCTATGATGAAGCTTTTATCTTAAGTGTTAAAAGATTCGGATTTAATTCGTGGATTTAGCTGCATTGAACAGTTTAATCAGGCCAGAAGTTGTTCTGTATTGGACGACAGCAACATGACAGGCACATATTGATCACATTTTAGTCCCACTAGTGTAATGTCACCTCAGCTGAAGAGGCTGATATCTAGCTGTTAGTCCATCAATAGCTCTTCTTACATGCCCACGACTTCTCTCTCAAACAGAATCTATTCCTATGCTCTGCTGTTCACTGTGTATTGACTTGTTTGACAGGCTGAAGCAGCACACTGCTGTGATTGAAGGCAGTGCCACACTTTGGCTGCAAACCAGCCATTTTGCCTGAGTCGGCATGCTTGTTCTGTCCACTGCCTTTAAAAGTTGATTCAAGTGATTTCAGTAAGCATCAGACATGTTCCAATCTTCATTCTTTCATCTCATCTCTGAGGACATCTTCTTCGATTGGAGAACAGTTATAAAACTAAATGAGTATTTGGCTGTTATGATATTAGCACAGGCTGCTTGTTGCATTGCAGATAATAATCTTCAGGCCCCGTTGGCAAAGGTCTCCTTCATTCATTGTAATGTGTCAGAATGGGTTTAAAGGCCCTGACACACCAAGCCAATGGTCGGTCGTCAACCACAGTCGGGCTGGATGAGCGTCTGTCACCCTAGTTTTTGCGGTGTGTCCCGTGCCGTCGGTGTCAACTGCTTTTCAGCCGATTGAGCATATTGAATCGGTGGCGGAGCTTGTCGGTGAGAGAGCTCACTCTGATTGGCTGTTCAGGTTTTATTTCCTCACCCCTGTAGCGAGTGAATCTGCCTGTAGTGAAACCGGGGCTAACCGGTGCTTCCTCCTCAGGCTCCACTTCACTCAGCTGCCCCACAGACCCGCTGCTTCTTCACACTTTAACCTGAATAACAAACCGGAGCTAGCTGGGAGCAGCTAGCGGAGCGTTAGCCGCAGCATGACCGGAGGGAAGCACAGCCAGTTAGCCTCCGCTAGTCTCTGAGCTAGCCCCGGCTCTCCGTTTGGATCCAACCGGAGCACCGAGCCCTGGTTTGTTATTCAGGTTAAAGTGGGAAGAAGCAGCGGGTTTATCGGGCAGCTGAGTGAAGTGGAGCCTGCGGAGGAAACACCGGGACCGTCTGGATGTAATAGTCCGTGGAGGTGCTGCGGTGCTCGGCTGCACAGATAGGAAACCCCTCGGCTGACAGGATGTACCACTCTCTCACTCCACTCTCTCTCACGCAGGCGCAGAACGTACGTGCTACTTGGCTGTCGGATGTAGTCCGTGTAGTGTGTTCAAATGCAACTGACACAGGGCGACGTGAGGCGACGTAGACGACACAACAGTTGGCTTTCGTCGCCGCTAGTTCTTTGATGTCGGTTTGGGGTGTCCGCATCTTAAGATACACTGATGCTCAGACGTTCGCCACATAGACCCTTTCAGTCAGCTCTCTGGTGATTCAGCGTATTTACTTGGCAAGAGACCCGTCCTCGATGAGTGGACATTAATCAGTAGGTCAGTGTTTTATTGTTGGTCTAACATCTTGTGTTTGAAGGGTCTCGTTGTCCTGGGCTGAGAGCCAGTGGAGGAGCTGCTAACTCTTACAGGCACACATCACAGAAGTGCTATTGGCTGCTCAGCTAAATCAGTTCTTTGTAAGATTGGATCAAAATGTGGCTTGTGAATGAGTATGAAGTGGATCTCAATCTGCCTGCACTGCACCAGGCAGGCTGCACTTTGGTTTATTGTGAACAGCTGTTAACTTGAGCTCAGGTGAACAGCCTCATTAAAAAACAAACATATTTTATCATATATTTTGCTGTCTCAGTGTCTACACACAGTTGACTACAGCTACAAGAAGGCGATGATTCACCGTGATGACCAGTAATTATTTAACTTAACGTGGTCTCTGTCTGTCTCCAGCCAGGAGCTAAGGTCCACTCAGACATCCTGTCGGAGCTGGTCCGTCCCAGCATCGACTACATCCGCCACAAGAGGTTCCGTTCAGGGAACTTCCCGTCATCGCTGAGTAACGAGAGTGACCGGCTGGTTCACTGGTGCCACGGAGCCCCTGGTGTCATCCATATGTTCATCATGGCTTATAAGGTGAGACTGGCTTATGCGTTGTGCCGTGTGCTTCACATTGTGCAGTAACATCACCAGTGAAGCAGCGGTAAACAGAATCTGTCTGGACTGACCTGACATGAGAGCTGCTGCTGTGTGAAACCATCCTGTCCGACACTGGCCCCCTGTGGCACGGCTCTGCACTGCATGGACATCACACTGCTCCAGATATGTTGGCATGTGCAGCTGCCACTTTCAAGACAACACTTGTAAAAGTTGTTAATCGTTTTTATTCAACACACACTTTATCTTGTCACTGCTGAACTTGTGAGGAGATTATGACAAAGGCAGAATATGAATTCTTCCCTCCTGACTAACCACCAGCAATCCTTCATTTTAATAACCTTGCTGTGCACACACACACACACACACATGCATACTGCAGTAATGCATTGTGGGCTAATTTCTTCTTTTCTTGGCCCATTAGGGAGCCACTTGGCAGCTAATGCACTGCTATTCCGGCATTTTCATTCCTCTCACTAACACAGAGACTCTTTGGCACCACACAGAGAACAAAGCACAATGGGAGACATGGTTGCTTATCACTGTCTCACTGTTAACAGAACACACAACACAGCTCTCGTTTGTTGTTGCACCAGAAGCATTTCAATCATGTGGTTTGTCTGTGAAGGTTTCAGGTAAGCTGCTGCAGCTCTAGTGTGTGTTTAAAGCTGGTGTTACACACCAAATACTGATTCGGTTTCAGAGAACATGAGCATGTCTGACAGTTGTTGTTTCACCGAGCAATAATGTTGGGTATCTGTTATTACAACGAGAGATTACAAACTTTTTAAACATGGAATTGTCTCCGTCACAGGAACGCAGCACTAATAGCGCAGGAAATAAAGGAATGCCACATGACATGGCTTTTCAGTATCCTAGCTATATGATTAATTTGCTCATCTTAAAGGGGAACACCACCAAAATTATAGACTCACAAGTCAGTCTTTGGACGCTTTGCTTAACTTAAGACTGATGACTTTCTCCCTGAATTTGTTTAGATGGGCGGATACAATTTCAGTGTTCAAAAACTCCCTACGTTCAGTGGTCCTTCGGTGGCTCACTGAACTCTTGTGCTTGTGAACATAGTCCTAGTCATTTCCACAATCTCGTGGACTGAGCACACGTTAAAAATAAAACGGAGTTAAATCTCTCGGCATCCATTTTCAAGCTCTCTGTGTGTTTGTTTCCTTGTTGACGAGAAAAGGAGGAGCGCACATTTCTGGGAAGGCGTGTCCTTTTCAAAAATGCAGGAGGCGTTGCTTTGTTGCTGGCTGTTTTCTCCGGTGTGTTAAACACACTTTAGAAAGGAGTGTCCCCAGACTATCAGAAGGCGGAGATCTCTGATTGTCTGGTGGCGAGACTACCAAGATTACAGATTCCAATATATTATTTCCATGGCATTGAAAAGTTAGATTAATATTTGTGAACATGAGTTACTCTCTCATAAAGCCAGAAACCAGAGAAGTAAAGCCCCGTTTCCACCGAGCAGGACGGTTCAGTTCAGTTCACTACACTTTATGTACATTTCCACTGTAAAAAGTTGTGGATGGTACCAACAGAAGCGTTCCTTAGCGTCCCCATGTTTGGTCCCCCCTCTGTTGGGGTACCTAGCACACAGATCTGGTACTAAAAGGTGGAGCTGTGAACACTGCAGTCTGATTGGTCAGTAGAGGACGGTCACTCTGCTCAGGGCTGAGTTGTGTCTGGTTTTGAGGCTCATGTAACCACTGTTCATACTGTGGAGAGTTTTATTAGTAAACTGTAACTATAAAATGAAAGGATGTTTTGCTGCCTCTCACAGCAGCTGGAGTCTGAGAAAAAATAACTTCATTCACTGGGCCGACTGCCGGAGACTTTTAAGGTGGAACGTTAACTTGTAATGTTGCTCAATGCATGAGTTGATGACGTGAATCCATCAGCACACCTTAAATTTCACTGTGACAACTTTGACCATCACTTTAGTTTTTATATGACACACACTTTTAGTAATGACTTTAAAAATATAGATTCATTTGGAGCGGATTATGTGAAGGTCATATATTCTAATCCTCACTTCCTGTGGGCTACAGCAACACTAAACCCCTGAGCTTGCCTGAGAAGGACTAAATGCACAAAGCTGCTATTTTTAAATTTCCCATGGAGAGAGACTCTCACTGCAGCCTGTTCTATTTTGTTGTGAAAATGTGGGCGTGCAGCTTCATTCTGTGGACGATAAACCAGGTGCAGACTTCCATCTGTGTCACCGCTGATGAGGAAATACAGCGAGTGCTGGACGGAGCAGTGAGTGACAACAACCCCGTCCACATTTAAGAGGACTGTCTGAACACACCCAGGGTCTAGGTACCATGTCTGAAGGCTTACTGCTGGTTCCAGAGGTGCTGGACTGAAAGTGGAAACAGGGCTAAGGTCTCAAACTTGTGATAGCATCGATTATAAAGTCTGGAGCCTTTTTTATACCTGAAGGAGCTTTATTCTGCTGTAGTGTTCTCAGCTCTGAAACCTAAAATGTACCTGCATTCCCCTGGGTTCTCTCAGTGTCATCTAGAGCATCTTTCACCATTCATTGTCGATGGAGCAGCTCCAGACTTTCCTGCCTCTGTCGCCTGTTTGTTCCATTTACTGGAGATGTCTAGAGCTGACCCTGAGGACCATTATCTGGAGTCCACCCAGACATATTTTAATGGATCAGTATCATCTAGAACAAAGCAGATCAAAATCTGATCTTCACGTCCTCTCTGCTCTTCTGTCCACCTCAGCCTGCTGTTGTTGGAACGATTTTCTCTGGTGACAGTCAGGCTACACACTGCAGCAGAAAATGATTTAATTGCACTGGTGAGTTTGCAAAATTAGCCAAGCTCCCAAGGTAATGATTCCCTTAATATATCAGCTGTCACCAGTTCAGGTTTATTATGTGAGTAACTTGATGTCAGGCTGAAATTAAACCTGACTGTTGTCGGGTTTCTGTGTGAGTTTGTGTCATCTTCAAAGATTGTTTATGAGCTGATAGGAGCATCACTCTGTGACAACACTGCACCACGAATGGACCGAGTGTTTCTGTAGTTCTGACAAATCCAGAGTGATACATCTGATCTATAGCTGATCGTGTCAAGACAGTTTCAGGAGTCGCATTCTCCCACTCAGACTCCTTTATTTCACAAGGTTATCAGCTTAATAGTTTGAATACAGACCTTCAGTATTTAGATGAAGAAAACTAAGTTGTGTGTCAGATACATATTTAATCTGCATTTAAGTAAAAAGTATGAGAATGGATGATTGATTTGATTTTGTCTTGCGCACAAACGTGCCGAACCCTCATGGGTTTACAGTGACGTTGCAGTGACCAAACCAAATTACGGTTATTTTACTGCTCAGTCCATTAAACAAAATACTCAGCCTTGTATCTCAGGCCTGGCAAAGACATTCAGACACAAAAAAGGTTCCCCCTCTGAAACAAAACTCAAATTTTTCAACATAAATAGAGGTCATTTTACTCAAAAAGGTACATCATTAACTCTCCATATACAGGACAGCACACCTGCTCTGGGATGGCGTTAAACCTTTCAGTCTCTAAGACTGCTTTCACACCTGCCCTGTTTGGTTCAGTTCAATCAGACTCAAATTCGGTTCCCTCCTCACTGCGGTTCGTTTGTACAGGTGTGAACACAGCAGTCGCACTCAAAACAACCAGACTGAGACCTTCTTGAAGAGGTGGTCTCAGTCCGGTTCCAAAGGAACTCTGGTGCGGTTGGTTTGTGGTGAGAAGGTGTTCCGACCTGGATGTGAAGCAACTGCAGTCACATGACACATTGTTTGGGTTAAACATGAGCATGTTCCAGTCCTGGAGGATTATTAATGTGCACCTCCTCCTGTACTGCCTTAATATGCACATTCAGCACATCCAATGCATCAAAACATTGTTTTCTAGTTGGAGCCGCGCCTCGTTTTCAAACTGTATGGTTTGACTAAAATGAACAATGACAGCAATATAGTCCACGATGAGCAGCGCTAAAATCAACCTGCGTAGTTGTCCCTCCATTGTGACATTAGAAAGTGTCACATTTATCTTGCAAGTGTACTCTTCTTCAATGTTTGCTTTACTTCCTGGATTTTTCCCACATGGAAATTCTGACCAATCAAGAGCAGCTTTCTCACACAAGGCATTTGATCTGGTCCACTTGTAAATGCTGCTGTGAGAACACTTGAGCGTGATTGTGACATATCAGTCTTTTACTTAATGCGGCTGAGGTTGTGTTTACGGCTTCAACTAACAATTTTTCATCATTTATCAATGGATTAAATATGTTTGGTGTTTTTGCCTGATAAATGACTGGAGGACTAATCAGTTATCACAGTAATTAATTCTATCAACTAATTGATAACACATTTTTTGAGGTTGCAGTCTGTGTCCTTCTCTGTCCCTTTCTCTCCATGAACACAGGCTGCTGCTGTTCAAAGCTCTGCTTCCTGTTTGAAGCCATCACAGGCCTCACAGTGCTGCAGGAGGCCGGCTTTTATCATCACATCCAATCAGAAATGCTGTCAGCTTCCCACTGCGTTCACTCCGTGTCTGCGTTCATCTCAGCAGCTTCATACATGTCTGACAGGTCATCTGTCAGCTCCCTTATTAAATGTAACGGCAACGATTTTCTCTGGATCAGATTTATTACTGAGCCTGAACAGTGTGGGGAAATAATCTAATTAATTGTGATATTTTTTTAGATCTGTATTACGATTCAGCAGTTTTTTTTTAAAGACATTCCTTATCGTCTATTATTCACATACACAAGCAGTAAATCAGTGACCAACACAACAGTGGATACAGTCAACATATAAACTCATCTTTCATGTAGCCCACACTCACATGTTGTTATGAAATGAATGAATTTATTTTAGGGATGCACCAATCTATCAGCTGATAGTCACCTTGTTTACTGCTGTAGGCCTATCGCAAATACGATGACACTCACCGATGGCAGTGGCCGATGTTTTTGCGTTGCGTCAGATCAATTTTGAGCAGGTTAAAAAGCACAGCTCCGGAATAACAGCGTCGCGGGGACAATGGAAAACATCTTCCTTGGGACGAAAGATCGCAGTAAACTCATTATCATCACATCAGAAGTTGCACCCTATTGTTTTCCTGATGATGCTACACTGTGAACAACAGGTCTGTGTTGACATCAGCAGGAGGCGGGCTAGTTTGTGTTGGAAGTTGCATTAAGTTATTAAAGAGATATGCAAGTTATTTTCTTCTTTTCACATGATAATGTTTTAAATTTATTTTGTTTGTAGGAGATGCAAATGATTTATTTTATGCTGTTTTAGAGATCTTGATTTTCATTTTAAATCTAAAGTGTGACCTTTTTGAAGCAGTGAAGTTAGTTTTCTATTTTTGACATGCCATAATTTAAAAAAAAATGTTTACAAAGGATGTAAGTTATAGTTTTCTACTTTTGACATGACAGTATTAAAAATGTATTTTGTTTGCAAGAGATGCAAATTATTTATTTTATACCATTTTAGAGAACTTAAAACCTTTTGAAGAGATGCAGGTTATTTTTCAATTTTCACATGGCAATATCTAAAATAATTGATTTTGTTTGTAAGGAATGCAAGTTATTTATTATCTAGCTTTTTAGGGAACTTGCTTTTGACATTAAAACCAAAATGTGACCTTTCTTGCAGGACGTTTTCATTTCAAAACTAGAAAAGCACTCGGAGAGCGCAGCTCAGATTTCCCGCCATTTTATTATTTTATCCACTTCGCTTCAACCGATCACCACCAAAATTTTATCCTCTGTTCCTTGTCCTATTGTTCCTTGTCTTTCCTGAGAATTTCATCAAAATCCGTTAAGAACTTTTTGAGTTATTTTGCAGACAAACAGACCAACGCCGGCGAAAACATAACCTCCTTGGCGGAGGTAATAATCGTTCCTTAATCATAATCGAGGTAAAATATTCAATTAATCACGATATTGATTTGTGGTTATATTGCAGAGCCCTATGACACAGAGCCTCTCCTGCTGTGTGCTACATGTGTGAAAAGGAAACACTGGACAATGTCTGTCTGTTGGTCTACCACACGCTTGCCTTGCACACAAAGGGCCTCACTACTCTTACAACAATGTAATATGTAAATATGTGAGTGGCATTTTACCAGTTTTTTTCTTTACCTACTCTCCTTCACATATGTCACATGGAGCGCAGTGCAGTGTGTGGGCACGTGAAACCCACAGGAGCAGGTGTTTCCGACCTTGTCTGTTTGAATTGGATTAATCGTTCAGCCCTATTTATTACCTTCTAATGAGGTGTGGGCATGTGGGAGCATTCAGTCTTTTCTGTGGGCTCAGCTCTTATCTGTCCTCCAGGGAGAGATACAACACACCAACCATTCTGTCAGCGATGTTTTTATATCTGGTGTGGCTTAAATGATTCGAGGGTTGTGACTCCTTCTGGTTCTGATGCCAAAAAAAGTATTGTTGTTTTGAAACAGTGATTTCAGCAGATCAGACGACTACCTGGTCCAAAGTAGACAAAATTATAGAAGATGACAAATCCTGACTGATGCCACAAGGAATGAGCAGCGACGTCTGTCATGACTTCGATTTGCAAGAACAGCGGTTGTTGTGAGCTCTTCCTGTGTTCCAGGTTTGACGATTCATTCTGCTTCATCTGTGTCTCCCCAGGTGTTTAAAGAGGAGAAGTACTTGAAGGAGGCTGCAGACTGTGCTGAGGTGATCTGGCAGCGAGGCCTGCTCAGGAAAGGCTACGGCATCTGTCATGGCACCGCTGGCAACGGCTACGCCTTCCTGTCCCTTTACAAGCTCACGCAGGAGAAGAAATACCTGTACCGCGTCTGCAAGGTAGGAACAAGTTACAGCATCATGATTTACCGAACTGGGAGTACAAAAAACAACACGAGCAAGAGTCACTGATTTGAAAACATACTTGGGCCAGTTGTAGAAATGCTTGAACGCATAGAGTGTGAACAAGCAGTTACGCAGCATCAGACGTAATCATGTGACGCCGGCAGCTTCATCATTGTTAGGTGATGGTTAGGAATTTAAAAATGCCAGTAGTGATGGCCAAATGAAGCCTCATGAAGCATTTTCTTTATTTTCTGAGCCCACTAGATGGCGCTCATGGTTTAGAGAGAGGCTCAAAGAATGGCAGTGTGATGAAGGAAATGCTTCATGAGGCTTCATTTGGCCATCTCTAAATGCCGACTATGTTAAGGCCCGAAAATACTCGGGCGGAACATACGCAGAACGGACTCCGCGAGGAATGTCCGCAGTCATTCGGGCTTCCATAGTCAAGCGCACTTCTGCGTTGTAGTTTCCTGTAAAAATGTCCGTGAAAAATCCCCGCGATGGGAAAAATACACGCCGAGCAGTCACTGGTGCACAGAGCGTGGTCATAAAATCTGAGCTTTGCGCGCACAGGGCTTGCGGACATTACGTTCCACCCGAGTACGTTCGGGCCTTTAGAATGAATTAACATGACATAAATAACAACAAGCAGCACCCTTAAAATGGATGCACACATCAGTAGTCTGGTAGCGTTATAGGAGTGTGATGCTGAGTCTGTTAATCAATCAATCAATCAATTTTATTTATAAAGCCCAATATCACAAATCACAATTTGCCTCACAGGGCTTTACAGCATACGACATCCCTCTGTCCTTATGACCCTCACAGTGGATAAGGAAAAACTCCCCAAAAAAACCCTTTAAGTTCTATTTAAAGTGGCAGTGTTTAACATTTTTGTCAGCTAAAGGTTGAGATATTCGTAAAATGGTAAAAAATAAATAAATAATGAGTTGCATAATGTTTTTTGTGTAACAGCCTTGTAAGCTGCTCATGTCGTGCACCTTCATCAGAGTTCAAGTTGTTTAACAGTACATTATTTCAGTTTCCTGTTGCGACCAAACAGCCTTGACACTGTTTAACTGAATTTATTATTTCTGTTATGAAGCAGCTGTATTGTATTTTACAGCAGGACTGCAGTGAAATGTACATTTCCTTACCATTAACAATCGTTAGCTTTGATGGTTTACTGTCTGTTGATTGGATGGAATGATATTTCAAGTCCTCCTCCCCAAAATGAGTTAGATTTCGGTGCAGAAGTTGAAATGATCAGCTTAAAGACAGTAGATGTTCTGATGCTGGAATAAATTACATTTAATGGGCACTGAATGTGTTGTTGGTGGCTCTGACTTAATGAAGTTATTTGATGTATAATTTTCTTCACATTTTCTCAGACGTGCAGAAGGAGGTATATAAACATGTTCATATTTCCTTCCTCCAGTTTGCTGAGTGGTGTTTGGCCTATGGGACCCACGGCTGTCGCATCCCAGACAGACCCTACTCTCTTTTTGAAGGTATCAAATATTTATCTTTCAGCTTTCCACCAGACTGATGATAAACTGCTCTGATATTTCCTTCCCCTGCACGCGCCCCATCGATTGAATCAGTGTACAAAGAGCAGAGATTTAAATGCAACACTTTTGTCTTCGCTCTCATATTTCACCGGTTGAAGTAAAAGATCCAAAGCCCAGTTCAGACCAAAGATTTGTGACGAGACGAAATAGTTTAGGAATGTTGCAGAATGGTAGTAACAGCCAAATGAAGCCTCATGAAGCATTTTCTTTATTTTCTGAGCCCACTAGATGGCGCTCATGGTTTAAAGAGAGAGACTCAAAGAATGGCAATTCAGTGTGCTTTCAACCTTTTGTTGAACAAAAAGTGCCATCTAGTGGGCTCAGAAAATAAAGTAAATGCTTCATGAAGCTTCATTTGGCCATACTACAGAACGGCACATTGCAAGTAGTTGCACGTTCAACTTGTCTTGTAACGAATCTTTGGTCTGAACTGGGCTTAAGACTTTTAATGCACAATAGATACATGTCTCTCAAATTTTTGTTGTTTGTTAAATTTGTTAAAATCCATGTCAGTGAGCACTTTTTCTTTTCCAAGATAATCCATTCACCTGACAGGTGTGACTAGTGACAGGTGTGACTAGTGAAGCTTCATTTGGCCATCACTAGGTGTGACATCAATATGCTGATTAAACAGCATCATTACACACAGGTGTGTCTTTGGGTGGTCACAATAAATGAAGACTGATAATGTGCCATTTTTTCAAAGACGTTTGTTAGGATTTCACATGACTAGCACTAGAAATGCATTTTTATTTTAGTCACAGATACCCCAAAGAATCAGTCACAATCTGGTGTGACGCCTTTTGTCACACAGAGTTGATCAGGTTTTTGATTGAGGCCTGTTGAATGTTGGTCCACTTCTCTTCAGTGGCTGTGTGAAGTTGCTGAATATTGTCAGGAATTAGAACACGCTGTAATTCACGCTGACCCAGAGCGTCCCATGCATGCTTAATGTCTGTTTGGATGCAGGCCATGCAAATGCCGGGATGTTTTCAGCTCCCGGGAGTAGTGTAGAGATCCTTGCAACATGTGGCAGTGCATTATCATGCTGCAACATGAGGTCATGGCGGTGGATGAATGGAACCACAGTGGGTTTCTGGATTTTGCCACAGTATCTGTACCTTCAAACCATCATCAATAAAATCCATCTGTTTTTGTTCTCTGTGATGCCAGTCCTTACTATAACCTAGTGATAGCCAAATGAAGCCTCATGGAGCATTTTCTTTATTTTCTGAGCCCACTAGATGGCGCTTTTTGTTCCACAAAAGGTTGAAAGCACACTGAATTTCCATTCTTTGAGCCTCTCTCCTTAAACCATGAACGCCATCTAGTGGGCTCAGAAAATAAAGAAAATGCTTCGTAAGGCTTCACTTGGCCATCACTGCTATAACCCCACCGCCACCATGGGGCACTCTGTTCACAACATCAACATGAGCAGATAGATCAGTCGTTCATTTGGTGATTAAAGCACCAAATCTGATACTGATTGTGACCATCCCGAGGTTCACCTGTGTAGTAATGATGCTCTGTAATCAGCATCTTGATATGTCACACCTAAATAGATTGTCTTGTGAAAGAAGAAGTGCTCACTTAGGTGGACTTTAACAAAGTTGAGACCAAAACTTGAGAGAAATACATCGTTTGAGTGCATAAAAGAATCGTAGCTCTTGAACTTACACCTGTGAAGAAACGAGAGCAAAAAACAACGTTGCGTTTTAATTTTTGTTCAGTGTAATGGCAGACCTGTAATTTGTGTTACAAACATTTATTCACACAGTCTGCTGCTGCTACCTTTTCATCCTAGGTATACAGCACCCTGTGTAATTCTATGAGTGTGAAGTTAAGAGAGGCTTTTCACTAAGCTGTAAAGACAGAACTAAGAATACTACTGGCAGCATAACACTGCAGAAAAGCTCCTTTCAGTAGAAACGAACCACTGACTGCACAGAAGCAGGGGGTCTAATCAACGGCTTATGGAGACACAAAATACTACTTAGTTTAATGCTTTATAAAATAATCAACGTCGTCTTTTACTGACTGATCGGAGTAAGTGCTCTCATGATAACCAACACGGACTCTTATAAATAGGAAGACTGAAACGTTTATTACTGAACAATAGGGTCGTCATAAGTGTCATGCTTTATCTGTGGTTCATTCATCAGCTGCTTGGCGACCAGCTGACTAGTAACATGAAGTTATGTTGAGCCAGTCTTTTTTAACCTGACTCGTCTTACTTCTCTCTGCTGATAGGCACATGAGCAGAGCAAATGTGTGTATATTGATCACAGAAGGAAATTTACTGGTATTTCAGCATTCATCAATATGTCAGTAGCTCCGATGTTTTAGTAGGTACAAACAAAATCTACTCCTGCTTCTAGTGATGGCCAAATGAAGCCTCGTGAAGCATTTTTTTTGTTTTCTGAGCCCACTAGATGGCGCTTTTTGTTCAACAAAAGGTTGAAAGCATAGTGTGCTTTTATTGTCATTCTTTGAGCCTCTCTTTTTAAACCATGAACACCATCTAGTGGGTTCAGAAAATAAAGAAAATGCTTCATGAGGCTTCATTTGGCCATCACTAGTTGTCATCATTAGAAATTACAGTTTTGATTTGTATTGTGTTCTGTTATGTTCACAACAGTATTTTTCTATATTTTTTTGGGGTAATATTATGGTTGCTCTTTCGTATATTTTCTTTTTTTCTACATATTTTTGCTATTCCTTCTTTTGTTTACTTACTTTGAATAGTGACGTTATTATTGTCCTCATCTGAGATAAAGTTAAGCTATGTGATTACAGAGAGATTTGCTCTAACACTTCGCACATATCATGAGGCTTTAGATTAGATTTATTATTAGCCCCCTCTCTGTGTTTCCTTTTTAAGGAGTTACTGCTGTCAATGGTTGTTATTTTGTTTTTTCAGGACCATTAAGGCTGACTTCTATGCGGGATTAACCCCTATTTCTAATATTTTTGTGATGTATTTGTTGTTATATGGATTGATTGTGTGTGTATTGATGTGTTGATCACACCCATGGGTGTTGCCCGCTAATTTTATAAATGTGACCAGCTGAGATGTCTCAACACAAGTGACCCGATGAAGAGCCGGTAGGCTTGAAACGTGGTCCTTTTATACTATGATGATAGAATAAAGTATATATATATTTTTTTTATTGGGAGCAGCTACAGTGTTGCGAGTCTTTTCTTTCATCCTGATCACGTCTTTTCTACTCGGCACCTGGTAATATGGATGTGCGTGTGACTACCTCTCCTAAATAAAAAATAGACATAAATATTGGTTGTCATTAGTGATGGCCAAATGAAGCCTCATGAAGCACTGTCTTTATTTTCTGAGCCCACTAGATGGCGCTCATGGTTTAAAGAGAGAGGCTCAAAGAATGGGAATGGCAATTCAGTGTGCTTTCAACCTTTTGTTGAACAAAAAGCGCCATCTAGTGGGCTCATAAAATAACAAAGATGCTTCATGAGGCTTCATTTGGCCATCACTAGTTGTCAGCACGATAAAACTGAAGACATGGTAATTCCATGTGTCAGTGTCAGCCTATCACTGATCCCCAGTGTGCTGTCTTCACTCCAGGCCTCGCCTTACTGTACCTCCAGCTGCACCGGGTGACCCACGAGGCCGCCCACCTGCTGTCGTCATTAGAAATTACAGTTTTGATTCATATTGTGTTCTGTTATGTTCACAACACGCAGATGTCTTTGAAACACGCAAGTTAAACACGACAAAAGATTAGAAATATGACATGTTTCACAAAATCAGTTGGCAATTATCAGAGTTGAGCTTCAGATTAGGTTTCTTAAGAATGTGAACGAGTTATTTGAATCGACTTGATACACATGTTTTCTACATTTCTGACATCGCATTCGCACAAATGTATCTTCTGTTTGAGTGGCTGGCAGTAATGGATGTTTCTCCTCTCAGGTATGGCGGGGGCCATCCACTACCTGTCAGAGGTGGCAGAGCCTGAAGCCTCCTGCTTCCCTGCCTTTGAGCTTTGACCTGCCAACTGATGTGACTGAGGATGATGAAGGGGAAGAGGGACAAAGTGTTTTGGACCAAACTTGAGTCTTTGCTCAAGAGCTGGACAAGGATGTGTTTGTGATGCAGCTTTCAACCTGGGTCATGAGTAAGTAGTGACCGACTGAAAATGAGGAACTGAGCAGCGTGAGTTGGGTCATGATATTGATAATGTGCAAAAGGACAAAGGGAAGATTAATTCTGGACAAAACCACAGGTTGAATGTTGTTGATCCTGTGAAAATAAAAGCTGGACTGAAGAGGACATATTTGTCTTCCTGAAGATGGACACTTAAATCCTGCGGAGTCTATCATTGGAACTCTGTCCAAACATGTGAGTCTTTCAGCTCTGAGGTCCCCCGTCATCCTCCATTGTGTTGGGGCAAAGACATGGACCCCATGTCTCTTCCTCACCCAATTAATCGCCAGCTGGCATGGACACAGAAGAACACACTCTAACCCTCAGCCTTTAATATCATAGCACCTAGGCCAAGAAAGAGGGTGAGTGTGTATGCGTGTGTGTGTGAAGTGAACTAAAGCTGTTTTGGTATTTCTATGCCTCTGCATGCTCACTGTAACTGGCTCTTGGTGCCTCATATTCTGTCCGTGTAGTGATTTCCCCTTCCTGTGTTTGTAGGTGTGCTGTTTCACTTCTCCAGGTGTTTGTCACATGGTGGAGAAAGGTTTCTCTGTCAACTTTCATTTTATGAACACAAGCATAGTTTAAAGATCACCAGGCTTTTGCGAAGCTAACCAGTATATCAGCTGTTAAGTCTTAAGTTTCTCTTTAATTTCTGTGTAAGGAACTGTAATAATATGACAGATATAGTGCATATTTTTTTCATTTCCAAGTGACAATAACATTGTTTTTGGTGAGTTTTGGTTCAGAATGTTGCGACAAGACTGTCCACTTCTGTGGTGACTGACTAGAGAGTGTCATACAGTATTGTACACAAGCCCTTGTTGGCCCTTTTTTGGACGAGTCTATTTAGTTTTTGGTGTCAGTCATTAGGTATTTGAGTCTCATGTCGTGTTTAGTACAATATTAATTATTTGGGAGGATGTGTTGCGCTGTTTAGTCCTATAACACTCTAGAGGCTAGTGCTTTGCTTGCTGAAGTTAGCACTCATTTCCACCTGCCGTTCATTTTTGATGATGTTATTTCAGCTCCTGCACACTCTGTGTTGTCTTTGTCCCACGTGATACGATGGAGGGGTCCAGTTCGTGTTAGCGGTCTCTTCTGAGTCCAGTCTGGCACAGGGTAACGTAGTCCCCCAGTGCCAGATGGATCCCTTACAGACTCATTGACTCGAGCCCTAAGCCCTTACAGACCTAGGACCAATTCCATTTCTTCTCCTTAGCCCTTGTCTTGGTCAGGTTAAGAGCTAACCTGACAGAGAATTGGGACACCACTTCCCCTCACGTGAACGCGCAGAACCAAGGGGAAGGGCCAAGACTAGGGCTAAGGGGAAGAAATGGAATTGGTCCTAGGTCTGTAAGGGCTTAGGGCTCGAGTCAGTGAGTCTGTAAGGGATCCATTTGGGATTGGGGGATTGAGTCACGTAAGAAGGGCTGAAGTCACAAAGGGGACTAATGTTCAGAAACGGCAAACACTGTGCCCTTATTTCTGGTAACTGACCCTTCGCTAAGCTGTGTGTGCAGATGAACGGTGTTTGGTTTCCTCTCTGTGCCGACGCCAGCACCCGAACCTCTGCTACCAGATGGGCTGGGAGCTCTGGGCGAAGCCAGACACCGTTCATCTGCGCACAATGCAGTCACTGATTCCTGTACAGCAGGGTCGGTCTTTGTTTCACTGTTATAATCGTTAAGTCATCGTTAACCTTAACGTTAACTTCTGTGGTGTTCAGTTTGTCACATTTATAGCATCAGTCCGGTTTAACACTTAGTGGTGAGACGGACGTGCGCAAGCAGGTCAAGTCGGAAAGTGTAAAATGTATGCATTTCATTTTCTGACATATTACAGAAGATCACATTTAAATTTCACTCATCTGAAAAGAGGGTTAACTCACTGTGGGCAAGTATTAATGTCGAGTCCTGTGACAGGAAAGAAAAATGCTTTGGTGGACACGTAACGCCACCAGGTTGTGGACTGGCGATTTATTTAATCTTAAGATAGCCTGTGCAGGTTTTTCCCCCGTCAACCAATCAGTTGGTAGATGAGTAGGTAGAATTCCAGTCTATCAAAATTTTCTTTGGTTGGTTAAAGCCGTAGTGTGAAGTCACCAGCCACTGTCCCCCAGCTGAGGCTTTTCCCCACAAAGTGACAAGTGACTGATGGTTTAAAATCAAAGTTAGAGTGCCGCTTTGTGCATTGGTCCTTTACCAAGCAGACACAACGATAACGTTCGCTTGCATCTATCAGCACGCACTGGCTTTCAAAACATTTGAAAATGAACAGTAGGTACGGCCACATAAGGTTTTGGGTACAGTATATTATGCCTTAAACTTTGCCCACCCAACTACGCCTCACTTTGGTTCCTCTCTTCGCCAATAACCCACTACTGTTGTATGTACAAACACAGCTGAGGAATCAAACCTACATTTATGAGTTGTCCGATAAGAAATAAGCCCTAACACCTAAGGTGAGATCTACTGACAGCACCCAAAGTGACGTCTGCGTCATCAACTGAAACAGAACGTCCTGGACTATTTAGAGTACCATCTAGAAACTACATGAGTGTTGCTACCATTTAGGTTCAGGTGCCATCTGGGTTCAGGACTCTGTCAGAGCTTAGCCTAAAACTGATGTTTTTGAAATCTTCAGCTGATCGGCAGGCCAACAATTTGCTGAAAAAGCAAATACATTCAAAACCACCTTTGAAATAAGAAATTCGAGATGTGGTAGCAGTAGCTGAAAAGGGTTGGTAGACATCACATAAACTAAAGAAAGACCAAAGAAGAAGTCGCAGGTTCTCAATAAGGGAGGTTCCTAACGACTGATTTCCCTGATGTCTAAACAGAAGTTTAACTTAAAACTAAAAGTAAGAAAACACCCTGACAGGCAAGGTCATTATTTATTTATTTATTTTGCTGGCAACATTGGCCAAAACCTGAATTTACCTCTAAGTTTTTTTTAAAAAATAATTTTGCTATTTTTGCTGTTTTTTTTCTATAGATTCATTATTGCTGCAGAACAACAGCAGCATGTGATGTGGAACATCAGATATTTGTAGTTAGTTAACTGAAAAAGGTAAAACCATTTATTATTTCCTGCATTTTGCTGAACTTTCAGTGTCCTTTGTATTGTGCACTCAGCTTGTCATTTTGCACAGCTTTGTCACTGTTAAAACACACCGAATAAAGGTTAAAGTTTAATATCTCCAACAAAGAAGATAATATCTCCAACCTCGGAGATAATATCCCATGTAAAGGAAACAGTATATCCTACCTAGGAGATAACATGTACAAAACAATATCTCCTACCTAGGAGATAACATCCAACCCAGGAGATAATATCCCATGTAAAGGAAATAATATATCCTACCTAGGAGATACTGTCCTGTATGAGGGAGATAACATCCCATATGTAGGAGAGAATCTCTCACGCCTAGGAGATAATATCACATATGTAGGAGATAACATCACATTTGTAGGTGATAATGTCTCCTACCTAGGAGATAACAATAGGAGGAAAAAGGAGGGAGTATCAACAGTATAATAGTATAATAATTAACCCTTTAAAACCTGAACAAACTGGCCCAATTCCTTTTGAAAACACACACAAAAGGCAATGAGCAGCTTTACAAGAAATAACCAAACAATTAGCAAATAATTAGTTAAAGTTACGGAAAAATGTCTTGAAAAATAGTAAAAAACAAACAAGGAAATGGCCTGAAAAAAGTGCCAATTATATTTGTTGAGAGAGAAATTTTTTTTTCTCAAATAGAAATGTAAAAATATAATTATAATATTTAGAAATACTTTTTTCCTCATCATTTTTTCCTGTTTTTTATTTAAATTTTTTTTTTTTTTCAGGGGGGGGTCAGTTTTTGCAATTTTCATTCAATTTGCATTGCAATTTGCAATTTCTTGCCAAGCTATTCATTGTCTTTTCTTGCACGTTTCCAAAAGAAATCAGTTCGCTCAGGTTTCAAAAGTGTGTGTGTGTGTGTGTGTGTGTGTGTGTGAACCCAATGTGAACCTGCCGTGCCAAACACATTAATGTTTCACTGCTGGAACATTGTGTGAAGCATTTAAAGTTATACTTTAAGCACACTCAGTTTCTAAAAGTATTTTACTAGCAGACGTGATAAGATCCACAACAACACCCAAAAATTGGTGATTTAAACATTTTTTAATTGTTTTTCTTTTAATATTTGACGAAAGCCTTCGGTACAAAACTAGAGTTGACCGGCAGTTAGTCTCGCTCACCAGACCTTTCTCAAGAAAAGAAAGGTCTGGCTGCGCCGACTCTCACTTTAAGATTGGAGAAAAAAACGCCCCAGCTGCTTGTATTTCTTTCAACCAATCACAGTCGTTCTGGGCAGTGCCACAGCAACGGTGTGCTTGCAAAAATATTGCCGGGGGGAAACAGGTTTTGGTGTAACACGCCCACAAAAATATCGCCTACAGGACGCGAACCATGGCAGAAAAATGGCTACATCCAAGCAAGATCAAACACCGCAAAAGTTAGTAAAGGACGTGTTGAAAACGGTTGAAAACTGCTACACAACCGGAGGTGGTAGGGCGTGACTTCAGCGGGTGGCTCGTTCCGCCCAATAAGAGGCTGGTCTGCGTAGCTAACTTCCGCCCACTCGGACTAACTTGCAGTTGACGTAGTTTCCTCCAATCAGAGCTCTGTACGTCACTTATAGACAAAGCTCTAATAAACCCTGAGCTCAGATGGTCGCCGTCATGTGTGGTACCAACGATGAGTTAAAGTGATACCTGGTGGTAAAAGTGTGCAGTACATCCAATGATCCCGACAGCACATGAATGCACATCAATGCCTAATTCTCCTGCAGAGATCTCGTCCTGAATGTCTTTGCATGAGGATAACGTCACATATAAAACCTGTGTGTTCATCTGTCAGTGTTTCCAGGTTCACTGGTCCCGATGTGTTTGGCCTCATGGCCTGATCCCGGCCGTGAGGAGTGTTTGACCTCTCTGTCTGTGTTTTTGATCTGCTCTCTGCCTAACTGCTGTCAAGATGTGTGTGTGTGTGTGTGTGTGAGAGAGTGTGTGTTTTTCCTCATTACACTCTTGGACTTCAGTGACAGAGCGGTGAAAAGTAAGATGTCTTAATTGTTCTGATTTTGGGCGAGTCGATGTTGACAAAGGTCAAGTGACAGAATTCATGTAAGGTTTGATATTGTTGGAAATAAAAAATGAATAGAGCTCCTTGTTGCTTCTTGTTTGTTTTTTTATTCCTCCGTACTGGCGATCTTCAAATTTGGCACAAACATTCACTTGGACTCAATGATGAACTGATTACTTTTTGATGGTCATAGGTCAAAGGTCAAGGTCACTGTGACGTTGTCTTTCTCATTCTCGTAAATGTAATACATCTGAAGAACACCTTAAGGGAATTTCTTTAAATTTAGCTCAAACGTTCACTTAACGTCAGGTTGAACTGATTCGATTTCGGTGGTCAAGGGTCAAAGATCAATGTCCGTGCATGACCTTGCATCCATCGCATTCTCATCAACACGATATTCCAAAAACAACTTGAGGGAGACTCGTGAACGTGATATCTCAAGAACACCATCAGGGGATTCCTTCAAATTTGGCACAAACGTTAACCTCAATAACCAAATGAAGTGATTAGATTTTAGTGGTCAAGGGTCAAAGATTAATGTCGCCATTACCTTGCGTCAGTCTCATTCTCATGAATGGGAAATTTTATATTTGGCACAAACGTTCACTTAGACTTAAGGACGGACTGATTAGATTTTGGTGGTCAAGGGTCAAAGATCGATGTCGCCATGACCTTGTATCCATCACGTTCTTGTAAATGCAATATTTTAAGAGCACTTGAGGGAAATTCCTCAGATTTGGTACCAAAGTCCACTTGGACTCAAGAATAAACTGATAAGAATTTTGTGGTTGAAGGTCAAAGACCAAGGTCACTGTGATCTTAAAATATGTTTTTGGCCATTTGTTTTTGTTGCCTTTTTATGTCATTGACACACAAACTAACCTCATTTTTTTGTTTTCGTTTTTTCTGACTTTTTTGTTGTTTCAACGTTTTTTATATGTGCAAATTGAGACGACACAAGATGTAGAGGCATCTGAGGCACCTTCAGAAAATATTTAGCTTTTTTATTGTATCGTAAAATGCTACTGGTGGTATGAACAAACAAAATCAAGTAAATCCTTCAGTCAGTATCACATTTTATCAGAAGTGAAGTTTATTTACATATTTCACAATGTATAATGTTTTTTTCTGTCTAAAGACCAGATGAAAAGGAGGAGAAGAGTTTAACAAGGAGAGGATAAAAACAGCAGAGACACAAAGAGAACACAGGTTAAGATGCTTTAATTACACTACCTGTTGCATAGTTTGACATGATTAAACAAAACACCTCTAACGTTGTGCTGTGTTTCCAATGACTGACTCTGTCGCTGCTCGGGGCCCTGGTCTCATTCAAAAACCTGCTGAAACCAGATCAGAGTCGGAGGGGTCACTACAGAGGTGTGTGCACTACACATGTTCTTTCACAGTGAAACATCACCACATCTGTCTGGAGAGCAGGATGGATCAGGACAGGACAGGAGTCACCCCCAAAATGTCATGAAACAGTTTTTAAAACTGAGAATTAAATGATCCTAACAAAGTGCCGATACAGGCTTTACTGTTGTACAAATCTCTTACAGCTCCATCTGGTGCCATACGGGGAGTCCACCAGAGGACAGTCTGTTCGTCTTTAAATTTACCACAATTGGACAGGAAACACAGAGGTACACCAAGACTGGATGTAGGTATATTCATGACAGACCAAAATAATAAGGGTTAGAAATGGTGTAAGTATTTGCCTTTAACACAGCTGATGGACTGATGTGAATGACATTTAATTTTTGTAAAAGCAAGAAAACTACAAGCCAGATTATCGCACTGGAATTTGCTGTAGATATTCCTGGTTCCTACAGTATGAAGTATTAGGTTTTGATTTCCGTCCTTTAGCCTATGGAAGTCCATTTCTGCCTGTTAGGGAGGAAGAGAAAAAGAAAACAAAATTCAACACTAAGCTTTTTTCACTAGAAAAGTTATTTTCTCCGTTTTATAGATCCTAAAAGCCATTTCTGAACAGAAATGTGGTGCAGGAATATGGAAAATCTAAATTTTCTGCATGACCGTTATGCACACCAGGTGCAGCGCAAACGATCTGCGTTATTGTGTTATTTTAGTCAAAGAAAAAAAAGCTTCCTGTAGTGATGGCCAGATGAAGCCTCATGAAGCATTTTCTTTATTTTATGAGCCCACTACATGGCACTTGTTCAACAGCAGGTTGAAGCACACTGAATTGCCATTCTTTGAGCCTCTCTCTTTAAACCATGAGCGCTATCTAGTGGGCTCAGGAAATAAAGACAATGCTTCATGAGGCTTCATTTGGCCATCACTAACCACCACTATTACCATCTGCTGGAAAATTGGCCCATGGAACACAAAGAAAATAATATTAAGTATATTTTCATTCCTGGGGAAATGGAAGGCAATCATTCATAAATCATTGATAAAAATGTACAAAATACATTTTTATAAATTTCTGGACAAATTCGTCAGACGAGAATCAGTACTTGGTGTGAAATGGCTTAAAGTCATAGCTAAAAAAGTGCATTTTTTAGAGTGCAGATCTCCACCAGGTGTTTTGGGTACTGGGTATAGAATTAATCTGCAGATACGTGTTCAAAATGAGACCAAACTTTTCTATGGAAATCAGTTTTTGTGCAAGGCGAAGGCCCAAATGTGGCCTGCAACAGACGGTAATTCTTGTTGTCTTTAGCCGAGACGATTTCCAGGAAAGCCTTTTGCTCCGTCGTTTTACAGCGTGATTTTGTTGATGACTTGTGGCCCCCAACTAGCTTGTTAAGAGTGAGGAGTCAGCAGTCAGTGGTGTCAAACAGGTCTTTCAACAATTGTGAATCACCCTGACGACATGAAGTCCTTGAACATACAGTCATAAAAATGCACACTAAATATTAGGCAGACTGGTCCAATAGTTTTAGAGAAAAGCTGAAATTTTGAGCTACTAAGTCATATTTATTTATTTATTTATTAATAAAACTTTTTCAGAAGCAGAATTGGGCTTCCATACTTAGCGTCCCCATCAGGTCAAAGTTTCCATTTAATGACATAAAAAACATTCTCTGAGAGCACATTCATCCTCCAAACAAAGGATGAACCCGTCATTACACATTTTGCCACTTTATATTTTTTCTTTTACTAATTAATTTCATCTTTATTTAGCCATGCAAGCCACAAAGTATGATGTGTTCGTCCCTTAAAAGATAGACGAATCAGGTCTGTTGAGTTCAGTTGATTTTAAACGTGTAAATGTCAACAGCTTGTTGTTTTGAAGCTGTGTAATGGAGTTTAGACGCTGGTGGTGGTTATGAGAAGAGATGAAGAGGAAGCTGAGGATCTGGATGTGAAGAGGAGTTGGCATTTGATGAGCTCGCCCTGGGCTCTGGTTAAGGTGACTGGAGGTGAACGGGGTGGAGGAGGACTGACGATTATGCCTAAAATGACAGCTGACAGGAGCAGAGAGGAGAACAGGTTTTCAGTTTGGCAGCAGCAACATGAATGGCTGAAGGAGATCGTGGCAAAGAACTTACACTGAGCTCCAACAAAAGGGGTTGGAAGTAATGGATGAAAAGTTCTTGCATGGGGCCCACCATGTTTTCAAATGCTGGTGCCTGTTGAGGGCGTTGTACTGTTGTGTATCGTTGTCAAGCAGGACCAGTTGATGCAGCACTTAGAGCTACAGCTCAGAGCTTAGCTACCTCTTGAAACTACCACATTGTCATCTGGTATTTATTGCAGCACAAAACTCATTCTGTTCTTCAGCTAAATGAGCACATCACCCTGAACTACAGCTACATGTCACCTTTTTACAAACACGAGCTGTAAGTAACCACGACGACATGTACATTCAGCTGTGATCAGGTTCTGACAAATATGCTTCTCTTTCATGTGATAGTTAGGATTCAGTTTGCTCAGTATTGTAGTGATGGCCAAATGAAGCCTCATGAAGCATTGTCTTTATTCTATGAGCCCACTAGATGGCGCTTTTTGTTCAACAAAAGGTTGAAAGCACACTGAATTGCCATTCTTTGAGCCTCTCTCTTGAAACCATGAGCGCCATCTAGTGGGCTCAGAAAATAAAGACAATGCTTCATGAGGCTTCATTTGGCCATCACTACTGTACTGGAGGACTATGGGAAGCTTTTAATCTGAACTGACTCTAATGTGATATTTAGATCTGATTTCAGTTTTCATAAATTATTTTCTACCCTGTTGTTACGCTAGATTTCACAGTTTGATGAGTACTGATAAGTAGCGATGGCCAAATGAAGCCTCATGAAGCATTTTCTTTATTTTCTGAGCCCACTAGATGGCACTTTTTGTTCAACAAAAGGTTGAAAGAACACTGAATTGCCATTCTTTGAGCCTCTCTCTTTAAACCATGAGCGCCATCTAGTGGGCTCAGAAAATAAAGAAAACCCTTCATGAGGCTTCATTTGGCCATCACTACTGTCAGGATCCTGAATTGTTTGGTATAAAAGTGGTCACACTTCACCACACTGTATATTTGATCCTGTCCTCTTTACCACTAATTTACAGCCTCATTCATAAAATGTGTTACAGGAAGAACTTTGAAAAACTAACTCACCAGATAGTGCATTTTCTTTATGACTTCAAAGCTGTGGTGGCTGTGCAGTGAAGAGAAGCATTATTTTTTTGGACGAAATCAGTTTAATGGGAAATTTTCTTGAAATCATGACTTAGTATCACAAAATAATAATGACATTTCTCAAAGTAATGACTTGGTATCTTTAAATTATTAGAATATTCCTCAATGAAATGAGAAACTTTCTCAAAATATTGACCTCTTATTGAGTTAATATCGACAAAGTCGTTATTTTTAGACCTTAAATTCTTAATTTAAGATACCAAGTCATTTTTTTGAGAATGTTCCTTGTTATTTTAGATACTGAGCCATTGTTTTGACAAAGTTTCTCATTATTTTTAGATAATTAAGCACTTATTTTAATAAAGTTTTCATTATTTTAAGATACAAACTCATTTTAAAGCTTTTCATCATTTTCAGATACTAACTTATTATTTCTAGAAAGTTTCTCAAAAGGACTTTTTTCCCATCACACTGGTGGAAATGAGCTTCCATATTTTCCATCAAAGTTAATACAAACGTGAAGTCAGAGACGGTGTCGGACTTCCTCCTCACTCACTGAACTGAGTGCTCACAATGTGCTTTCTGTATTAGTTCAGTATTTTGGGAAATATGATTATTCGCTTTGTTGTCATGAGTTAGATGAGAAAACTGATACCACTCTCATCTCCATACAATACACATATGAAGCTACAGCCAGTAGCTGAGCAGACGTTTGTTGCCACAGCTGCAACTGAAGGAGCAAAATGTTGATTTAAATCCTGTCAGGTCGTGTAAATGACCAATCAGCAGCTTCTGATTTTCCCTCACTGGGGTTTCAGTGAGCAGAGATGGAGAGATGAAACATCCATGCTAAGTGCAAATAAGCTGAGTGCAAAGAAATTGTTATCTGAAGTTGCCCTGAGCCACTCTGGGAAGCAGCTCGATGTGTGAGGCTCTCAGCATGCAACACTCAATGATTCAGCAGGAATGTCAGCTGAACATAAACATGGATCACTGCTGCAGCTCCTACACAGCACAGTTACTCTCAACTACAACATCACAGTCAAAGAGCACAAGAAGCACCGTTATTTGCATCCACTTCTCTCAGTCGGCTCTCTGTTTAAACACCAGCAGGGTTGATTCATTGAAACATGTCCCCTAAACTATGTGCTCTTTTATTTCAATCTGACCCAAGGATTTCTCCATAGTGTGGGCCCTTAGTGTCTGTGCGTCAGTGCAGCTACGCCAAAATGGAAATGTGGCTGATGGTGCACTTGTTTTAGTTTTGTATGGTGATTTAAGTCATTCACTTGGACTCGTATAAAGTTGCTGCTGATCTACTGGCTAATGGTACAAACAAATATGTCACTTGTGCTCCGGTCAGATGCTACTCTAAACCTGTGTTTACCAGCTCCTTAGGGCGCACAATATATGTTATATATCACTGCTGTGATTAGTTCAGGCAGGACATGATGTCAAGCTCAGCTCACATCCCAACTACATCAGCTGATCTCAAGCAGCCCAATCAACTGATGGAGCAGCTGATTGATGGAAGGGAGTCAGCTGATAGATCACATGATTCCTTTCTATGCAACCAATTGGTGAATCTCATTAAGTGCGCCCTATTTAAACTGCTCTGACCTGCCTACTGTTGCTGCTGCTTTGCAACCTGCCTCCACCCCAGCTCCTCCTTTTTATGCTGTGTCTGACTTATCAATGTCATTTATGTTTGTCATTGATGCTGCTCTGTTCTGTTCCCGGGGGGTCTTTGCTGCTGCTCTCCCTGCCTTAGGCTTTCCATGTAGGTAGTGATGGCCAAATGAAGCCTCATGAAGCATTTTCTTTATTTTCTGAGCCCACTAGATGGCGCTTTTTGTTCATCAAAAGGTTGGAAGCACACTGAATTGCCATTCTTTGAGCCGCTCTCTTTAAACCATGAGCGCCATCTAGTGGGCTCAGAAAATAAAGAAAACGCTTCATGAGGCTTCATTTGGCCATCACTTCATGTAGGTGCATGGAAGGGCAGAGAGGTGTGCTCTCTCCACCTCAGGCTTTCTACATAGGCGCATGAAAGGGCAGAGAGGTAAGATCTCTCTGCCTTATGGAAGGGCAGAAAGGTGTGCTCCAACTAAGGCTCTCCAAGTACTTGCGTGGAAGGGCAGAGAGGCCCTAGAACAGAGCCATACCACCAAATAAAATACTGCAAAGTTTTCTTGACTAAAGTGGTCCTGAATTAATGTATGTTTTTTCATAAATGAGGCGGCTGTAGCTCAGTTCATACTGACTTGGGTTGGGAACCATGGGGTCACTGATTCAAGTCACCAGGTACAGACCAAGCATGGAATGACAGCTGGAGAGGTGCCAGTTTGCATCCTGGGCACCCCCAAGGTGCCCTTGAGCAAGGCACTGACCCCCAACTGCTCGGGGCGCCTGTTCAAGGCAGCCCCCTCACTCTGACATCTCTATTTGATGCATGTATAGGTCCTGTTTTTACATATGTTTGTACTTCTTCTACAAAATATACTGGACCTAGAATTATGGGAAAAGATTAAAGACGAAACAAACCCCATCACAACTTACATGTAAAGTGTTAATTAGTTTATTATTATTTTACTTAAATGTGTGTACTTGTCTGTATTCTGCTGTACCTGCTCAAATAAAGTTTTCTTTGACTTAAGTGGTCCTGACTGAACTGAGGATTTGCTTCATTTCTCTGTCATACGTAATAGTTTACTGAATATCTTGGGTTTTAGACTGTGGGACAGATCAACTAATTTGGATGGTAAATGTCATAGTATAGCATGTTGTCAAGAATCAAGATAAAACGTCAAAAATCTAAAAAAAAAAAAACCCCTCATAGTATAGCATGCCCTCAAAAATCACTAATAAGCGACATAGTATAGCATGTCGTCCAAAATCATGAAAAAATGTCATAGTATAGTATGTCGTCCAAAATTATGAAAAAAAGTCATAGTATAGTATGTCGTCAAAAAATTATGAAAACAAGTCTTAGTATAGCATGTCGTCCAAAATCATGAAAAAACGTCATAGTATAGTATGTCGTCCAAAATTATGAAAAAATGTCATAGTATAGTATGTCGTCCAAAATCATGAAAAAATGTCATAGTATAGTATGTTGTACAAAATTATGAAAAAATGTCATAGTACAGTATGTTGTTTGAAATTATGAAAAAATGTCATAGTATAGTATGTTGTCCAAAATGATGAAAAAATGTCATAGTACAGTATGTTGTCTGAAATTATGAAAAAATGTCATAGTATAGCATGTCGTCCAAAAATATGAAAAAAAAGTCATAGTATAGTATGTCGTCCAAAATTATGAAAAAATGTCATAGCATAGCATGTTGTACAAAATCATGAAAACAAGTCATAGTATAGTATGTCGTCCAAAATCATGAAACAAGTCATAGTATAGCATGTCGTGAAACTTGAAAAAATGTCATAGTATAGTATGTCAACAACAATCTCCAAAAAACGTCAAGTATAGCATGTCAAAAATCCCAAAAAATGTCAGTATAGCATGTTGTCAATAATCTAAAAAAAAACAAAAAAAAAAACGTCATAGTATAGCATGTGGTCAAAAATCACCAAAAAAATGTCATAGTATAGTATATCGTCAAAAATCCAAAAAACGACATAGTATTGTATGTCATCAAAATTGGCGTAGAAACATCATAGTAGTTGTTGTCAAGAATCTAAAAAAACATCAAAGTATAGCATGTCCTCAAAAATCAGGAAAAAACTTCATAGTATAGCATCTGGTCAAAAATACAGAAAAACTTCATAGTATAGCATGTCCTCAAAAATCGGAAAAACTACATAGTATTGTATGTTGTCAAAATTTGCGTAAAAACGTCATAGTATAGCATGTTGTCAAGAATCTAAAAAAACATCAAAGTATAGCATGTAGTCAAAAATCACGAAAAACATCATAGTACAGCATCTGGTCAAAAATCAAGATAAAACGTCATAGTATAGCATGCCATAAAAAATCACGAAAAAACCTCAGAGTATAGCATGTTGTGAAAAATCACCAAAAAAAACGACATAGTAAAGTATGTCATCAAAAATTGTGAGGAAACATCATAGTATAGCATGTTGTCAAAAGTCTCAAGAAAATATAGTATAGCACGTCGTTAAAAATCTCAAAAAAATGTCACAGTATAGCATGTTGTCAAAGATCGACACAAAACGTCATAAAATAGCTTGTCGTCAAAAATCTATAAAAACAGCATAGTGTATTGGTATTATCATTACTATCTGTCCTGCATCTCTCTCTCTCTCTCTGCCTCATTGTGTCATACGGATTACTGTTAATTTATCATGTTGATCTGTTCTGTACGACATCTATTGCACGTCTGTTTGTCCTGGAAGAGGGATCCGTCCTCAGTTGCTCTTCACTACATCTTCCAAGTAGTAGTGATGGCCAAATGAAGCCTCATGAAGCATTTTCTTTATTTTCTGAGCCCACTAGATACATACTGAATTGCCATTCTTTGAGCCTTTCTCTATAAACCATGAGCGCCATCTAGTGGGCTCAGAAAATAAAGACAATGCTTCACGAGGCTTCATTTGGTCATCACTACCAAGTATCTTGCCCAACACTGGTGGTACACAAGTGACATGTAACAGTTGAACAGCAGCAACATAACAGTCAAAAAAAAGCCCCGTTTCCACCGAGCAGAACGGTTCAGTTCTGTTTGGCATGCATTTTTTCTGTTTCCATTGTGAAAAGTTGTGGATGGTACCAACAGAATGGTTCCCATGTTTGGTCCCCCCTCTGTTGGGGTACCTAGCACACAGATCTGGTACTAAAAGGTGGAGCTGTGAACACTGCAGTCTGATTGGTCAGTAGAGGACAGTCACTCTGCTCAGGGCTGAGTTGTGTCTGGTTTTGAGGCTCATGTAACCACTGTTCATACTGTGGAGAGTTTTATTAGTAAACTTGTCAGTCAATGCATGAGTTGATGACATGAATCCATCAGCACACCTTAAATTTCACTGTGACAACTTTGACCATCACTTTAGTTTTTATATGACACACTTTTAGTAATGACTTTAAAAATATAGATTCATTTGGGGCGGATTATGTGAAGGTCATATATTCTAATCCTCACTTCCTGTGGGCTACAGCAACACTAAACCCCTGAGCTTGCCTGAGAAGGACTAAATGCACAAAGCTGCTATTTTGAAATATCCCATGGAGAGAGACTCTCACTGCAGCCTGTTCTATTTTGTTGTGAAAATGTGGGTGTGCAGCCTCGTTCTGTGGACGATAAACCAGGAGCAGACTTCCATCTGTGTCACCGCTGATGAGGAAATACAGCGAGTGCTGGACGGAGCAGTGAGTGACAACAACCCCGCCCACATTTAAGAGGACTGTCTGAA
This sequence comes from Epinephelus fuscoguttatus, assembly GCF_011397635.1. Classification (NCBI taxonomy): domain Eukaryota; kingdom Metazoa; phylum Chordata; class Actinopteri; order Perciformes; family Serranidae; genus Epinephelus; species Epinephelus fuscoguttatus. The sequence continues at coordinate 35,970,091 of NC_064772.1, read as the reverse complement.
CACACCGATGGTCTAGGTACCATGTCTGAAGGCTTACTGCTGGGGAGTTTTTCCTAACCCGCTGTGAGGGTCCAAAGGACAGAGGGATGTTGTGTGCTCTACAGCCCCCTGAGGCAAATTGTGATTTGTGATGTAGGGCTTTAGAAATAAAATAGAATTGAATTGAATTGATCTTTTGGTTCCAAAGGCACTATACCGAGCGTGTTTGGTGGAAACGGGGCTAAAGTGACATACCACTGAGACTCGGAGGAGTCTACCAAAGAGGAGTTCATCAGCCTCTTTTCCATCTGTGCTTGTCTGGTTCATGTTGTGGTGAGCTAAAGCCTTCATCGCTGCTAAGAGGAGAATGAGCCAGTGACTGCTGGAGCAGCTCATTATGTCATTACATAACCGGACTACACATACTGTCATAAAAAATGTATCAAGAACTCATCATTTAGTAAAGAGCCCATCTTGCAGTAAAATGCTGGATGGAAAATAAGTCGCCGTCATCCTCGGAATTGGTTTTGAGAGTGGTTTGTACAAAGATCGTCCTTTTCAAAATGTCTTCTTATAATCATGTGGTTTACTTTGTTGCAGCTGACATGATCTCTAAACTATTAAAACACCGTCCGTTAAGAAAAACAGTATCCAGCATTTTACTACATTATGAGTTTGACATACATAATCTGTACCGTTCAGTTCACAGTTACATCTGCAGAGAGGGTGAAGCAGAAAGGTGACAGTGGGTGAATCCAAAACCTGAACAGGTGCATCCTCACTCGTCCTCGGTTCAACAAGGCTGGCACGGTCACTGTACACAAAGATCCACATAAACCAAGAGTAAATGAAGCACTGCGGACGAAGCAGTGTGTGTGTGTGTGTGTGTGTGTGTGTGTGTGTGTGTGTGAGTGAATGAGTGTCTGTGCATCTAGATTCTGGTTACTGTGCCTCTTTTGGTCTTTTCCACAGAACAGGAGATTGTGTGTTTCCTAAGTCTTACATCAACAAACAGTTAAGTTGCAAACAAATGGCAGGTGTTCCTCCTCTTCCTCATCTTCGTCTGAACTCTCTGATAATGCTGCCTCCTTCCTTCCCTTTGTTCCTTGTCATGTCCCATCTCCTCAGTTCCTTGCCGATGTTACTTCTTGTCGCTGTTTTGAAATATTTGTTCGTAGGACGGAGGCGGGTGGTTGCAGTAGGATGGAGGTGGAGGGTAGGAGCCCATCATCATGTGGGCGGAGCCAGGCTGTGCCGGGTATGCCGGGTGTGTCATGGTAACCCCTGGGTCGTTACCTGTCATTCCGTTGACCCCAAAGCCCTGCATACTCCCTGGCTGCTGGGAAACTGGAAAGAAGATGAAAAACGGTCATCATTTACTAAGGGGGGGGAATTGATGCAGCATAGTATCACAATATTTTGTGGTGATACTGTATCGACACACAAACACCAAGTATCAATCTTTTGTTACTAGAATAATAAAATCAGTTGCCTTTTCGGTCCACTAGATGGTGCTGGTGTTTTTTTTTTCCTGGTGAGGTCAGCAGAAGATATTGCACATCTCTAGTGATGGCCAAATGAAGCCTCATGAAGCATTTTCTTTATTTTCTGAGTCCACTAGATGGCGCTTTTTGCTCAACAAAAGATTGAAAGCACATTGAATTGCCATTCTTTGAGCCTCTCTCTTTAAACCATGAGCGCCATCTAGTGGGCTCAGAAAATAAAGAAAATGCTTCATGAGGCTTCATTTGGCCATCACTACTTTTGAGGAATCAGGAACTTATTTTGAATTAACAGATAAATGGTGAAAACAAAATGCAGAATCCACCAGTGACAATCAAAGTTGCGATAAAAACCAAATACAAAAAATAAGTACACTGAATGGCTCTTTCATTTCATTCATTTCCATATCGGTTTAACCTGTTGGGGGTCGCAGGGTGCTGGAGCCTATCGCCTATAGGGCTGACACATAGAGACAGACAACCATTCACACTCACATTCACACCTACGGACAATTTAGAGTCACCAGTTAACCTGCATGTCATGTCTCACCTGGAGGAAACCCACGCTGACACGGGGAGAACATGTAAACTCTGCACAGAAGGGCTCCCCCATCCTGGGTTCAAATGATGTCATGTTTCATGTAATGAAAATATTAGAATAACAATTTCGACTCTCATTGTGAGCCCTAACCTCTTAACGCTATAAATAACTGCTCACTGCAGTACATGACTCCAAAGTGAAGGCTAAATGGATCATGAGGTAAAAGGCTAAACCACTGACATGACTCCTCACCTCGTTTACTTATTCTTTTATTTGTCTGAGCCACCGAGAGGCCTTACCCATCTCCTCTGGGATAAAACGTCTGGCTTCAATCCAAAGCCCCAAATGAACTCTTATGAAATCATTTGATATTCTCAGAGCACAGAGTCAGAAATGATTTGAACAAGCTGTGACAGTGACTTTATTTTGGAGTTCATCAGAGAGAGAAACTAGTTGGAACTGCCTCTTCTGGGTCACCTTTCTAGTATCTGGTCTGCTGCAGAATTGAGTTTTACATGGAGGTTATTATTGGGGCACTCTATCCAATTTTCTGCTTGGCTGACTGACACAGTAAAATTCTACTCATTTAATATTAAGTCGTTTTATCAGCTGCTGAACCCCCCCACAAATCTCTACATTTTAAATGAAGAATCCTTAAAGACCGCAATGTTGATCACACTGAACAAGATTAGATTAGGCAAGGAAATTACTCTCTGGATTTGGCTTTCGACACAGAGGACACAGTATTTTGAAACACAAGTTGCCATTCGATTGATAGAAAATGATGCAAAGTGTCACTTGGTTAAGATTTGGGAGACGCTGTATGTATAGTATAAATTTGAGTAAAGCGATAGTTGAGGCAACCTCAGCTCACATCCTAGCTGCATCAGCTGATCTCAAACAGCCCAATCAACTGATAGCGCAGATTGATGGAAGGGAGTCAGCTGATAGATCACATGATTCCTTTCTATGCAACCAATTGGTGAATCTCATTTAAGGCGCGCTAATTAACTGCTGCTGCTTCCTCTGCGACCTGCTTTGCAACCTGCCTCCACCCCAGCTCCTCCTTTTCATGCTCTATCTGGCTTATCAATGTCATTTCTGTTTGTCATTGATGCTGCTCTGTTCTGTTCCCAGGAGGTCTTTGCTGCTGCACTCCCTGCCTTAGGCTTTCCATGTAGGCGCATGGAAGGGCAGGGGGGTTTGCTCTTTTTCTGTCTCAGGCTTTTCTCATTTGCAAATGAAAGGGCAGAGAGGTAAGATCTCTCTGCCTTAAGGCTCTTTATGTATGCGCGTGGAAGGCAGGCAGAAAGGTGTGCTACCCCTAACCCCACCTTAGGCTTTCCAATTAGGTGGATGGAAGGGCAGAGAGGCCCAAGAACAGAGCCACGGTGCCAAATGTAATACTGCAAATCGTCGCTGTCCGATGAAAAACACAAACAGAAACAAAACATCTACCCACTCAAAGAGAGAAAGAGAGCCTGAACAGGTGAGTTTTCAGCCTGGATTTGAAGTGTGGTAGAGAATCAATATTTTGGAGGTGAATTCCAGAGTTGGGGAGCAGAGCGGCTGAATGCTCTGCCCCCCATGGTAGTGAGGCGAACGGAGGGGACAGTGAGGTGAATAGAAGAGGAGGATCTGAGGGTGCAAGCAGGTATGGTGATAGGAAGGAGGGCAGGGAGGTACGGAGGGGTGAGGTTGTGGATGGCCTTGTAGCTCAGAAGTATAATCTTATAGTGGAAGCGGTAGGTGATGGGGAGCCAATGGAGCTGCTGTAAGACGGGTGTGATATGACTGGTGGATGGGGTCCTAGTGATAATATGGGCAGCAGAATTCTGAACCATCTGCAGTTTATGGAGGATTTTCTGGGGGAGACCTAACAGGAGGGAGTTGCAGTTGTCAAGCCGGGAAGTGACAAGACTGTGAACCAGTATGGCAGCGGTGTGAGGTGTGAGGTGTGAGGGAGGGACGAAGGCGGTTGATGTTGCAGAGATGAAAGTAAGCTGACCGGGTTATGCTGTTAATGCAGGATGAGAAGGAAAGCGTGCTGTCGAGGATGACACCCAGGCTCTTTACCTGAGGGGAGGGGAGGATGGAAGAATTGTCAGTCGATACACCTGTGGAGACTGGGAGGGGGTGCGAGGTAAATGATTTTGGCTGAATGAACTGAGTGCGGCCAGAGAGGTAAGATTTAAACCAGTCAAGGGGTGTATGTGTGATGCCAATAGTATGAAGTCTGTCCAGGAGGATGGTGTGTGAGATGGTGTCAAAGGCCGCGCTCAGATCAAGCAGAATGAGGATGGATAGGAGACCGGAATCAGCTGCCAGAAGGAGATCATTGGTGATTTTAAGCAATGCAGTATCAGTAGAGTGGAAAGGGCGGAAATCAGACTGGAATTGTTCATAAAGATTATTGCAAGAGAGATGGGCATGGAGCTGAGAGGCAACAGTTTTTTCAAGAATTTTTGAGAGATTTTTGCTAGGGAATATTATGGATACTCCATGCACTGTAAAAAGTCAAAATCGTCAAAAGTGGAGATACGTGTTTTTCATCGGACAGCGACGAAATGGAAATCAAATTTTCTTGACTTAAGTGGTCCTGACTAAACTTATGTTTTATTTCAAATGAAGCGGCAGCAGCTAAGTCCATAGGGACTTGGCTAAGAAACTGGAGAGTCGCTGGTTCAAGTCCCTTGTACAAACCAAGTATGGAAGGTGGACTGGTAGCTGAAGAGGTGCCAGTTCACCTCCTGGGCACCATCAAGGTGCCCTTCAGCAAGGCACTAACCTCCAACTGCTCAGAGCGCCTGTCCAAGGCAGCCCCTCACTCTGACATCTCTCTATGTAATGCATGTATAGGTCCTGTTTGTGCATGTGTGTGTACTTCTTCTACTAAATATACTGTACTTAGAATGATAGGAAACGACTAAAGACTAGACTAAATCCCATCACAGCTTACATGTAAAGTCTAACAAGTTTTTTATTTTCATTATTTTATTGTCATTTTTAATATTCCACCCCATTTTTGGAATTGTGTTTGCCACTTTTTAATGTGTGTATTTGTCTGAATCCTGCTGTACCTGGTGTGGTGACAGGGTGCCTGGTGAAGGAGACGTTGAAGGCTGGCTCGTCTCTCAGAGGGGACGGATACATCCTTCTGCGGACAAAGAAGCCAGCACCGCAGCAGAACAATACTCCCATCATCAGCAGCACCCTGAGTGAAGGACAAGAACATCTCAGACCTTTAATCATGGCTGTCTTAGAAGAAGCAGAATGACTCCAGCGAGGAGGAGAAGAGGAAAAGATAAGGCTTTAGTAATACACAATACTAGCGATGGCCAAATGAAGCTTCATGAAGCATTTTCTTTATTTTCTGAGCCCACTAGATGGCGCTTTTTGTTCAACAAAAGGTTGAAAGCACACTGAATTGTCATTCTTTGAGCCTCTCTCTTTAAACCATGAGTGCCATCTAGTGGGCTCAGAAAATAAAGACAATGCTTCATGAGGCTTCATTTGGCCGTCACTACACAATACAGTACACAATTGATGTTTTGAAATGTTTTGTTAGTACAGTGATATCTGCGACACAGGAAACAGACACAGAGGTACCACCATGACTAGTCACAACAAAGTCACACCAAGTTGCAAATATAATTAAACAGCATGTTATTTCCTCAGATAAAAATTACCCTCCTCTGCTGTAAATCCCTCATCTCACAGAAACATGCGGGTAAATACTATGTGTGCCCTGTGAGGATTTTGGCATTTTTGCCTTTATTTGATAAAACAGCTTCAGTGTGAAAGGGGTAGAGGTGGGGAGGACGTGTCAAATGGGGTGAAGGTTGGAATTGAACCTTCATCTGCTGCAGCAAGAACACAGCCTTTGTCCATTTACTGCCACTGCTAAAATGCATTTATACACAGTTCAACACTTTTGTGTTGCTTTTATTGGAAGTAGAGCTGCAGCTTGCTCATTTTCACTGTCGATTAATCTGTTGATTATTTCCTCTTTTTTATCAGTTAGTTGTGTGGTTTATAAAATGTTAGAAACTGTGATAATAGTTGATGTGTTTCCCAGAGCCAAATATGACGTCCTCAAATGTCCTGTTTTGTCCACAACCCAAAGATACTCTGTTATAAGTGAGTTGATTATGCTTGTTACATTTCTGTGTGGCACTTTCTGGTCTGACTAGGACTTAAGATGGGCATTTTACTCCGTCCACGCCTGTCGGAGAGAGCAGGAGACACAGAGCCCAAACTGCAACTCACCAGAAGTACCATAGTCTCTGGATGGACAGGGCTCTAACACAGCAGCGAGTCCCACAGCAGTCCTCATAGGAGCGACATCTGCAACAACAAATAAAGCACACAGCGAGGGAAATCAGTGAGCAATACACAATGAACCCCAAAATATACCAGGCTGTTCTCACAAATTTTGATGCAGACTTCCATCTGTGTCAGCGCTGATGAGGAAATACAGCGAGTGCTGGACGGAGCAGTGAGTGACAACAACCCCGCCCACATTTAAGAGGACTGTCTGAACACACCGAGGGTCTAGGTACCATGTCTGAAGGCTTACTGCTGGTTCCAGAGGGACTGGACTGAAAGTGTTTAGTGGAAACGGGGCATTAATAAAAGCACTGGCCCCACCGATCCAGTCGTCATCTTGGACCAGTTATCCCAGCTAAAGAATGAACTGTACCTGCTTGACCAGCTAATAGACAATGGGGACCAGCTACACCACCCATGTCCAGGTATGACCGGCTTAACCAGGAATTTTGCCCAGTGAAACCCCTCTAAACCAGCAGACCGTCCCATCCTGAGATTAACCAGGCTGGTCAACATCGTCCTTTAGCTTTAAAAGCGGCCAACAGAGGAAGAAGTATAGAACAGAGAACAGAACTACAAACTTTCCCTCACAGGTTGCAGAAAATGACTTCCTGTCTATATACTGTTTTATTGGAGGACAGAGAGCATCACTAAAGCACACTGACATTTCCTCCACTATAACAAGCCTCACAGCAACAGACACAGGTGTATTGTAATGTTGCCATTCATCATGATTTCTGCTTCGTAAACAAAACTTGAAAAAAAGTTTCATTTCAAATGGCAAGCCCAGCAGCCTGGGAGCCAAATATTCAGAACAGTGGCCAGCGGTGATTGATCAGTCTATGGAGAGCAGCAGGAAACCTGCACTAATGCAGCTGAAATAATAACACGGTGTGTGTCTGTGTGTGTGTTGTGTGACAGATGACTGTGGATAGCCAGCACGACAGTGCATACCTCAGACTCCCAGTCCTGTCTGGCATTTCAACACTAGCTCAGGGATGAGCAACCGTTGCCCCTGGAGGCCTACGAGTCTGCAGTATGAAAACCAGGAGAGTCTCTGCAACTAGCCACATCCATGCCAATGCCTGCTCAACTTCCTGCCTGTTTGCATATATAAATATTCTTTGTATTGGAGGTATGATGGAGTTTAGAATAAATTTAGAACAGTCGGCTCCAGAAGATCCAGACTTAACAGGGCAACTGTGACAATATGGATTTTTCTTACTGCAGTGAAAAAGCAACATATCACCACGGTTTAGTGTTTTACTGACTGAAAGTATTGGGACAACTGACTCATAGAACTCTGGATGTGTAGTCTGCATTATACACTCACTGGCCACTTCATTAGGTACACCTTGCTTGTACCTGGTTGGACCCCATTTTAATTCTTGGTGGCATAGATTTAACAAGGTGCTGGAAACATTCCTCAGAGATTTTGGTCCATATTGACATGACAGCAAACTCATTAGGTGCGTTTCCATTACAGTTTTATGCATAATAAATGCAATATTTCGACAATTTCGATAAAGCACAATTGCGGCTTGCAGGTGTTTCCATTGAAAGGTGTTTGACATCTAAGCCGTAATTCTCGTAAAGCTCTGTCTCGTGGGATCGCGTAATTTTCGTTAAAAAAAATGTACGTCCAGAGTCTACTCCGTAAACTTGGCAATGGCGATGTTGGCAATGTGGTTTTGGTTGCATCTACTGCTGTTGCCATGACCATTTTTAACAAAAGATGAAGGCAGCGGTTTCCTCTGTCCACACGTACTGTGTCATTTTGTTTTGGTTATACGGTAGCCGCTGTAAACTGGATGGAAAAGAACCGGTCCGGTGACGTAGTGGGTCACTTGATGTGTTAATGCGCTAAAAGTGTTCCCATTACATTTTGCGACATACATCTGTATCTACACGTCTGAAAAACCACCTCATGAGAGCGTAACAACTTTTTCGCGATATTTGAGAGGTTTTGCGAAATTCAGATGTTTCCATTACCTGTTTTCTATTGTGCTATTTAGGTTTTGCGCAGTTCTAGGGGTAATGGAAACACACCTACTGTCATGTTCAAGAAACCAGTTTGAGATAATCTGAGCTTTGTGGCATGGCGCCTTATCCTGCTGGAAGTGTGCACAGTGTGGTAACCGTCAACTTTTATATCACCTCATACCTTGAAAGCAGTGTATGGTTACAACCCAAGCACTTCAGTGTTCTGAGCTGTAGAACTACCAAAGAAGAACCTTTGATTTAGGGAACAATCATGCCGAAGGTTTTAAACTACAGTTTCCACGATGCTCTCGGGGATGTAAATGGGAAACATAATGCTGGCATGGATTCAGTTAGTAGTACTGTGAGCAACAACTATTTTTAGCCCAAATTTGTGAAAACTGCATTACACTGCTACTGAGGAAAATGATAAGACGTGATGATTGTCAGGCAAATTCTAGTATTATAATAAGTTATATCTATGGACAGCTCTGAGGCCTGTACTGTGAAGCAGGATTTGGGGTTTGGGATGTCAGGGTTAATTCTTGGTTTTTAGTACTACGAAGCTGGTTTTCTTTTTACCGGGATAAATCACCATGGTAACTGATGCTGAACAGCTAACCTGCTCCGGAGCAGGTTGACTTCAGGGTATCAGATCACAACCTGTCAACACGTAGTGATGGCCAAATGAAGCCTCATGAAGCATTTTCTTTATTTTCTGAGCCCACTAGATGGCGCTTTTTGTTCAACGAAAGGTTGAAAGCACACTGAATTGCCATTCTTTGAGCCTCGCTCTTTAAACCATGAGCGCCATCTAGTGGGCTCAGAAAATAAAGAAAATGCTTCATGAGGCTTCATTTGGCCATCACTAGTGACAGGTGTTCACCTTTGCATCATGATGTGGAAGAAGAGCTTTGGATTATTTGTATTTAACCTTCTAATAAATGACAAATGGATAATACTCTAGGTTTATTTAGTCCTATGTGCTTATTTCTTTAATTTTCAATCATTTGTAGTCACAGTGTCAAACTGAATAAACACTGCCTTCAGCCTGCACACCACTGCACTGTACCTGTTATAGCAGTAGGCCTCGATACAAAGAAAACATGCCTCTAAATGAATTATTGATACTGTGAGATGGGTGAGGCAACACAGACAGGCCTAATGCGTTCTTGACACAGGGTTTTTCCTGCACAAAGGAATTTTTGGCGCCTCCCAAAGAGGTTTTCGCCTGCGTCAAAGGTTTAATGGCAGTTTATCAAACAACTGTTAAACAGGCAGAACATAAACTTAAATATGACGATGTTTACTGCCAGCAGTCAGCTCCCCTCTGGTTCTTTAATGTATTATTACACTGCAGCCTCTCGCCTGCTTCAGCTCCTTCACACACACACACACACACACACACACACACACACACACTGAGTGAAGTCAGCACACAGCAGAGCAGAGAGGCACTGATGTGAGGCAGGTGAAGTGAAGACAATCGAAGTCTACTCAAGGTGATGACAACTATGCTCGTTACTGTGAGTGCAATAAAACCTTCGCGAATAAAATCCCAATAATTTGTTAATACATCTGTTTAATAAGTATAAATGTGAGGGGGTGAGGGAAGGGGAGTTCATTTTGTATCCTCATACAACGGTTTACATAACATCCTACGAATTAGCTGCCCACAAAAATTACGTCTTTAAAGTTAAGTGACACAACTAACTAAATTTACAGAGGTGAGGTTTAGGCAAGTAAACTGCAAGTTACTGTGGTTAGGAGTTAGGAGAAAGAAACATGGCGAGGACTTATCTTAAAATGACTCAAAGTCCACACGGTCCCGAAACACCTATCTCAGAGGTAAAGTCCTGCATTTTGTGACCCATCCACCACCCCAACCTGCCGCCTAATTGGACCTCTTCTTTCTTTACTTCTGTCAGCACGTTGGTCACATGATCGCAGCCTTCCAAAATACCCGGGTTACGCCCAATCACTGGCATCATTATCATGTACGATATGTAAGAATTTTGGTGCATTACTTTTTCATAGGATAATCCAACACACTGCTCCTTTAAGTTTAAATTGAGCATAACGTTAGTTCAGGCAGGACACGATGTCACGCTCAGCTCACATCCCAACTACATCAGCTGATCTCCAGCAGGCCCAATCAACTGATGGATCAGCTGATTGATGGAAGGGAGTCAGCTGATAGATCACAAACTGCTCTGGCCTGCCTACTGTTGCTGCTTCCTCTGCAAGCTGCTTTGCAACCTGCCTCCACCCCAGCTCCTCCTTTTCATGCTGTGTCTGACTTATCAGTGTAACTTCTCTTTGTCACTGATGCTGCTCTGTTCTGTTCCTGGGGGGTCTTTGCTGCTGCTCTCCCTGCCTTAGGCTTTCTTTGTTAGCACATGAAAGGGCAGAGAGGTGTGCTCTCTCTGCTTTAAGGCTTTCCACTTAAGCGCATGAAACAGAGAGGTGTTCTCTCTCCATCTTAAGCTTTCCATGAAGGCGCATGGAAGGGCAGAGAGGTTTGCTCTTTCTGCCTCAGGCTTTCAATGCAGGCGCGTGGAAGGGCAGAGAGGTGTACACTCTCTGTCTTAAGGCTTTGCACGTAGGCGCATGAAACAGAGAGGTGTGCCTTCTCCACCTTAGGCATTCCAAGTAGGCACGAGGAAGGGCAGGGAGGTGTCCTCTACCTTAGGCTTTCTGCTTAGGCTTGGGAACAGCAAGGAGGCCTCAGAGTAGAGCCATACTGCCGAATATAATACTGCCAATGGAAATTAGTTTTCTTTGACTAAGGTGGTCCTGACTGAACTCCTTTTTTTGTTGCCTTGATGGTAATAAGGAGCCACTCCTGTTTTCACATATTGTATTTTTTCATCTTGAGACTGAAATCGAGGCAGGGGCATGAATCACTCACACAGTAAAGCAGATTGTCCTCTGCTCAGTTATTATCAAACTAGATGTATATTCCTGCAGTGAATGCTGTGCACAAATCTTTCTTTTTTCTCTTTGTCACAAATTTCTTTTGAACACGTGGACTGTTATTTGAAAAATAAACTGGATTCCTGTATTGTTAAAGCTGAAGAGGAAAACAGAAACTGAGGGCTGAGAGGACAAGTAGAAAGAAAGTGGAGGAGAAAGGAGGATTGTCTTCTGTGTTGTTTTTCATTACTAACGTAATTTCTCTTCACTGATGCTCCCAGTCTTTCTTTCTCTCTTCCTCCGTCTCATCACCACTGTAGCTGTGGCCAGCAGCTGAAAGCAAACTAAATAGATGAAAGCTGGAAGTGTGGAGGACGCCTGTCATCTGTTTGAATCAGTAAAACAAACTCTGCTTCCTAAGTCTGTGAGCAGCAAAGATTAAAGCTCCAGTGAGCAATAATGTGGAAATTACATTGAATCAAACTCAATTGATTTTTGATGCAAGAGCTGCACGTGCTCACGAACCCACTGAGTCAACACTGCACTCTGCAGCTCAATGCAGATGGTGGCCTCTTTACTGTATTCCAGATGACACATGAGCAACGTCTCCAGATGTAGCACCAATTTTAACCAGACAAAAAGTGAATGAATGTTATTTTTTATGTGAATATCAGGAGTTAGTTCATGGAAATTAACGGCTGGTGGAGCTCATTCTCCACTCAGGTGTCATTAAAGATGAAGAGGGAGCAATAAGACGATGTAATTAAAAGAACTCCAGGCGAAGCTCAGACAATGAAAAAACACGTGGAAATCATGATGGAAATATTTTTGCTTTGTCTAATAATGAGAGGAAGACTACTGTCTCCTCATCGCTCCAAACAGATCTGATGTTTTCAGCTCTTTTTATTGCACATTTTGCTCTTATCAGTACACCAGCTTTTCCACCTCAGCCAAGCATTTAAACACGTGGGGAGCTAATTTTGATGTGTAAAGGTCTTGCTTAGTCATCATTGGGCTTCATTCACTCATATGTGCACAGAAATGTTTTTACTCTGCGCATAAAATAAGTGAAAAAAATTACTGTTGCTTTATCGCTTTCCCTGCCCGAGTATTATTTTTGATCATATTCACTAATCTTTTTAAGATCCACAGAATAATTTGTTCTATGAATATGTAAACATTACATACATCAAACTGTCAGGCAGACTTGGATGAGAAAAGCGTATATGTCATTTACATTTACTTTTCTACTTTTGTGTGTGTGTGTGTGTGTGTGTTGGTTTTTCTCATTATCTTACATCTGTTTAAACTGTTTAAATGAAAATAATAACAACAATGACAATAATAATGAAAATAATATTCTGGTTGAGGTATAGTGGAACACGTCGCCACGTTCAGTGACCGTTCAGTGTTCTGTTGTCTCCTCCACCTCTGCGGTCGTCTTGTCCGTGTGTCACTAGTTGGGTTTTCATCCAAATGTATCGCAAATTTTAAGCGAATTTTGTGAAAAAGAAAATGCAAATTTATGCACGTTTCCATTCATTATTGTTTTGCGAGTATTGGGAGTCAACAGGTCGAGCAGAAAGTGGCGCTTCTCATGAAAAATGAAAATGCAAAAGAACACCCGTAGAAGAAGAGGGCGCCGTGACATGACGTCATTGAGAGCGTCTCATGTCCACAGCTGATGTAAACAATTACCAGCACATCCATGACTACGACAAGATGGAGAGATTCCTTGGGAACTTCTTGGCTATTGCGAGAGCTCTCATCACACTCATGTCAGCGTTGTCAGCATGGGTCCATGTCATTGGTCTGACAGCCCATTGGTCCGACTGTCCGCGGTGCTCAACGGCTCCCGGCGGGCGTATACCGTAGGATTCGGTAGCCTGTGTCATCGTTTATTCACTAAATCTGTTTCCATTGCCAAAAGTCGCATGTTCCTAATATCGATACGCTGACTTTTCCACCCCCTCTAAGCGAAAAAACGTTTTTGTGATATTTTCGGCCTTTTCTCGAATTTCTGGCGTTTCCATTCAAGTTTTTTTTCGCAATTGTTGAAAATGCGACTAAAAATAGGTGGATGGAAACCTGACTACTGTCACCATCTTGGAGATCCTGTTTCGTCCCACCAAACTCGTTTGTTCATCCAAATCGGATTCAGAATGTTGAGCAGAACAGGAATTGTCGAAGTCTGAGTCCATCAACATCTCTACAGCTTACGCAGCTGTAAACACTGACGGTTTTAAAGTCTTTTGGTGAGTTATTAACGATTTCTTGTATGTTGTGTAACAAACTGAAGGCACCACGCACAATGTTGCACTTTGAAGCAGCTTATTGAACTATTAGATTTAAACTGTGATTGGTGCAATGCTTTGAGACTGCTTCTGGATTAGTGTCTGAATACGATTAGCAACATCTGACATTTGTCCCTGTAGAACAGATGCCCCATTGTAGGATTGCCCTCTCATGTCACCAATGTCAAAGCCTCATCCAAGTAATACGTCTGTGACTGTGAGGGTTACTGATTCTGCGTCAGTATCGGGACAGTCATTCATTCCTACGAAGTCTTCGAAAACAACAAATTCAGTTGATACCAACTGTAGAGACAAGGACAGCTGTTCATGTCCAGAACAATCGGGAGTTTTATTCACAATAATTGCAAAGTATTTTGCATTTCTTTTTAATCAGTCATGAGAGTGGTGAGAGACTCTCAATACATGGCGTGTATCAGTTCATTGTTTGTCTTGTGTGATGCATATTTACCAGTGAGCATGAAGCTTTTAGAGTGGGGGTTTCTCAGCTACAAGTTCGACTACCGTTTGAAAGTTGCTCTCCTTATTGGTATAACTGCAGACAGCGCCATCTCTTCTTTCCTCCTGCTCAGTGCGCTCCTGTCTGACAAGCTGAATGTTGACCAGTGTTTGACTGATGTAAGTGCACCTTTTTTGGACACACTCTTTGTTAAAGTTAGGCTTTACATGGCTGTCCATGAGGCTTGGCCACTTCTCCAGTTGTTAATTCCAGACTTTTCAAAGCCACCGTCTCCACATTTGTAGAAAGTTACAAGCTGTTTGACAGCAGCAAATCTGCATTTCACAGAAGGCTCGCTTGGGGGTTTTGCAAAGAATCATCCACTCTCTATTTTTGTACCATTCTTCATTGAAGTTCTCTTTGGTCAAACAATCTAGCCGGCTCTTTTTTGTCTATTATTAGCTGTGCAGCTTGATTGTCTCTGTATCCCAACAACAACTTTCCATGCAGTCTGAGCCAACGCCAGCGGTTTCGACAGTCTCAGCGGGCACAGAGCTGCTGCTTTGGGTTTTTCTCGCTGCACTGGTTTCAAGGTTGAAGGGCCAGGCTTCAAAGCAGTTGTTGATGTCAGGGTTGTAACGCTGAAGTTCAGTTGTGTTGTTTTTTGAGTAATGGCACCTTTCCAACACTGTGTTGAGGTCTTTAGGATTGATGCTGATGTCCTGTGTGTCCTTTATGTGCCTTTATGTGTTTTTGACTATGTGTGGCATTGCAATTGCGTTTGTGACTGACAGTTCTCCCGGCTTATCACTGAACAGGTCTTCGAACTGCTTGAGAGTCTGTGTGATGAAGTCTATGTGATGTTCTGCGTTGGGACATCGGTAGAGATGGCCAAATGAAGCCTCATCAAGCATTTTCTTTTTTTTTTCTGAGCCCACTAGATGGCTTAAAGAGAAAAGCTCAACGAATGGCAATTCTGTGTGCTTTCAACCTCTTGTTGAGCAAAAAGCACCATCTAGTGGGCTCATAAAATAAAGAAAATGCTTCATGAGGCTTCATTTGGCCATCACTAGACATCGGAGCTAATTGTGGCAATGCCCATGTTCACACATGCACGAAACCTAGTAGGTTGCACTCCTCTGTCCACTATGAAGAGAGGCAATAGGTGGCGCCGCCCCTTTAAACAGCATGTCAGGCCTGTGGTCTCAATTCTGCTGCCTCCATAAGCAACAACGTTTGCAGCTTTCTCTTTGAAAGTCTCCAGGGACATTACAATGCATTTTGCTTCTGTGTCAACTTTCATTTCTGTGGGCTCGCCATTTATGTGCACTGTGACAAATTCTGTCCGTCTCCTGACGATTACCAAGAGTCAGGACTCAAGATAGTTTTTCTTTTCTTTTCTTTAACTAGATTCAGACAGTTTCAGCACTTTTTGTTGTCACAAACATTGTGAGGATTTTATTACACCTTTGCCAAAGTGTGACAAAGGAGAATTGTTCAAAAAAAAAAAGCAGGGAGAGAAGTCACATTTCATTAACAACAAGAATTACATAGTTGTACGCCTCCTCGAACCAGTCAGGTTACACTTCCAGTTTACATCCAAGTCTGTGACATGGTTGCTTCATACACATCTCCCGCCCTGCAGCACAGATCTATACAGTTTGAAGGATGTCACCCGAGATTAGAGTCACCAATTCAGTATCTGACCAAATGTCTCCCCTTCTGAGTTATGATGCTGAGTGATGCCCAGGAAAGTGTTTTTGTAAAACATTATGATGCCACAGTGCAAATGACCTTTAAACTTTTGGATATATGATGTCATCACTTTATCATTTTGTACATCCCACGTAAAACAAGCCGCTATACAGTCTAATCGATGTATCGCCCACCCCAAGTTCATGGGTTTGAAGTCGTAGAAGTGCAACATTGTGGTACTTACATGAAGTAGATGGGGTATCCGCCTTCAAAATACCAGCAGTACTTTTTGGCTTCTACACACTGTAAAAGATAAAAGACAGATTTAGATAGTTATTAAAATAGACACCACACAAACAAACAGCAGTTTTAGTCCTAGAATTTCTAATTCTGGATGGATTGTGAGGCATAAACTGCTTTACTTGAAGTAACACTCAAAGTCCCAAACATTTCAAAAGCTCAAAATATTTAGAGCTTCGTCTTCTATCATATATAAAACCTTCTTTTTTAATTTGATATAATTCTACAATGAGATGCAAAGAATCCTTTATGTATAAATCCTCCCTTTTCCATTAGTGACTTCAGTTGGGAAAGCACAGAGAACTGACGCTGGTTGGCTGAAGAGCGCCTTTAATTAACTGTCTCTGAAATGATCTGTGAAAATGCAGCCTGCTTTGTAGTGGCTTATAGAGGATTTTCACTGTTATCATCCTGCGCTCTGCGAAGAAGCGGTACAGTATAGGCTGCGAGTGTGAAGAAGAAAGAGAGTACGACGAGAGCAAAGGTGAGATAGGAGAGAAAAGGAGTCGGTTGAAGGCGAAGAGAGGAGAGCGTGCAAAATGAAGTGAATCATACTGCAGGGACGTGCCTTGCCTCAGGGTGGCAGGCAGCATCACTTTCCATTACAGCTGAGACATCTTCTCAATGATAACAAGCTGAACTCCAGTCTCAGTGCAAATGAAAATATGCTGTTTTTAGATATGGTTATGAAATTGATATGACATTCGCTCATATCACATTGTTATGCACTGAACTCTATTAACTCCTGGTGGTAAAAAAAAAAGTACTCTGGAATTAAAGTGGCACAGTGAAGTGGGAGCAGCTTTTCAGAGCAAATCTGATGTTTCATCTGCAGGAAAAAACACCCTCACTCAGTTACAGCAACAGTCTGTATCGAGTACCATGAGGTAAGTTTTACTATAGTGGTGCCCGTGCTGATTACATAAACAAACTGTAGCTTCAACAATGCATGTTAAGCAACAGATTACTTGCCCAGATGCTCCCCAGCACGAGAGGTCTTTCATGCCCACAGCTGTGACACGAGTGGCATGATATTTGCTTGTTTTCTTAGTGCCTGTGCCCACATGGCATTTTTTTATTGAGAGCACTAACATCTTTCTTCAGTTGTTCACAATGAGGAGAGAATGATGCAGCCATGCCCAACATTTCTGAGCACTCTGGCTTTTTTGTGCTGTTTTTTGTTAAGTCCTTCTTGTAGAAAATCTCTGAACTTTTCAGAAAGTCACTGGTGTCATCACTATGGGGTCAGATCAGTCTCATAATGAATGAACTCACGCAGGGTTTTTCACGAATGCACACGCTCTGCTTCACAAATATTATTTTGAGGCACACTTGTAATATAAATTCACAGATCATGCGAATCGCTGAATGTGCATTTACAAACTGCTTCTCATTTGTGAATCTCTCTACATTTGTGAGAGAAATCTGCGTAGTGAATTTTGAGACTCCCTTGACGTCACAGGTCAACGAACGTCACCATTGGCTGATAAATCTGTCAATCAAATTTATGACTCTGATTGACAGATTCATCAGTTAATCAGGTGTGTTCGCTTTCAGCCAATCGTATGGCTCCTTACATTTTCTCCACACTTTTAAACCAATCACATAACTGTAGCTCTGCGATTGTTTTAAAAGTGTGGAGAAAATTTCCAAATTTAAATTACATATTTGTGAACCAGAGCATGTGCATTAGTGAAAAACCCTGCATGAGTTCATTCATTATGAGACTGATCTGACCCCATACTTTTACATACATACATTTCAAAAAGTTGTGTAACATGGCTTTTCATGTAGGCGCATGAAAGGGCAGGGAGGTGTGCTCTCTTCACCTTAGGCTTTCTGCCTAGGTCCGAGAAAAGGCAGAGGCACCAGTACAGAGCGACACCGCCAAATACAACATTGTAAATAGAAAAAAAAGTTTTCTTTAACTAAAGTGATCCTGACTGAACTGCCATATTCTTATTTCTTAAATATATGTATGTGTATATATATATATATATATATATATATATACAGTACAGGCCAAAAGTTTGGACACACCTTCTCATTCAATGCGTTTTCTTTATTTTCATGACTATTTACATTGTAGATTCTCACTGAAGGCATCAAAACTATGAATGAACACATGTGGAGTTATGTACTTAACAAAAAAAGGTGAAATAACTGAAAACATGTTTTATATTCTAGTTTCTTCAAAATAGCCACCCTTTGCTCTGATTACTGCTTTGCACACTCTTGGCATTCCCTCCATGAGAGCTCTGGTTGTGCTTTTAAGTTGGAAGATTTCATAAATAGTTTTTAGTCTTAAAGCCCCTACAAGGAACTTTCATTTTGAATTGATTTTGGTGACCCTGTGGACAAAAGCAGTAGTGTTTTGCCGGAATGAAGCCTACATTTCCCATGAGCTCTAGCACGTATTATCGTAAAGACGCTTACCTGGCTCGCACGTGTGTTTGTTTTGGGGATGAATGAACAACAAGACGGGAAAACTTTGCCCCCGCTCCTATCGGGGATCCCAGCTCACCTCTGCCGCGCCCCAGCTCCACCTCTCCGGCGTAAGCGCCACCGCCGCCGGGGTAAACGCAGCGGTCGGCTGGTAAGGCTGAAGGCCTGTTGGGCGAGCACTTCCACGGCTTCTTGGACTGAGTATGGAGCGGTGCCTCGCCTCTTTATTTCTCTACACTCACTGGACCCTGTCAACGCCTGGCTGGTACCTGTCGTCAGCCCGGTTGAGGTGTTCCAGCCCCGCGGCCCCTGCTCTCCTCGTCCCCGCTGGCGCGGGGTGAATCTGCGCAACCTGCGGCCTCTGTGTGTGGCTCCCCGGACAGCTAACGCCGTGGACCCGCCGGCTGCTGCCAGGATTGGGCTGGTAAATGCTAGATCGCTAGCGAACAAAACCTTTATCCTGAAGGATTTCCTGACTTCCCGAGGATTGGATTTTCTCTGTGTGACTGAGACGTGGCTGACTGTTGGTGAGTCCAGTGCTTTCACAGAACTTTTACCCGATGATTGCTGCTATTTTAACTCCCCGCGGACGTCGGGTCGAGGAGGAGGAATAGCGACTATTTATAAGAGTCACTATAAATGTAAGCAGCTAGGTAAGATGACGTGTGCCGTCTGAGTGCCGTAAATCGTTTCGTCCTGGAAGCAACCTGGCGCGGACCCGGACACAGTTTCCTAAAGGTATGGATATACACTATATAGAAATAGCTTATCTTCACACCGATGGTCTCATTTGCTGTTGTAGGTCACGCACAGAATCAGCAGAAACCAGAGACTTTTGCATATCCAGTTAATAGTTGCTTGTAGTGGCTTTAACTTAATAAGTAGAAATATAAAATTGAAGGATTGTTACTTCTATGTTTCACTTTGTCTAAAACTTTGCTTTTAGCAGTTTGATAAATACAGGCCTAAAACAATACAACAATCTCCAACCACATCTGTGACACTGCGTGTAGAACAGAGCTGCAGGGTGGCATGCCAGGTGGAGCTGTTTTGGTGGCTCACAACAGGTTATTTGTCAGGGTACTCGTGGAGAATAGGACCACACTGAGACACCATGGCTGAGAAGAAATGGCAGGAACACACACACAGTGAGAGTCAGAGAGAAAAATGGCAAAGGAGATGCTAACAAAGTACAGCTGCAACAGAGGAAAGCATCCCATCCCCTCTCACTGACACAATGCACATCCACTCTGTTTGTCCAGGCTGTGTTCTGCTATCAGTGAGGTCGCTGGTGGGAAATGTTACCCACACAGAAAGTGTGTACTCAGAGTTAGATAAATTATAATCTGATGGACAGAGAGCCAGTTCACTTGAACTTTTGTCTCTCCTTCCATGTTTCTTAAATATTTTAAAACACACAGCAGCTGAATTTAAGGCCTCGTATTTTTCTAGGACTGAGTGTCAAACCTCTGTTAAAATCCATTCTAGATATTTCAGTCTAAACCAAAGTGTCAACCTGTTTTAGGTGCTGGGGGAAACATTAGGGGATCATCAAAGTCATGAGGATACATCCTCAAAGGACCATGAATATCTGTGTAGCAAGGTGGAGCAAGCTGGAAAAACAGGGGGATGATAATAAAGTACATCATCTACCAGGCTCCAAGGAACAGCACCAGGCTTTGAAGCCAATTTTAAATTGTGGCCAAGGGTGAAATTACAGCGACCAGGTCCAGGTGCAAAATGACTCGTTCCACGGTTGGGATTTGATCCATTTAGTCCAACAGCATTTTGAAAGTCTAGAAGAACCACAAGATTGCATCATTCTATCCCCATTAAAGTTAGTGGAGCACTTAAGTGGAAGGTATTTTTCGTTGTTGTATCGGACCCCCTCGAAAACAAGATGATGCATCTCAAGGGGTTTATCCTTAATAAACTTTGAATAATAGGTAGCCACTTGGCCAGGCTTGGTGGCCGTAAGTCCCTAATGCGCTGGCTCTACGGTCCCCATAAAGTGGAAGATGTGGGAACATTAATATCACAGAAACTGAGATTTTTTGGCTTCATGCGCCTCTGAACAACTTCCATAGGAATGATCAGGCCCTGCCCCCAATGCTGTGTCCATGGTCTGTATCCAATTCTTTGGCAATCCATCAAACAGCTGTTGGGATATTTCAGTTTGGACCAAAGTGGTGGACCACCTGACTGCCATCCAAATTAGACTGGCTCATCAGCTGGGAAATATATGAGTACTCACTAAAGTATCTGCCCATTAGATATGCAGTGTACTGTAGGTGTTTTTGCCTGAAAATATAATGTTGTTATCAGACAACTAGAATTACCGTCCCGCAGTTGTACGCCTCTGCACACCAGTCAAGTTTCTCTTACAGTTTACATCCATGCCTGTGAAAACACGGAGGCTCCACACACAGAAGATCTACAATCAGCACAGTTTCAAGGTGGAAACCCAAGATTAGTGTCATAAATTCAGTATCTGACCAAGTGTCTCCCCTTCTGTTCTGGAGATATGACACTGAATAATGTCCAGAAAAGTGTTTTATGTAGAGCATTATGAAGTAACAAAATGAGGTGTCCTGGGCACATCCCACCAGTAGGAAGCCCCGGGGCAGACCCAGAACACACTGGAGGGATACATATCTCATCTGGCCTGGGAACACCTTGGGGTCCTCCAGGAGGAGCTGGAAAGTGTTGCTGGGGAGAGGGGCATCTGGAATAAGTGGAATAAGACCTGGCTTCGGATAAGTGGTTGAAAATGGATGGCTGGACACTAGTCTTGCTCACCAGACCTTTCTCAAGAAAAGAAAGGTCTGGCTGGGCCGACTCTCACTTTAAGATTGGAGAAAAAAATGCCCTGGCTGCTTGTATTTCTTTCAACCAATCACAATCGTTCTGGGCAGTGCCACAGCAACGGTGTGCTTGCAAAAATATTGCCGGGGGGAAACAGGTTTTGGTGCAACACGCCCACAAAAATATCGCCTACAGGATGCAAACCATGGCAGAAAAATGGCTACATCCCTGCAAGATCAAACACCGCAAAAGTTAGTAAAGGACGTGTTGAAAACGGTTGAAAACTGCTACACAACCGGAGGTGGTAGGGCGGGACTTCAGCGGGTAGCTCGTTCCGCCCAATGAGAGGCTGATCTCTGCAGCGAACTTCCGCCCACTCAGACTAGATGGACACTGATGCTTTTCTTTGATGTTCAACCACAAAATTCTTATCCCATGTTATCCTTTAAGTCCAAGTGGACATTGGTATCAAAGTTGAAGAAATTTCCTTGGGGCATTCTTGAGCGTATTCACAATGATAGGACAGATGTATGTACATACGTACACATGTACAGATGGACGAATAGCCGAAAACCATGTTGCAGACGCAGAGGCGTGAAAAAAGGGGGGAAAAAGAAGAAATAACGTTTAATCCTCTGGGACTGTGAATTTTCAAGGTAAATTTAATGCAATTCAGCCTTTAAGGATAATATTTGACACAACATGACCGTGGCAGACCGTGTCCAAAAGAGGACGTTTAGACCTGACAGTGGTGCTGATGTCACAGAATCACCTATTTCATTAATATTCATCTTCTTGTGACCATGAATGTGATGCTCAACATCAGCCACAGCTTTTGAATAAGCACAGGCTCTAATGCTGAAGAGAGAGGACACGCCATTAACATCATGCAAGTACCATTTATATGTCTGCCTTCCTCTTTGCATCAGTATGTCCACTTATCTGGCTGCAGTTAATTGCTGTTGCTGGCCTCGTGCTGCTGAAGCAGATCCTATGAACAGCTCAGGCTTTGATATCAACACACTTGATCCTCCCTCTCAATCCTCCTCAGAATCTAATCGCTTTTGGCCTCTCATCTCCCAATACTCTGCCAACGACTGCCTAACAACATCACCTCTGGTAGGATGGTGTGTGTAGGCGAGATAAATTAGGACTTTGTTATTGGCATACTACCTGCAGTACATGCACAGAAAGGACAAAAATCAAATATTAACATAAAATAATATTTCTAATATAGACATACACACAATAACTACAATGACAAAGGCTTCTTAATGTTGTGACGATCCATCTACATTAGTTTAGACCTAATTGTTATCCTCTCTCCGACACTCTGCCAGCAATGGTCACTGTCCAGCTCTGTTCATTGTCCCTCTCTAATTAGAGCTCAGTGAAAGCGCTGACAGCAGAGGAAAATGTTCCTCTGTGCTCCTGCGGGACAAAAATGACCGTTACGCAACCAGAGAATGTGTTTCCCTGCTTTAAAAGCAGCTCAGATGGGTTTTGGCTAAAGGACATTTGTGGGGATGAACAGTTCAAATGGTTCTCAAATGCACATGAAAGCTTTAGAGGCAGGAGTGTGTGTGTGTGTGTGTGTGTGGTGATCAGGCTGTGTTTTGCCTTTGAAGTTGCAGGATGGTGTAGGTTAGATGGTGAAAGGAGACGGGTCAATAAAGAAGCTTCCTGAGAAGAGTCAGACGTTCCTGAACACACTCATCACAACTGTTTCAAGCTGCCGCCACGTCCTATTTTTTTCTACCCTGTAGGGGTGACGACACTTCTCTACTGACATGATCATGTTTTCTTATTGTCTTGGATTTCAAAGCAGTTTAGTCTCTCATTATCAGGGCTGGGTATCTTTTAAAAAATGACGACAGGACAGAGGGATGTCGTGTGCTGTAAGGCCCTCTGAGGCAAATTGTGATTTGTGATAATGGCTTTATAAATAAAATTGATTGATTGTTTAGCCGCTAACTGGTGCTGACAGAACCAGTCCTGGATCAGTGCTTTGGTGTGGCTTCTGCAGTGATGTGGGCGCTACTCTGGACAGTCGTGGTGAAGAGGGAGCTGAGCTGGAAGGCAAAGCTTTCGATTTACTGACCCATCTCCGTCCCAACTCTCACCTATGGTCATGAGCTCTGGGTAGTGACCAAAAGAATGAGATCGCGGATACAAGCTGCCGAAATGAGTTTCCTCCATAGGGTGGCTGGCAAAAGTTCAAACACTTACATTTGTATGTGCTATCTAAGGAGCTAACTCACAACCCGGTGGGTAGTGATGGCCAAATGAAGTCTCATGAAGTGTTTTCTTTATTTTATCATCACATCAGATGGTGCTTTTTGTTCAACAAAAGGCTGAAAACACACTGAATTGCCATTCTTTGAGCCTCTCTCTTTAAACCATGAGCGCCATCTAGTGGGCTCAGAAGACAAAGAAAATGCTTCATGAGGCTTCATTTGCCCATCACTACCGGTGGGCTTTAAGAGGTTTTACATCCAAAGAACTATTATAAAAATGAACTGCTTCATGGTGTCCATGGCAACCAGACCTGGCATCTAATTGTGACCTGTGTTTATTTCTCAAAACATGTGGCAAAGAGAAAGGGACTCTGCGTTTCACTGAGGCTTTTAATTTAAATTTTACAGTAGCCATAATTTGTAATGTTTTGGTGGCACACTAAACTCCTGACTTCGTCAAACAGACTACAGCACGCTTATCTTCACCAGACCTGCAGCCCAAAAAGGGCTGAATGCAGGTATCGCTGGACTGGAGACGTTTTGATACCACTTGGTACCGGGCAATGCCGGCTAGTGCCCTCTCTTTACCTTCTCTCTGGGGAAGATGGACGAGTTATTCAACATCACATGAGCCCCGAATCACGCTGTATCGTTATCGTGTCAAACCACAAAAGCTCTCTGGTGGCCACTCAACTACCACGACACTACTGAGAGGAGTGGATGTGGAGAGAAAGAACATGACGTCAGCAGGAGGAGAGCTCGTTATCATTACCTCTAAGCAGCCGGTGGCCGCAACGGACCGCTGACGGAGGTTGCGTTGATTTACACTGTGTCAATGAGGATTGGGTGGAGGTAAATTATAACGTTCTCATGATGTATTCAATGTTATCTTGTAAAATGTAGCTTATAGCACCCAGTGTGCTAGGACCGCTACTGGTACCAGGTTATTTCGGTCTATACCTTAAAGGTATCGAGTACCTAGCCCTGCTCATTATGGTCTTAATCAATAAACACTGCCAAGAATGAACTGAAATTCTTGTGATTTTGTAACAGGCAATTTCAGGAAATATCTTGGTCAAAAGGAGATTTTAAAATACTGACAGAACTGCGTCGATATCAGCCAGTAAAAATCTCTCTTGCTGGACTCTAACATTCTGTTTCATCTCCTCTATATTTCACTCCTTTCTTCCATTCTTCTCATTTGCCATCCATCCACCTCTCCCCTCCTCCCTCTCTTATTGATCTCCGCTGACCCCTCAGATGCCATTAACAAGCAGCAACAGGCCAACAAGGATCATTTGATTGTCAGTCTGTGTTTTGCCTGAAGTGGGAACAATTAGGAGGAAACAGAGCTGGAGGAAGTTTGAGCTTCTTGAGTCATGTACACAATGTACATTTGGTAATGTACTGGTCTGCCTGTATGCATTAACGGGCATGTTGTTACCATTTCTCTGCTGTTAGCAGTGAGAGTGCCTAATATCTGCCAAATTATCTAAATACTGTAATTTGAAACAAGTAAATACTGGTTTCTACATGAGAATGGTCAAATTAATATTTCAAAATACCTGCACTAGGTACTGAAGGTAACAAAAAGTCAATATTACTGTGGACACCTGACTTTAAACCTGCGCAGTTATACTGTAATGAAAAATATTTTATTATTTATTGATTTATTTTATTATTATTTTGTTTTATCTGCTTTTGCACAGCTGTTTAAAAAAGAAATATGCCCAGGATCCTGTTACATGTTGAAAATATTGTCATGGCACTAAAATAAAGGCTACAATAAAAGAAAAGTTACCAACGAAATTTAGTTTAAAAAGATGGACTGACATATTTACATGATCTAATCCAATTTCAGAATCCCTTTTCTTCTTTTGCACAACCTACTTTCAAGATGTGAGCCAACTGACAGCTGAAATCCGATCAGATTAATTCTGAACTGGGTCCTCAAGACCATCTTGGGATTGGATTACTCCAGCTGCAATACAGAGATCCGCAACTAAAAGCAAATGTGTGCATGGGCTTTAAGTAGGGGAGCCCCTTTCCTACTTTCTACCCCCACTTGCCGCCACCTTGCTCAGACCGCACCCATCTTCAAACCTGTCCTTCATTTTGATCCCAGCTACACACATGTAACGTTTCATGACTGCATCTTGCACGATTGGGATGCTTCAGACAGACACACACACAGACAGATAAACACCTGGCAAATACAAAATGGCTTCTGTGGTAGTTCCTGCTACAAAAGGTGTCACCGGGACCATATTTTGCCGCGGTGAAACACACACACAGACACACTGTCACAAACTACAGAGAAAGATGCTGTAAACACAAAGCAATTAATCACAGAAAATGTGCTTTTTTTAACTCTGCGGCTGCTGCAGCATTTCTTCACTGTGTCCTGAGGAAATCATGCACTAATGTAACAACATTAGAAAATCATGTAAGCTAGTTTTTGTTACTCAATTTCACAGCCTCGATTGAATATAGAAGGAAGGAAACAAACACCAGAGAACCTTAATTATATAGCTGCGTGATAATGCAATCATACTCTAATTATAGACACAGAAACGACATCCATGCCAGCCTGGATATGGACTATTCATTAACGGGATGACTGCACACAACAAGCCTGCCCTTGCACGTGGACGGATACGGTGGCCTGAACAGAGAGGTGGACAAAGACCCAAGTTGGAGTCGACAAAACCCAAAGCTCCAGTCAGAGACAAGAGGTAGATGCTTTCATAATCTGCTGTCGTATACACACAAGCCCGAAATACACACACATGCACAAACAGGACCTGTGCATGCATTAAATGGAGAGATGCCTTGGACAGGTGCCCCAAGCAGTTGAGGGTTCAAGAGCTTGATCAAGGGCACTTTGGCGGTGCGCAGGAGGCAATCAGGCAGCTACCAGTCCACACTTTATATTTGGTCCAGGCGGGTACTTGAACCAGCAACCCTCCAGATCTCAACCCAAGTCTCTATGGACTGAGCTAGTGAGCATTATGGCGTTCGATACTTCAAAGACCGATCATGTGCTGCCTACTTTCCCCTAATCAACAGATGTAACATATCAAAAGCTGCTCTTTGTACACAGTGCCAAATGCCATTGCACCTTATAATTATATCATTGCAAAGTCAACTATGTTTATGGGGTAGAGGCAGTTTGAGCCTGGAGGTGCAGGTCTTAAGACGGCCTGTAGCACCTTCCAGATGGCAGCAGAGAGAGGAGATGGTGATATCGGTGAGTTGCATCCCTCTGAACGCTGCTGGCTCTTTAGAGGCAGCATCATCTGAAGTTATCTTTCAGAGAGGACAGGGGAAGTCCAGTTATTTTCTGGACTGTGTTTATGACTCTGTAGAGTTCTCTTGTCTGCTGCTGAACAGTTGGCGCACCATACTGTAATACAGTATGTCCGTCCATGGAGAAGTGGTAGAAAGGCACAAGCAGCTTCACACACAGATTGGTTTTCCTAAGTGTACTGAGAAAGCAGAGGCACTGCTGAGTCTCTTAACTAAGAGCATGGAGTTAGGCTGAATCCAAACGGACTTCAGTGGTACGTTCAGTGATGTGTCTGCTGTCACCACGTGAAGGCTGAGATGGCGCAAGACTGCAAGCTGCTGATGAACAGACCTAAATTCTGTTTCAGTCGTTGCTGGGAAAACGTTCAAGCAACAGCTACAGTCATGTTCACTGTGATCGCTGGTGTCATGTTCCTGCTGCTTATCTGTCTGTACAGATAATTTGTACATAGGCTTTGTTTGAGTCAACAAAATTATATTCAGTCAAATCTACAATCTATCTGATCAAATACAGGAACGTTTGTATAAGGATGAAACAATAACCAAATAAAACGCATATTACTCACATCTAGTGATGGCCAAACGAAGCTGCATGAAGCATTTTCTCTTCTGAGCCCACTAGATGGCACTCATGGTTTAAAGAGAGATGCTCAAAGAGTGTCAATGTCAACTGTGCTTTCAACCTTTTGTTGAAGAAAAGTGCCATCTAGTGGGCTCATAGAATAAAGAAAATGCTTCATGAAGCTTCGTTTGGCCATCACTACTTACATCTGAACCATTATATCCCTATTCAGGTTAACTGGGAAGTGGGGAAGCCGTGACGATCATCTGGGTAATAATACACGCTGCAGTTTAACGTTTTTGGCTTCACTGACTAACTTAAATAGGAATGACCAAGCTCCAACACTGCATCCAGGTCTCCTTATACATCGATGAGTTCAGAGAGTTATTCTGAGGCCTACAACTGGCGCCTTTAAAACTAAGCTGAATTAGCTATTAGCAGGTCCTGTTTGCAGTGTGCCCATGGACGTACAACCAACTACCAGTGGATGACTTTGAAACTGAAGAGAACCTAAAAACCTTACCTTTAGAGATATCCCTGGAAGGTGTACGTGGAAATCTACAAATGTGTGTATCAGGCCTCTGTGTTCCGAAAGAAGTCAAAGAAGGAGTCGTTTTGCCAATATTTGTGGCAATCAGACGCTGTGTTTTAAAGTGCCTTACCTTACCTACTTCAATTACCTCCATGAGCTGTATTTAACTGCTGGCTGTGTTGTTAAGCTGGTCCTTTCATCTTGTGCAGTACCATGCGCCCCCCCAGCCTGTGAGATGAATTAAGTTACCGCAGTAGCACACGTACAATACTGTGGGCCTTTTCCTCTGTAACTTTTAGCCATGTCCAATCGAGCACCGGTTTGTTTGTTATCAGTTTAGACGTGCGGTGCCACGTCGAGCTGCGCACCTACTCCTTCTCCAGAGTAGGTCCAAAAGCCATGCCGCCCGCCCTCAAGCGGGTAGCAGTGGCGTCTCACCAACTGCAGTCAACACAAAACCATCCCGCTCAAACAGGGCGTGTGTGATATGAGACTCTCCTCACCTCTGTCTGCAGGAGACCAGAGAGACAGGCGTCTGTAAAAGTCTCTGTGTGTTCAGCTCTCAGTACGTCTGTAGCTTCTAACTGAATCTCTGTGGTTTGGAGTTTAGTTTCTCTCCTGCGTCCTGTTTGTACTTTAGATATCTGCTTTATTTCACTGTTTCATGTTCACTATCAGCCGTGTTAGAAGTTGTGTGAAGTTGCTGCTCGAGAACTCAACATTTCCTTACTTTGCTGTTTCACAATAAAATAACAAAATAAGCTAGGATTTTTATTGTGAAGAATTTACAGGAAATTAAATGTCTTTATCACTGTATTAGTGGAACTTTGTTTGCAGCTTTTCTTCAATAAAGACAAGTGTAATAATACAGCTGATAGGAAGAGTGAAATCAGAAACAGCCACAGTGAGATGTTGATGAAGAGCTGCAGACAACAGGCTCTTACTGCACCTCTGCAAACAACTCACCTCCAACAGGTAAACTTCTTCTACCTGCCCTGCTGTGGAAAAACACATGCAGCAAAAATAACAGGGGATCAGGATGCAGCTGAACATGTCGCCCACTTAGTAGAGAATACCAGGATATGAATTTTTCCCCATATCGCTCACCCTAATGTCTTACTTATCTTGAACCCCGTTGACTGATTTTATTTTGTTTTTTATATTAATTACACTAACAGACGGCTAACGACCTTGGCAAAGGTTTTTCTTGAGTGTTTATTCAGATCCCTAATAACCAATACCAAAGTAGCAACTACTCTTCCTGGGGTGCATACAAGTAAACATCACATCACAATATAAAACAAATGTTAATTAAAATCTACAGCAAAAGGAAACAAAAACTAAAGAGATAACCTGCAAACTAAAGCAATAAAAAACAGTCTCTTGGCAATAAATGGTTGAGTGACTCTGAAAGGCCTGAGGAAAAGCTCAGTCAGTTATTTGTGTGGGATTTATGTAAGGTGAGGCGTTTCAAATATTTTCATAATAATCCTGCCAACTGTCACACAACACAAAAAAGGCCGACGGCATCTGAAAGTAATCCAACATCTGTCTGAAATGAGGTTTTAAATAATACATGGAGAAAGTTTTTAAGCTTCCAGCACACTGTTCAGATATTGTTCAGATATTTGTTTAATTCAGGAAAATAAAATGTACAAAATTCTTCTGACAACATCCAAAGTGTCTCTGGCTACACACTTCTTTACACTGCAGGAGGTGGACAGTCAGCAGCAGGCTGATTTCATGTTAAAATGACCATATTTTTCCAGTTGATAATTGCGACTGACTTGTGCAGTAAATAATGTGTTCCTGAAAACCACACAGACATCTGACGTCAGTCACACTCCATCATTAGAGCTGACTTAAGTCTGATTTTCAACAAACACACCATTTAGCCCACATTACCAGCTCTGACGATGAGACAAATGACAAAGTACAAAACTATTCAGTTCAACTGCTTTTTAACCAGTCAGAGTGCAGGACAACCTGCAATGTGCTGGAAACACAACAACAAGTCCAAACTGGGAGAACAGATTTCTGCACACTCACATCTACACAGTGTTTCACTTTATCTGCAGTATCATATTTGGTGGTATGGTTCTGATCTGGGGCCTCTCTGCCTTTCCTGAGGCCTACCGGAAAGCCTAAAGCTAGGTCCACAACCTAACGCACTGACGGATTGACGCTGAGCCAAAGTCATTCATTCCAATGGAGGTGAAAATGACGGATAGTAACGGACTATTGCGCAGCACGGCAGCAGTTCTGTTGACCGTCGGACCGTGGAGGCGTTGGATTTTTCCTACTCGGCCGTTGACAAGATAGGAGAAACGGAGCGTAACAGTGCCGGAAGTAGGAAATAAATTACAATTGCAGTTGTAAACAAACAATATCTTATTTATTTATGCAAAAGAAAAAGAAGCATAAGCTTTTTTTCCACTATTAAGAGTGACTGTTGACCATAGGTTGATTTCTATGCGGTTGATAATTACTCTATATTTTAGAATTTCGCATTCATTTCTATATCAGCTCTTTCAATAGCACACTACTCAACTCGTCTCAGTTCAGTTGGTACAGTGACTTCGCAGGAAGATATTGCTAGCTCTTCTGCTAGCTCTCGCTAACAGCACGCTAGCTAGCCGCCCGCATCTGGCCAGGTCCTCGCGGCGTTGTTCTGGGGCTGGGGAATGCGTTGGGGAAACTCTCTGTTAAAACAGGAGAAATAGGTTGTGCACCTGGCGTAAGGCAGAGAGAGCACACCTCCCTGCCCTTCCATGCGCCTAGGTGGAAAGGCTATGGTGGAGAGAGCAAACCTCCCTTAAGCGCTCCATGTAGGCGCATGGAAGGGCAGGGAGAGCAACAGCAAAGACCCCCCGGGAACAGAACAGAGCAGTAGCAAAGACAAACAGAAATGACATTAATAGGTAAGACACAGCATGAAAAGGAGGAGCTGGGGTGGAGGCAGGTAGCAATGCAGCTTGCAGAGGAAGCAGCAACAGTAGGCAGGACAGAGCAGCTTAAATAGAGCGCCATGAATGAGATTCACCAAGTGGTTGCAAAGAAAGGAATCATGTGATCTATCAGCTGACTCCCTTCCATCTTCATCTTCTTCATCTTCCATACTTCAGTAAATACACATCGAATTAGTTAGAATTTGTTTGTCTTAAAAAGCAGTTAGGAGTTATATATCGCCCCCACAATAACTGTACTGTAACCACCAAAAGCATCTCAGAAACAGCAGTAAATGTAACTAATTACTTTGTATTCACATCAAAATCACAGTTTAAGTTTGACTGACTGACTATAGTTTTATTCTAACTCACATAATCCACAGCATTTGAACAATTAGGTGGTGCAGGGTTTAGACAGACACCTCTGATCTCACCAACAACTGTTTACTCAGCTGTAGCTGTTAAACTCTGATTCAGAGAGTTGGCTGTTGTTGGGTTAATGTGCTGCCTGTATGCCAGTGTCTGTACCAGTGCTGGCCGCTCAATGGAGGGTGCACATGCAGCGCCCCATGAGTCACAAAGCTTAATTCAGAGTCAGCAAGAATGAATTAATATTAGATATTTGAAATGAGCAAATGAACCAGTTTTGACTTCTTAAGTGTTTTAAAATGACTTCAAATGAAGTTATACAGCATGAAATGAATTGTAAAAATGAGTCTGTGGTATATTCTCTTTCCAAATGAGAGCCGTCCCAGCCATGCAACACACACTAATTCAACTCGAGCTTCCTCTTGATCCTACCTCCATCTAATACAAGTCAATTAGTGTAAAAACAATTCAATAAAACGATGCGATTCAGGGGTGATCAGCTGAGGAGGGAATCAAAAGCCCAAACGTGAGGCCGTCCCTGTTTGTATTTCTGTCATCAACTCTATCCTATAGTCACAGAAGTCTTTCACCCACTCAGCTCCACTCCTGCTGCTTTCTCCAGAGCCCATCATACAAACAACTTCACTGTCGACACCGCACTTCAGTAACACACCTTGGCCCCAGACAGCTACAGATTTATTATGATGTTTAAACTATGTTGCTATTCTATGGCACAGCTAATCAACAAACAAAAGGCCTCCAAAGCACCTGCAAGGTAAAGAATTTGGCGGTATACTATTTACTGAATGTGTACTTTTACTTCAGAAGAAAACACTGTACATCTACATCAACCTGACAGAGACGTGTGTCTGGTTACACTGCAGTTGTATCTCGTGAAAAAAGGTTAATGCTCACATCTACGGCCTGTTCAGAGTCACCAATTAACCTAGCCTGCATATTTGACTGTGGGAGGAAGCCAAAGTGCCTGGAGAAAACCCACGCTGACATGTGGAGGACATGCAAATTCCACACAGAAGGGCTCCTCCACCCCGGGGTTCAGATTCCACACCACGGGTTTGAAACAGGAGCCATTTTGCTGTGAGGCAACAAAGCTAGCCACTGCACCATCCGGCTAGCTTGAGTGTCAGACTGAAGCTCCCAGAACCTTCAGTCTGACATGGCTTCCATTGAAGGCGATTTACAAGGGGGAGGGAATTTGATTTTTTCCCTAACCAATCAGTAGAGATCAACGACTCACCCAGAATCTGACGTCATTAGTATCCATGCCTCGGGGGTGCCGAAAACAAGCAAGCATTGCCTGTTTAAAATGCCTCTGTCGTCGTGCACGCCCAGCTGCATCGCCGTTAAATCCAGTTTAGCAGCTTCCTTAATTTGGTCCTCCATTAACGCGAGTAGTGGCGAAATACCTCGATAGCATCGTTAGGTCTGTAGGATCTGTAGCGGTCGCCATTGTTGCTATCCTCACCAGTTACCCACCAGCGTACAGCTTGACATCAGCGTGGCGCTGATTGGCTAATCGCTAGACCCCCGGCGTTCATTGGTCCGTCCATCGTTTGGACGAGATAAATCGCAAATTCACTGAAGTATGCCAGACCAATAATGCAAGCCTACTCAGTTGAGTGGGCAGGGTCTATGGTCTGGAACCAGGCTACCATCATGCCACCTCATTCATTCATTCATTCTACTGTAGGTGAAAACTGTGTGTGAACGCACTTTCTTCAAGTCACAGTGGAGAATTGTGCTTCCGTGCAGTACTTGAATAAATATGATAAATTTCATTCCACCACTACTAACTTTAATACATCTGTTTTATTGTCGCAGTTGTGAAATCGTCTGTTTCTACTTAATACTACGACTAAGAACTTCTAATATTTTCACCAGAGGAGAGTAGACAACACTTTTTCAGTTACACATTTAACTTTTTCAATGATTAAGACGTGTACTTTGTTTAGGGGTGGGAATCACCAGACGACCTACGATATGGTACTATCACAATACTTAGGTCAAGATGCTAAGTATTGTGGTAAAATGTATTGCGATTGATGACTTTTTTCCCAACTGCAAATAAGTTCCCAAAGGAAAACTTTGCCAACATCAGTTTGACCTCCTGAGATAAGGTTTTCAGTCTGTTTATCGACTTTAATCATTTTTATTGCAGCAAAATGTGACACAGAGCAGACAGACTGACCAACACCGTCATAACACCTGTCAGAAATGCTGTAGACACCTGACAGACTGAACTGTGGGCAGATTTAATGCTCTCTGAGAGGACAGACGAAGTGCGAGCCGAACACTTCACATGAGGGTATCCTGCTTAATGGCAACACCCATGTTAGAGCCGTTGTCTGCTCCACCCTTGTGTTGCATTTTGCAGGAGGTCTGCGGTGTTTGCTCTGGTGTGACTTTGGTGTCCTGCTCTAGTTTGGAGAAGCAGTCTGCAGTCCTTTTTGAGATAACGTGCCACATAGTGGACCGAAAAAGCGATTCATTTTACTATTTTAGCACCAAAAGTTGAATTAAAATGTGTATTTGCAAAAACTAAAAATATAGTAAAAGATTGATGCTTGACACCCCTGTATAGATACAATATCACAATACTATGCTGCATCAGTTTTGTTCCCCATACCTAACTTTGTACATGTACCTGCACATCCTCAAACCCTACAGTAATAATGCCCGTGATATTTAAGTGACAAAAAAAAAGACTGCTCATGAGTGTGGACAGAATCTTAAATCCCTGAGATTCTAAACTAAACCTGCATCTCATTCAGTGAGACATTTTAAGCTACATTCTACAATATTCCCTGAAGAGTGGTCGACTGGGTATCGCTACTCAATACCTTTAAATGGACCTGCACTTGTAGAGTGCCTTTCTAGTTTAGTGATGGCCAAATGAAGCCTCATGACACATTTTCTTTATTTTCTGAGCCCACTAGATGGTGCTCATGGTATAAAGAGAGGCTCAAAGAACAAAACCTTTTGTTGAGCAAAAAGCGCCATCTAGTGGGCTCATAAAATAAAGAAAATGCTTCATGAGGCTTCATTTGGCCATCACTACTGACCACTCAAATCGCTTTTCATACTACCAGTCACATTCACCCATTCACACACATATACACACACTGGTGGCCGGGGCTACCATACAAGGTGCCACCTACTACTCAGTTTTTAACACACTCACACCAATGGAACAGCCATCGGGAGCAATTTGGGGTTCAGTATCTTGCTCAAGGATGCTTCGACATGCAGAGCAGCAATTACTGATCTTCCAATTAGTGGACGACACGCTCTACCTCTGAGTCACAGCCTACCCACTTACCTTTAAGGTGCCCACTGAAACAACCTAGTCCTACCTAGTGCAACCTAACTCCTGCAGTCTAACCATACCTTCATTCAATTCCATTTTCACCCTATTGCACACAGCCAAGCACCGCAAGTGTTCTTTGATTCAATGCGATGTACAACCGGCCAACAAGTGCAGCAGCAACAACCCCGTAAAGCCACTCAATCAATATTAGTTCAGATTTCACCTCAATTGCCTCACTGCTCGCTCAGTTTCCTTCTCAAGTAATTTGTAGATTCCACTGTTGAGCTCGCAGCAGACGATTTTTTTTTAATGGAAAAGTACGTGTACTTGACACATGGATGCATTCTGGGTCAGGTGTGAGTAGGGTTGGGTCGGTATGAGAAAAAAACAAAACGGTCTGGTTTTTGTAAAAAAAAAAAAAACGCATCAAGTCGGTAATACACGTTGTTTCTTTTATTCCTTACAAATAAATTTTGCAGCTTATTCAATCAGTGCAAACAAGGGTTGCCTCCTTCGTCCAAGTGTTTCCATAGTGGCGCATTCCTTGATTTCGTCGAGACTAAATTGTCCTCCATTATCGTCTCCCCGTCACTATTAAACGAAACTGGGAATGGGATGAAGACCAGATAGGGTGACTAACTTTTTAGAAAATCTACTATGCAGTCCATCCAAAATCCTTCCACTCACAATCTCTGCGCGCTCGTGTTCAGCTCACATGCTCTGCTGGAAATGAGTCACATGATAAACAACCTCATTAAGCATGAAGAAACTTCAGGGTCGACAGCTGCACCATCTCTGCAACACCCAAAATGGTATGAAATGAAGTACTCTATTGCATCACTTAAAGGTTACGGGTAAAGGTTCTGGTATTATAATATTTAAAGATACCCAGCTCTAGTAGTCTTCCCGTGTCTAATTGCTGTCTCAGAGGCTTTTCCATCCCGACAGATGTAAAATGACTTAAGCTTTTGCTGGTCAAAGCCATTGGAAATGAAACAAAACATCAGCAGTCTCAATCCAAATGTACAAGCTGTCAGAACCTCTTATCAAAGTGAACGCAGCCAATACAAGGTCTGAGGGCTTAACTCCCTCAGCTGCCTGCTCACATTCAAAATGGATGTGCTCCCTAAGTCTGCTGAATGAAATAAAATAATAATGATGAGAATTATAGCTGCTGTGCAGCAGTGAGTCGAGGCCGGGCATTTAAGGAGGAAGGAGAAGAAGAGGAAGAAGGGAGGTGAAGAAAGAAAGAGGAGGAAGACAACTGACAGAAACAGGAGGGAAAGAGTTAGCATGTTAGCACTCCGGGTTCCCTCGTCTCAAAGTCAGTGGGTTTTTGGTTCGATGCCTGAACAAGGCCTGCGGTTACCTGTTCTACGACATAAAATTCATCAGTAAATATCCCACCATGAATTTTGAAGCTTTTATGTGTCTTAACAAGTTGCTAAATGAGACTACAGAACATCATCACGCCGAACACAGCTTTACAGCCTTGCAGTGGTGGCAATGTTGAAGTCATGTGACCGTGGTATAGTTCGTCTATAGCCTAACGTTGGCTTTTTATTTCTGCCGATTGCATTTAGGCTTCAAAAGTCATAAAAGTGGTGTTGATTTGTGGAGATT
Organism: Epinephelus fuscoguttatus; assembly: GCF_011397635.1. Taxonomy (NCBI): domain Eukaryota; kingdom Metazoa; phylum Chordata; class Actinopteri; order Perciformes; family Serranidae; genus Epinephelus; species Epinephelus fuscoguttatus. The sequence continues at coordinate 35,933,940 of NC_064772.1, read as the reverse complement.
ATCTTGCTGAACAAATTGTCTCAGGATCATAAATATTTGTTTGCCACAAAGTTTATTTTCAGCAATAATCCAAAATCCAATGGAAAAATCCGACAGGCTTTATGACGAAGAAACCGAGGTAACGCTAACTTCTGTGTCGGCCTACAGAAACAGAAACGTCAGTAGATATGCATTTTTATTCTGCATCACCCAGGACCCAAACCCACAACCTGAGACAACAAGAGCAAGTCAGGATCTTATTGAGCCAAATAAGAAATCATCAGTGGCATCACGCTATGACTTCAGCAGTCAGGTTTGCCTGTAGAGGCAGATTTGAAACTGGTGTCAAAACTTCTGTACTCAAGACAAAATTCTGAGAATTTCTGTACCTCATAGACAATATAGAGATTACTGTCATTTATTTTTATAAAGACTGATTTCTCTGTAAGTGATGTTTAAAGATGCTCTCACCTCCACTGACTGCTGTAGTTAGAGAGACAACAAAATATTGTCAAAAATTGAGCATAGCGTTAGTTCATGCAGGACATGATGTCACGCTCAGCTCACATCCCAGCTACATCAGCTGATCTCAAACAGCCCAATCAACTGATGGAGCAGCTGATTGATGGAAGGGAGTCAGCTGATAGATCACATGATTCCTTTCTATGCAACCAACTGGTGAATCTCATTCAGGGCGCCCTATTTAAACTGCTCTGGCCTGCCTACTGTTGCTGCTTCCTCTGCAAGCTGCATTGCAACCTGCCTCCACCCCAGCTCCTCCTTTTGCTGTGTCTGACTTATCAGTGTCATTTCTTTTGTCACTGACGCTGCTCTGTCTGTTCCTGAGGGGTCTTTGCTGCTGCTCTCCCTGCCTTAGGCTTTCCATGTAGGCACATGGAAGAGCAGGGAAGTTTGCTCTCTCTGGCCCAGGCTTTCGTCATATGCACATGGAAGGGCAGGGAGGTGTGCTCTCTCTGCCTCAGGCTTTCCACAGAGACTTTTAGACGAGGCTTTCTGCGTAGGCCTGAGGACAGGCAGAGAGGCCCCAGAACACAGCCATGCCGCCAAATTTAATACTGCAAATGGAAATAAAGTTTTCTTTGACTAAGACTGAAATTCTATTTTTGGGATTCAATCTGCAATTTACCACACTACTTCTACAATCACATCAAAATTGCTGTAATTTTTTAGGAACATTGGAGATTTATTCAGCAAGAATATGCAGTAGCTGTTTACAGTAAGACATTCTGATACACTTTGGGCTCAATTTTTGATATTTCACAAATCTGGCTGGATCATTTGTGGAGAACAGTCTGAAGATGCTGTGGAGCAAGTTTGGTGTCAACTGGGCAAATACTGTGGGAGGAGGTGGGTGCAATAATAACATAATATAATAATTCCTGAAGCTCGAAGCATCTGAACATTTCTGTTTATATCGGTCTACATTTTGGTGAAAGTTGCAAAGTGGTTGCACGCATGACAAATACGTTATGAATTTTCAAATTTGCTGTAGCCCCACCATCAGGACTACTACCCCACAACGCCAGGTGAGAAACTGGTGCAGGACTGAACCTATGTGCAAAGTTCTGTGCATGCATGGGAAGGCAGATTTCCTTGTAGGAGGAAGAAGAAGAAGAATAACAAGAGGCAGAGCTGCCCGGCCCCTGATTAATAATACATGAATAGACATGAGTGTCAGCGGTACAGGACTGGCAGGAGGAGTGGAGATCGTGACCACATTGTGCTTCCTTCAGAGCCCTGTAAAATAAAATGGGAACTCATCACCATCCCCTCATTCTCCTCAAATGATCCTTAAATCCTCAGTAACATCCAGAACATTCACACAACTCTAAATTATTCTCATTATGAGATGTTAAAGACTAACCTCTATATTCTCTAACCTGGACCCTGCGACTAATGGGAACAACAATTTTGGGAGGGGAGAGGGCTGCAGTTGGCAGCAGTGAAACAGGCTGCATTATAATCACTTGGGGCAATTGTGCACCCTCAATGTACGTCCACTAAAGAGTGTTTGTTTTTACCACTTACAGGCTCAGATTGCTATTCTAAGTGTCTGACACAAGACACACAAGATCCTTTTGTTTGACCCGAACAGCCCAAAATCACCATCACAAAACCCACCAGACTCCTTATTTAATGAGCAGTAATTTTAGTGTGTGTATAAAGGCAGCATATGTTCACATCTAACTGGGTGAATCAGGTTTGATTTCAATCAAAGATTAGAGTTTGTTGACTGATGGAACAGTGTAAAGACTAACCAAGACGGCTTTTGTGATTTTATTTTATTATTTTTTACTTTTAATGAAGTGCGTTTTACAATGATAAATGATATAACTGTTATTTAAATGGAGTTTGGTGGCTTTGGTGATTACAAGTTTGTAGGGATCCTTTCCATAATGTTGTCAAACACTTAAAATATCAATCTGAGTCTGTCAGTGGCAAAAACAAACACTTTAAGTGGGCATAAATTGACGATGCACAATTGACCTATGGCTAAGCCACGCCCCCTCCACTCACTCAGACAAACTATCAACATTCAGTGCCCGGCGCTATGGCAGGTGTCACAGTACACGGCATTTCACAGGAGGCAACTGATGATTTTTGGAGACATAACGATCAGATGTCATTGAGAAGTAACCAAAAGGGCCTAAACTACGCATTGGAGGGATATATTCATCATTTTATTGTTGAGAAGGTCGATGAAAAGCTTAAATTACAAGCCAACATTTACAGGTCACAGTGTACGCTTGTGAACCGCATCTGGTTGCCGTCACCATCAAAGACAACAAGTTAAAGTGCCACTGAAGTTAAGGTTTTTGGCTCAGAATATGAGAAAAGGATAACGGCCTTTTTACCATCTTTACCAAGAGTGTCTCTCCGTTAGTTTGGTGCTACAGTATTTACACTGAATCATTCAGCATAACGTTTGCCAACCTTTGTTATCTCTGCCATTACAGATAAGTTAATGAAGCTAAGCTCCAGAAGTTAATGTTAGCTTAACTAGAGCCCTTTGGACAACAGCTAACAATGATGTACCATCACCAAAGTACAAAACTAGAACAAAATAGGCTAATGAACTCCCAGCAAACAAGGTGACATGATGAACAACGCAGCTAGGAGCTAACGTTAGGCTAACTTTAGCTAACGTTAGCTAGAGATGTTAAAGATAACTTTATATTTCTTTGCAGCAAAGTGACAATATGTTGCCTCAAACACAATGTTGACTTACCTTAGAACAGATGTAGACATCATTGTTAATCTTATTCACGTTGAGTTGATGTTGTGGTCTAACGTTACCACACAACTTTATCCAAAGGAGACACTTTTCTCGCTTGAGATGTGGTTTAAAGTGTAAAAATACACCTGGTCGCCCAGCCTCTCAGGATACCTTGTGTCAGAGTTGCATGTACCCCATGCACACCGTTTGACCATTTTTAAACTTCAAATCTCAGAAAAAGCTCATAAAACCCAACAAACTGACTTTCTGTAATGCATTTCAATGGACGTCCAGGCAGAGAATGTCCCAGTGTATGGGAATGGCTATACACACTGTGATTGGCTCATCCTGTTTGAGGGCGGGGCTTAGCCATAGGTCAATTGCCCCCAGTGGTTATATTGCAGCCTGTTTCGCTGCTGTCAGCTACAGCAGGCTCACTCAGTACTGGACCAATTTTAAAAACTGCTGTTGCCGTTAGTCCCTTGGGCACAAAAACATGAGAAAATTGTGGCCAGGTTGACAAATACTGAAGTCACCCTTTAAAAAGAGCATGTGATACACAGTAAAGAAAAGAGGAACACTTTGCTGACACGACACTGGGTTTTTAAAAAGCATAAATACATCAAGCTCTGAGAAATATGTTATGACAACACTTAAAAAATCACATTACATGCAGTAAAATATAATGACAAATTCATTTTTTAAAAAATGTGATATTACAGCCTGGAACTGGATTCAGCCTCATGCACACCTCTGTGTGTGTGTGTGTGTCCTACAGGCCCAGTAACCTACTGAGCAGGTATGGGGGTCTGGGCACAAGGACAAAGGATGACAGAATCACAGGTAGCTCCACAGCCTGCTGAGCACTCTCACAGAGCATCCTATCAAACAAGTCAGTGTGTTTTATCATCAATAAAAGGACTGTTTGCTCTCCATTCTCTTTATCCATCATGCACATTATGCCACCAGCATCTGCTCTTTCTTACATGTATTTGTTCTTTTAAAAAACACTGGAGAGATGGAAGCGGGGATAAGGGTGCTACCAATGTTAAGATTTTATTGATATTAAGTGTTTCCTGGTGGGTCACTTATATGCCGAAGTTCCCAGGAGATGCTATTGATGTTACAAATATCCTAATTTGTCTTCTATCATGTGTGTATTTTTCGTGTCAAGCAGAACAATGTGAAATTATGATATTTTTGAATGGGATTTGGCGAAGAACGCTCAAAACAATACCAGGCGGCACACAGAGCGACATCACAGGCAGCCCGCTAGCAGCCCGATCTGCCTCCAACAAAACCTTTTACTGTCTCCACATATTAAACACACTCAGAGGGGCAGCACCATGCTGGACACCAGACGTGTCTGTCTGTCAAAAGCCCTAAAAATACCGCCGCTCGGGACAATAACAGCAGGCAGCGCTCACCTCTAGAAATAGCCAGAATGTCAGGGCTACATCGGCCACTGGATTCCTCATATCTCCGCCGGTGGGAGAGTGAAAGCCAAGCTCCGCTGGTGCAAAAGTGAAGGACGAGGAAGAGGAGGAGGAGGAGGAGGAGATGCTCCCTTAATCACTATGTCGCTTTCATCCCGCTAACGTTACTGATGACACCCAGAGATCAGATCCATCAGGTCCGGCTCGGAGTCCTTCGGGTGAGAGGACGGATGGAGGCAACCAGGGTGACGGTCAGACGGTCCACAGACGGAGATTAATGGCATGCTGGGAAGCTGCATTAGCCTGTGATGTTGTCTTATTCCACGCCCCTTTACCAGCCCTCCCCCGCCCTGTACACGCGCGCGCGCACAAACACAAACACACACTGACGCGCGCGCACACACAAACAGAAACACACATTTTATTATTATTGTGTTTTAGAGGAATTTGGCGCATTTATTGTATAAAACACACAAAACAGAAATAAAAACTCCTTAAAGATGTGAAAAATGTTCTTGTCTCCATCTTCTGAAAGTTACAGAGCCAATTGGGTAAAAAATAGATATTCAAATATCATTTGGGAAGAACATCTCAAACACACACAAATGCTCAAACAACACCAGACACAAGCTGGGTTTCCATCTAAATGGCTTTTGACTTTTCCACCCCCTCCAAGCGTAAAAACTTTTTTGCGATATTTCGCTAGTTTTTTTTCGCAATTGTTGAAAATGCGAATAAAAATAGGTGGATGGAAACCCAACTACTGTCTAATACAATTTAAAACATTACACCGTCAACCGTCCACTTTATTAGGTACACCTGTTCAACTAGTGATGGCCAAATGAAGCCTCATGAAGAATTTACTTGATACATAGGTGTCGGGGAAACACGGTGGGGCAACATTGTAAGCTAAGGTGGCGGAGGTCCAAGTATGGTGGGCCGGAGGGGTGGTGCATGGTAGTGATGGCCAAATGAAGCCTCATGAAGAATTTACTTTATTTTCTCAGCCCACTAGATGGCGCTTTTTGTCCAACAAAAGGTTGAAAGCACACTGAATTGCCATTCTTCTCTGAAACATTAACATTATCTTCCCTGTGCGTTTCCACTTACCGTTAACGCTACCATCTAACATTAGCCTACTGTAGTGTAGCCTCTGAATCATTAACGTTATCTTCCTTGTGCATTTCCACTTACTAGTTACGTTAACGCTACCATCTAACGTTAGCCTACTGTAGCGTAGCCTCTGAATCATTAACGTTATCTTCCTTGTGCATTTCCACTTACTAGTTACGTTAACGCTACCATCTAACGTTAGCCTACTGTAGCGTAGCCTCTGAAACATTAACGTTATCTTCCCTGTGCATTTCCACTTACTAGTTACGTTAACGCTACCATCTAACGTTAGCCTACTGTAGCGTAGCCTCTGAATCATTAACATTATCTTCCTTGTGCATTTCCACTTACTAGTTACGTTAACGCTACCATCTAACGTTAGCCTACTGTAGCGTAGCCTCTGAATCATTAACGTTATCTTCCTTGTGTATTTCCACTTACTAGTAACGTTAACGCTACTATCTAACGTTAGCCTACTGTAGCGTAGCCTCTGAAACATTAACGTTATCTTCCTTGTGCGTTTCCACTTACTAGTAACATTAATGCTATCTAACGTTAGCACTGTAACCTTAACCTTGTAACTCATCAGTCATCACTGACTCCAGTTGAGTTTTAAAACTCCGGGGTTGTGTTTGACTGTCTCGGTTGTAACGTTACACTTGCTCTCCTCTTCCGTATATCTGATGTTACCTTGCCAACGCCTACGTCTATCATAGACGGAATGAGGACGTCATGGAGGGAGGCGGGAGTTGTGGATGTTCAGATTTTTTCTAAGTGCTGTGTGAAATGCAAGAAAGGTAAGAGTAGCTTTAATACAGCTATGTTTTGTCTTGTTTCCATGTTTTTGTTCATGAGCTTATCATTTTAAATCTGTTTCCTGTAAAACAAAATGAGCGCTGACACTACAACATGATATATGTAATTTAATCTCTAGCTCAATAAAAAACAAAATGGTGGGGGGCAGCAGTAGCTAGGTCCTTATCTTAGGGACGTGGGTTGGGAACCAGAGTGCCTCCACTTCAAGTCCCCATCTGGACCAAGCATGGAATGTAGACTGGTGGCTGGAGAGGTGCTAGTTCACCTCCTGGGCACTGCCGATGAGCAAGGCACCGAACCCCCAACTGCTCACAGCAAAACTAAAAACTGTAGCGACAATTTTGAGGGAGGAAGGATAATTTTTCTTTAGCTTCTCCCTTAATGAGGGGTTGGACAGAAGCTCTGCTCTGCTCTCTGCCACGTTCACATTTAGAGAATAATTAATATTGTGCTCATTAATGATTTATTTCTTCACCCAGTCACAACCCATCTGTGCATCCCCATGTGTGTACCAAGCAGAGCGTACGCACGTTGTGAACCCACCTTTGTAAGCATCTGAATAATGTGCCCTTTTGTATTCATATCACTCCTCCAGCTATTTATCCTGCATGTTATCTCTTACTATAAGCAGTACTGTAATTGCACTCTGCCCTTTAGATTTATTAATATACCTGCACTGCCTATTCCCACACTGTATATCTCAGTGTATCACACACATCATGCTCATACTGTATAGTGTATTTATATCCCCTTACTGCTTATTCCATATTGTACTCTGTATATTATTCTGTACATTTCTCTCCACTTGAATGTTTCTTCTGGTCAGGTGCATTTCACTGTCTGTGTACCTGTGCGCTGTTCACTGACAATAAAGCTGAATCTAATCTAATCTAAACCAGCGTCATGCCAAACGTGTTTGAGAATTCACTATTGATTTCAGTCAGTTGGCACCGTATGCCTACAATTAACATCCCGCTGTGTGGGAGATGAGCTGTTATACTTTGCTGTTCTTCCATTCTGTGGAGGAAACACATGGAGAGCCTCGGCAGGAGAGGAGAACATGGAGCTGGATGTTACTGTCAGGGATGGAAATGAATGGCACACAATGTGTGTAGACAGCTGAGCTTTGTAGCAGTCTCTTGGGAAGAGACTGAGGTGTATGTGGGTGTTCTGATGCAGCAACTGAATGAATGAATGTGATATCATGAGAGTAGATTAAATATACCTTGAATAATCAAACAAAATCCCAAAATAATGTCATGTGAAAGGCAGCTGGTGATATTTGATTTAGCTAACAATAACTTAACATCTTCAAAGCACACGCCAATCTAAAGAATCAAACGTTCAGGGACAGCTATCTTGCCACAGAGGCTTCAGTTGGTGCTTGTGATTATGGCATTTATCTTTTAAAGGAATTGTTCAATATCTTACAATTACCTGCTTTCTTTTCAAAATTCAGATATGAAGATCAAAATCAGATTAGTTTAGTTTAGCTTAGCTTAGCATTAGGACATAAAGAAGGGGGAAACAGACAACTTGGTTTTGTCCAACATTCAAAAACGACCCTACCAATGCTACAGCTGAAATATTTCAAACTCAAGGTTCACTTCCTGAGCTTTATCAAGAGCTTTTTCATCATATCCTTTGGTCTTTTTCAGTTAATAGAACTTCATCAGGTGTCGTGCCATCATATAGACTTTTGAAGAAAGATGGTTTGACTGATTTTTTAATTTTTTTTTGTCATGCGCACATACATGTGTCCAACCCTTATGGGTTTACAAGACACTAGTGATGGCCAAATGAAGCCTTTTCTTTATTTTATGAGCCAACTAGACGGTACTTTGTGTTCAGCAAAAGGTTGAAAGCACACTGAATTGCCATTCTATGAGCCTCTCTCTTTAAACCATGAGCGCCATCTAGTGCACTCAGAAAATAACGAAAATGCTTCACGAGGCTTCATTTGGCCATCACTACAAGACACCATCAATTGCAATGACGTTGCAGTAACAATTCAAAGTACATGTTATTTCACTGCTAAGTCACGAAACAAAATACTTTACCTTCTATCCCAGGCCTGGCAAAGAAAGTCAACCACACAAAGGTTCCCCTATTTAAACAAAAGTCAAATTTTTCATGATCATCCAACCAAAAGAAATCAGTATAAATAGAGGTAATTTTACTGAAAAGTACATCCCTTATGTCTTCATATATAGGCCAATAAAACAAGAAATGAACCTCATTCTCAACTTTAACTAAATTGCACAAATTCCTTCCTCCTCTGAGGTGACATTTAACCTTCCCCTCTCTCAGGATAATGGTAATGTTCCTGAAGGCAACTGTACACACAGCGATCTTTGTGTTTTGTTTAGATTATGTCTCAAGTAAGGTTCCTCACTGTAGCTATCCTTTATGTGACAATAGGTTCGTAGTTTTGGTTTATGCCACATGTCAACAGATCATTGTTATTTGATGAGAGCATAAACAGAGATATGTTGATCTTTTCAAATGATCATCAGTAAGTGTAATCAGTAAGTAAATCAGCCCTTAAACCTGTCAAACACTGCTGGAGAAATGATAGTTCGGTACTGTGTAGAAATTATTTGTCTAAATGAATTTTTTTAACACCCTGTCACCTTAATTCTAATTTCTGATTCATGAATTAGTTTAAAGAGAAAGCATAATGAATAAATGTAGACTAAAACAATTTGAAATTTTGTCTACTAAAACTATGAAAGATAAAAAGTATCTTAAATGTGACTATGAGCATTTTCATCTCAACACTGAGACTAAATCTAAAATAGCTGTCAAAATTACCACTGCGCAAAGCAACAGAATGAATGTCATGTTCAAAATACAAACTTTTTACCAAAAAGAATATATTCAGATGTGGACATTTAAAATCCTCCGTCAAATGTTTTTGGTCTGCAGCTGTGAAACATAATGGGAAAAAGGGCTGATGAGATGTTCCTCTGGTGCTCTGCTGCAGCCACTTGTTATTTGGCATAGACGTTGTATTGCATGAGAATCAGCAGTAGTGCTAATGGGAAAAATGCTCTAGGAACACACACACAGATACACTCACTGATTCTTTACCGCCTCAATCTCTCATCTGCTCTATTTCCAGCAGTATCCCCAGACAAATGAACCCTGATGTAGTAATTACAGGGTAACAGAGGATTTAAACACCCTGGTCCCTGTAACTCTAGTTGGTAATACTTTAGATTACAGCCTGCATTGTACAACATAATTACTCCAGAGTTACGGTGTAATCTTTGTATGACCATAAAACTGAGCAGAAACCTGGACACGAGGGAAGATGGTGTGATGACTTCTCCATCACTTCATAAATCTGAGGTGGTTTAATTTTAAAATGACCTTATTACAAGCAAACAGGCAATCTGCGTTGTTTCTAAGTAATTTGGGGCAGTTAGATAACTACAGGGTACATTTGAGCGTTCACGGAACAAAGAGATATCATATGCAAGGTACCCTGGGTGTGTTGGTTGTTGACGTCCTATGATGCTGTCTCAACTTCAGCCTTTTACATGCATCGTCTGTTTTTAAGATACACTTCAATTGTCACAGGAAATGTACAGTTTGCATGCAGTCTCTTTCAAAACAAAAGCACTACATCGGTACAACACCGCAAATTTACGTTGGTTTTTTTTTTCTTCAACAACACATGCACGTCGTTGGGTTTAGGAGAAAGATCAGGGTTTGGCTTTACAATCTTATGGGAAGTGAACACTGGCCTCCTGGGTGAAAGCTGGTGGTTGCTGGACCCATCCACTAGTAATGGCCAAATGAAGCCTCATGAAGCATTTTCATTATTTTCTGAGCCCACTAGATGGTGCTCATGGTTTAAAGAGAGAGGCTCAAAGAATGCCAATTCAGTGTGTTTTCAACCTTTTGTTGAACAAAAAGCGCCATCTAGTGGGCTCATAGAATAAAGAAAATGCTTCATGAGGCTTCATGTGGCCTCTTCAGTGCTCTTTTTTGTCGTTTTTGTACTTCTTTTTTGCCTGTTCGTGCACTATCGGTGCTGTGAACATTCAGTACACCCGCCAGACACTTTTGGATATCGGCGACCATCACCAGATATCTGTTTCGAGCGACTTTCACGACACGCAAAACATCTCAGACGACATAGCGAGACTGCCGGGCTCTCCGTGGATTGTTGTCGGGTCTAGGAGGCGGCGCAGACGGAGGAGGGAGAGGAAGCAGAAGGTAGGTCCAGTGTTTTGGTATGGCTAGGAAAACAACCACACAAGCCACCTCTACCGAGCCTGTATCTTTCAAGTGCCAGATCCCTGGTGCATAAAATGGATGACCTGGAATTACAACTCGCTGGAAATCGCTATGTTCATGACTGCTGTGTTTTGATTATCACCGAAACCTGACTTCACCCAGGAATACCCAATGCTAGCTTGCAGCTAGCAGGCCGCGCTCTGCTCTGCTGGGACAAGACTGTGGACTCCGGTAAGAGCAGAGGGGGGGGGTCTCTGTATCTACGTGCATGATAACTGGTGCAACAACGGGACAATCATTGACAAACACTGTTCCCCAGACCTCGAGTACATGTCTGTAAGATGCCGGCCTTTTTTTCTACCGAGAGAGCTAACTGTAGTGATCGTCACGACTGTGTACATTCCATCCGATGCCAGTGTAAACACAGCGCTCTCTCTCCTGCTGAACACCATAAACAAACAGCAGCGGGTCCACCCTGACGGTGTTTACATAATTGCAGGAGACTTTAATAAGGCCAACTTGAAGACTGTACTTCCGAAGTTTTCCCAACATGTCAAGTGTTCTACTAGAGGGGAGAACACTCTGGATCATGTTTACTCAAATATCAAGCACGCATACAGAGCCATACCCCTCCCCAACCTCAGCCAGTCAGGCCATCTTTCCCTCCTGCTCTCCCCAGCCTACACCCGCCTCAGACACAGAGCCAGGCCCACCACAAGGACTGTTACAACTTGGCCTGATAATGCACTCTCCAAACTGCAGGACTGCTTCAATCAGACAGACTGGGACTTATTTGAACACCAGGAGCTGGAGACATGAACAGGAACGGTACTGGACTCTATCAAGTTCTGCATCGGGAATGTGACTGTGGACAAAAACATCCGGGTTTTCTCAAACCAGAAACCCTGGATGACCAGCCAGGTCCGCTCACTCCTCAGGTCCTGCGACGCTGCCTTCAGGTCAGGACTGCCCCCCCACCACCAGGATCTTCAACCTCTCCCTGGCCCAGGCAGTCATGCTGCCTGAAATCAGCAACAATAATCCCGGTGCCGAAGAAGTCTCTCGTCACCAGCCTGAATGATTACCGTCCGGTGGCCCTCACCCTGGTAATCATGAAGTGCTTTGAGAGACTA